>NC_088871.1:11849462-12169897 GCF_032884065.1 Artemia franciscana
ATTTCTGTCGGTCTCTCAGTCCCGGTTTCTGCTAGTTTGGGCACTTCCAGATAAACTAGGACGATGAAATTTGGCAGGCGTATCAGGGACCAGTCCAGATTAAATTAGAAGTAGTCGTTTCCCCGATTCGACCATCTGAGAGGAGTGGGGGACGGTTAATTCGGAAAAAATTATAAAAAATGAGGTATGTCTAACTTACAAACGGGTTAACGGATCTTAATTAAATTTGATATTTAGAAGGATATCGTGTCTCAGAGCTCTTATTTTAAATGCCGACCGAATCCGGTGACATTGAGGTGAGTTGGAGGGGGAAACCTGAAATCTTGGAAAACGCTTAGAGTGGAGGGATCGGGATGAAACCTGGTGGAAAAAGTAAGCACAAGTACTAGAATCTTGATTGGCATAATTGGAACAGATCAGCTCTCTTTGGGGGAGTTCGGGGGGGGGGGGGGGTTGGTTTAATTCTGAAAAATAAGAAAAAATAATGTGTTTTTAACTTACGAAAGTGATCGGATCTTAATGAAATTTGATATATAGAAGGATCTCGTAACTCAGATATTTTATTTGAAATCCCGACCGGATCCAGTGTCATTGAGGGGACTTAGGGGGGGGGGGGCGGAAATCTTGGAAAATGCTTAGAGTGGAGAGATCGGGATGAAACTTGGTGGGAAGAATAAGCACAAGTCCTAGATACGTGATTGACATAACCGAACCGGATCCGCTCTCTTTGTGGAAGTTGGGGGGGTGCACCTAATTTTCTGTCCCGGTTTTGCTAGTTCCAGATAAGCCAGGACGATGAAAGTTGGCTGGCGTAACATGGACCAGACCAGATTAAATTAGAAATAGATCGCTTCGCCGATTCGACCATTGGGGGGGGGGGAGTGGAAGGACGGTCAATTCGGAAAAATTAGAAAAAATGACGTATTTTTTACTTGCGAACGGGTGATCCAATCTAAATGAAATATGATATTTAGAAGGACCTAGTGTCTCAGAGCTCTTATTTCAATTCCTGAGTGGATCTGGTGGCATTGAAGGGAGTTGAGGGGCAAACCGGAAATCTTGGAAAACGCTTAGAGGGGAGAGATCAGGAAGAAAGTTGGTGGAAAGAATTAGCACAAATCCTAAATACGTGATTGACATAACCGGAACGGATATGGTTTCTTTGGGAGAGCTGGGGGGGATTTCTTATGCTTTGGTGAGTTCGGTGCTTCTGGACGTGCTAGGACGCTGATAATTGGTAGACGTGTCAGGGAATGACACAAAATCACTTGATAACAGTCGTTTCCCAGATTCGACCATTTTTTTGGGGGGGGGGGGGCTGGAGGGAGGGGAAATCATGAAAATTGAGGTATGTTTATCTTACAAATGGGTGATCGGATCTTAACGAAACTTGATATATAGAAAGATCTCATGTCTCAGATGCTCTATTTTCAATTCGGATTGGATTGATAACTCTAAAATCGATAACTCTAGTACCGAGTCTAATTTTAGGTTCCGACCTCGTCACAAGTGCCATATGAGCTATTGGCTCTTGTTTTTAATATAAATACCAAAAAAAAGATATTGTTTAATGAAAACACTACAAAAAGGAGTTTTTCAAAATCTAGATAGGGGGGCACTGAACTAGCACAAGGCCAACACATTTAGATTTTTGAAAAAACCCAAAAGGAGTACATATCCCGGTGTGTAGTAGATTGCATGAGTTGTTTATTACCAGCCTTAGTAGGTCCCAGTGCTCAATTTGTTTCTTTTCTCTCCAGTTTTTTTTTCCAAATTGAATTTATTTACTTTATCTTCCTTTTTTTAGGAAGTAAAAACTCAAATTCTCCGCGAATACAAGGCCAACCTTAATGATACAAAATTCCAAGAAGCTCGAAGGCGTTACCTCTATCTCCACGAAAAATTGGCCCATATCAAACATCTCATCAATTGCTATGACCGCTCTCGTGTTCAACTCTGTCAGAGCTAGTACATCACTTAAAATCTAGGCTATCCAATTTTATAGGTTAATTATCTACATATGTTTATGCATATTCAAATGACAAAAAAAGAGGCGAAGCAGTATATCTTATAAGTGCTCAGTGTAAGTTTTGCTGGAATTTTGGACATATATTTTCTTAGGATATAGTACGGATTTGATTCTTTTTTTCTGCGATAGATGGCTTCAGTTGTTTATTGCCAGCCTTATTACGTGGCAATGTTCGGTTTGCTAGTATTAAATTGTGTTAAGAAGTTATGTTTTTTCTCCAACTGTTTCGTTATAACGGATAAATTATTTTACAATTAGTATTATCGGATATATTGATTGGGATCATATGGTACTGAATTAGATTATTTCTGAATTATAAATTTGAATCTTTATTTTAGTGTTTTTTTATTTAGTTACTTTAATTTGAAAAACAAATGCAACTAAACTCATACTTATTGAAAAAACACCATAAGTGCACTTTAAAAATTTTACTTAATTGATATATGACTAAATATTTTCAATTGTTATATGACAATCTCAGTATATATTTCAATTTTCAATTAACCCATTTCGAGTTTTAGGGGTATGTTGATAACTTTTCGAAATGATGCAAAGTAGCCATTTATATCGTCCTTCCTCCCCGCCTCTCCACATGGTACATCTAGGCCTGCACGTACGGAAATGTTAGTTTCTTTTGCATGAGGGGGGTCAAAATAAGCGATTCATGCGAAATAACCAAGAATTTACATGAATAACTCTATAAACGGGCTTTAGAATCCCCACCCATCCAAATCTAGCTATTTTGTAATTTAATCCTGTATTTTATATATTACAACTAATATCCCCTTTTAATAACTTTTCAATCCGTCCCACTTCCCGGAATCATTTCTTGTGTGGACAAATCAGGCTCATACACAGAGATGGTCTACGAAATATAGGAAATTTGCGATGTTTTACTCCCGATTTAAAATCGGGGGTTTTGGGGATTTTATCCTTCTTCATTCGTAAAATGGATGGATTTTCAAACGATAGGGGAATATAACAGAAATTTGCTAATCAATGCTGAAATTGATATTTTTAAAAATTTATTATACTAGCTCCGCACACGAATGTACTTAAAAGTCGGAATCTATAAAATAATTTTGAAATTTAACTTATTCTAAAAATTGGTTATAAATCTTACTAAATATATATATATATATATATATATATATATATATATATATATATATATATATATATATATATATATATATATATATATATATATATATTTATATATATATATATATCTATTATATGTTGTATATATATTTATATATATATATATATCTATTATATGTTGTATACATATATTACATAGTAAGATTTATAATCAATTCAGCTAAAAAATTCTAACGAATGTTATTCTCAAATCTTTAATTATCAGGTTCTACTAGAAGTTTTTCACATCGTTCAATTGAGTATGTACTTAGTTTTGTCGGGGGAGGGGGGCAGATATTAGCAAAAATAGTAAAATAAACAATGCGTGAAAGGGATTACAGGAGGGATGGTAAATACTGCGTGTAAGAAAAATCATCGTTGCATTTTTGATTCAACATTGATTGGCTAAAAATTTTATTCTTCAGCCCATATTATTTTTGCACAGAAACTTAATGTTGTTCCTAAACAATGTGGATGAAAAAATTTTTCCAGTTAACTTCGAGCCGAGCCGAGTTCGCAAAACATTATGCTGAACTCAACTCAGCGTAAATCATGTAGTTTTATCTAAAGGAGAGAAATAGAAAATAAAAATATTATGTTGCTTCTTTGTGCCATCTCCGTAATGAAAACAAAAATTTTAATCTTTTCGAAGTGAGATAATTGAAATAGCAACCACCAAATGCAGGTAAAATGATGTCCAGGAATTATATTTAGACCGCTTGTATTATATTTCAAATCTAAAATAGGTATCTAATTTAGTTGATCATTTCCAGATAGCACGCGTAAAATTTTCAAATGTAATAGAATTCCCGCCCCTCCCCGTTATTCGCTGCTAAGAGCAATAGTGGTTGATAGTTACATAATCTGAAGCAGTCTAGATTTTTTTAAAAGCACAAATGCGAAATAATAGGTTGTAATATTTTGAAATGTTCATGGATTAGTGGCAATGAACCTTTTTTTTTCATCTTCTTTTTTAGGATAAAATTTATGCTACAATATAATTATATACGTTAATTAATATATCGATTATTTCTTATTTCGGCTCTCTTAGTTATTGAACTTTTGTCTGTCAACTGTGAAGGATTGGTTTTTTCCTTTTTCTAATTGTGAATGCATAATTCATGGTTGTTTTTTTTTTTGTTTTAAATTAATATGTTCCTTTTTTTTCGCTATTAACTTTATATCAAAATTATATATGCTTGTCTCTTGGAATGGTGAATTCTTACTGTGAAGTTTGCAAAGGGGGAGGGGCTCAGGATAAAAGGTGCGTTCATAGTTCATAGTCATGCACTCATGGTTTAAATCATGACCTTACTCATCATGATTGGGAAATAACAGTGTTGTAAAGAAAAAACTAGTGGTCCAGCTTTTTCTTTTGAAACTAATTTTTTCAGTGTCGTCATATAAATTTATTTTGCTTATTGCAGCGATAAATGGGCAAATTTAAAGTTTCAGAATTAATATAATATTTCTTACATAAAAAATAAATTTGTGAAGCTGAAAACTAAAATTGTTTCGCTAAGTGTTCTAACTTCGGGCTTGAGCCTGTTCACTCGATACCCCGATTTTGGAAATGATATCTAGCAAAGGTGACATCAAATATGTTTCTGATATTTTCTAATTTGAGTGTAAATATTTGCAAAGAGCTGTTTTGGTTAAAGTTACTAAAGAGCTATTTTAGTTGAGGTTATAATTGTTTTCACTTCTGCCCTTTTCCTCTGCTGTTATATCTAGTTTGCGATTATGCCGCAAAAATTGCACTCCTATAAAGACCTATAGGATCTCCTCCCCGTGTATCCTCTTGATGTAAAGTTTGTTTACTTTTATACTCTTTCTTGCCTTTAAAAAGCTATTGAGTAAAAAGGAGGGTCCAGAAATAGGGTCTTTATATCCTCCCGTATTTTCCCTTAGGGTAAATGCTGTTTACTTTTATACTCTCTCTTGCCTTTAAAAGAAGCTACCGAGTAAAAAAGAGGGTGTTTAAAAATCGCATCAATTCAACAAATTCCTCTTAAAAATTTAAATTTACTGTTCTAAATGCAACTAAATTTTAGCCCTTCCCTTCTCCGAATATCTTTGGCGTTAAGTTTCTGATATATTTGTCCAAAAATTTTAGCTCAGTATGGTCAATCACATTTTGATCCTTCTCATCTATATTACCCTGCTGATTCTCCCTTTGAGAACACCTCAACCAATGGTTCTAGACAATTACCTCGTGTGAAAATGTCAGATGTGATCTTTAAACGTAACATCACCGATTTTTAATTATAAAAAAAAATTACATTCAAATAAACTTCAATTTGAATTAAACAAATTTAAATAAATATATAAAATAAATAAAAATATTTATCAAAAAAATTTGACCAAAAATTTCAAGCTTTAAATTTAACCAGAGATTTCAATAGCAGTCTTGTGCTTATATATGATCCAGAACATAAAACATCATATTCGGGCGTTTATTATCTTGATTCAGAATACGGATTATTTTCGGGAAAATCAAAAGCCCAAAAAAAGAAAAACAGAAAAAAGGGGAATATTCTCAATGCTGGGAACGCACCTTCGTAAATATACGGCTAATAGTCAAATACTCAAGTGTTCAGGATAGATGGCCATAGTGAGAGATCATGCATATATTCGTATAATATGATAGAGATATACATTTGAGGGTAACGACCGGATCGAAAATCGGCCTCCAAAACTTTTTAATCTTTTTATCGGTATTTTCTTTGTGTGGTAGGGCTAGGAATGTTTTGTTTTTTTCCCTCGTACGTTTTTTTTTTGTTTTTTTGGTTTATTGAGTAAACATGTTTATCTGCGCAAATATGAGAGAATTTTTATACGTTTTGCTTGATCTGATTCCAATATAGAGCTTGCAATATATATATATATATATATATATATATATATATATATATATATATATATATATATATATATATATAAATAAACCTTTCGTGTGATATAGCTTTATGCCCAAAATACAAGGACGTGTCTGATAATTGTAAAAAAATTAAAGTTTTGACCGTTTGAAATTTTGATACTTCAGTTTCGAAAAAGCGGAATTTTGGTTGTGCTACCAAAATTGTTGTTAGTCCATTTTGGTGCATTTTTAATGCAATTGAGGCTCAGCTACTTTATAAGAAACGGGGAAAACCTGCTTGGGTGGGTTTTTTTTTTCTATCGGGCAACGTGAATTCCTAACATAACCTGACTTACTTAATTAACTAAAATTAACCTAATAGTATGTGCTCTTCAAATTTTGTGCGAATAAAGTTTCTGAAAACTGATTTCTTCTAAAGTGATTGTAGAATCATACCAGTTATAATCATTTCGGCTTTTGTGCTTAACGATATACTTAAGACGCTAGAATTGAAATTCCATATCCGTCAAGGCAGGGGTTTTGAGTCCTGTTGTCGCTGGATACTTGGTTCCAGAACGGGTGACAGTGGCGTGACATTGTAACCCCAGCCATAGTTGACCCAGCTGTAAATAGGTACCTGGGGAAATCTGGGGGGGGGGGGTAAACAAGAAGGGTATGCGAAAACACAAGATGGCAAACAGTTCAGTCATTATATTGCATTACATAATAGGAGGAATTATTTTTTTTTTGTAATTTTGTCTCGAAACAGTATAATTTATGTTCAAAATTAATCAGAATTAAAACTTAAAATGGTCATTGTTCTTGAAGCGTGAAATTAATAAATTACTTCTTGATTTATTATTTTTATTCGCAAGCATTATACGGTCTTTACTTATATATATATATACTACTACTACTACTACTACTACTACTACTACTACTATTACTACTACTACTACTAATAATAATAATAACTCACTGCAGTACCAAGCCGCCTGAGGGCAACACAGCTACGCACGCTCCTCCTCCAACCTAATCTATTTAAAGCCTCCCTCTTTACACCCTCCCAAGAAGTTCCCATTTCCTTTAAATCTTTATTTATGACATCCTCCCAACCCAGACAAGGACGATCTGCTTTCCGTGTAGCCCCAGACGGTTGACCAAAAAGGACAATCTTCGGTAATCTGTCATCCTTCATCCGTAGAACGTGGCCTAGCCATCTCAACCTTTTTTTCATTATAGCCCCAGAAAGCGGGATTGAACCACACTTTTCGTACAACCTACTGTTTGACATACGGTCAGTCAGCCGGGTACCCAGAACAATCCGTAGGCAATTTCTCTGGAAAACATCTAGTAAATTTTCATCTGCTTTTCGGAGTGCCCATGCTTCAGAGCCATATTTGACCACTGTCATCACTGTAGCTTCCAATATTCTAATCTAGGTTTGTAGACTTTTCTTTCTATTCTTCTAAACTTTTTTTAACTGTGAAAAAACACCCTGAGCCTTAGCTATTCTACTTTTAACATCTTCACTGCTCCCACCATCTTTACTAATAATACTACCAAGGTAACTGCAAGCTCCCAACCTGATCAATCTTTTCGTTACCTAATGTCATCTGTTCATCTTCACTTATTCCTAGCCTTAGTGACTTAGTCTTCTTAACATTAATTTTCAAGCCTATTTTAGCACCCTGTACTCGTAAAACCTCTAAAAATTCATTCATTTTGCTCACACTTTCATCTAATAAGCTTAAATCATCAGCATAATCTAAGTCCAGGAGCGTTCTTCCTCCCCATTTTATTCCATGGTCTCCAATTGCATTTCCTGTGCTCCTTAAGACGAAGTCCATCAAAATGATCCATATAAAGGGTGATAGAACACAACCCTGCTTAACTCCTGATTTAATACAAAACCAGTTGCTAACCTCATTTCCTACCTTAACCGCAGCAGTATTATTCTCGTACATAGCGCAAATCACTTTAATGTATTTTTCTGGTATACCATATAACGATAAGACCTTTGTTAACGCTCATCTATCAACAGAATCGAAAGCTTGCTCATAATCGATAAAACTGAGGACCAAAGGTGTTTGACAACGAAGGGACTTCTCAATTATTAACCTAAGAGTGAAAACATGGTCGACACATCCTCTACCTTTTCTAAAACCGCATTGTTCTTCCCTTAAAACTGTCTACAGCATCTCTCAGTCTAAAAAGTATCATATTACTCAGTAATTTGCTACCTACAGAGACCAGACTAATGCCTCGATAATTACGACACTCACTCTTGTCACCTCTCTTATACAGTGGTTTAATTAAGGTTTTCCTAAAATCATTGGGTACTTCCCCTTTTTCAAAAATCATGTTCACAATCTTCAGTAGCTTATTCCTAACCTCAGAGCCACCATATTTAAGAAACTCATTAATCATACTATCAGCACCTGGGGCCTTATTATTTTTTAATCCTTTTAGTACTGTCGCTAATTCTTCCTCACTAAACAAATCTTCCTTCACAACTAAGGTATCACAAACTTTTTCATTTTCATCTATATCTTTTCCTGCAACTTTATCTCGGTTTAGCACATTCTCAAAATGTTCCACCCATCTTTCTTTAACTTTTTCCTTATCACTAATTGTGGTCCCATTTCTATCTTTAACTCTGACTAGTCCGGATTGGCTACTCCCTTTCAATTTATTAACATGCCAGTATAATATTTTACTATTATGCCGTCTAACCGCATCTCCCAGATCCTCAGCAATTTTATCCATGGCCTCCACTTCACATCTCCTTAGTTCATATTTTAATGCTTTCTCCACTTTCTTTACATTCCTTCTGTTTTCATACGACCTATCACTCAGATAATTCTTATACAAAACCCTTCTACTCTCTATTAAACCTAAAGCTTTTTCACAAATATTCCTAGTTGCAGTCTTAGCTCTCTTCCCTAGGACACCATCAGCAACTTCACAAATTGTTTTTCTGAAATTATTCCATCCATCTTCCGCATTGTCAAATTTTAAACTCTCAAGTTTTGTACTCAACTGTTCCTGGAATTTTTTCTCAAATTTTCATCCCGAAGTCTACCAACATCATAACTTCCTGAAAGGTAGTTACTCTCTTTCGGAATTTCAGCTTTAAATTAACCTTAGACACTACTAGATGATGATATTTACTTTTAACATCAATAACGGCACTCCTATACACCCTAGTATCTTGTATTGATCCTGCTAGTCTTCTGTTTACAATAACATAATCAATAAGGTTTGCTGTCTTACCATCACGTGGATACCATGTCAACTTATGGGCCATTTTGTGACCAAACACCGTATTGGTTATAACTAGGTTGTTATACCTACAAAATTGCAAAATCCTATAGCCATAACTGTTTTCTTTTCCTACACCAAATTTACCTAGGCTAGGATACTATCTATCCCTATTTCTACTAACCTGGGCATTAAAATCTCCTAGAAAAAACACCATATTTCTACCTGGTACCCTGTCTATTTGCTCCTGTAACTGTAAGTAAAATTCATCCGAGTCACTAGTATCTCCATCAGTTGGTTCAATGAGGGCATATACTACTATAACTGATACCCTGAACTTTTTAGTCATAAAATGAGCAATTAGTATTCTATTGTTAATACCTTCCCAGCCTAAACAAGACTAAGCAGCTTCCTTATTCATCAGGAGCTCTACTCCCTGTCTATGTGCCCCATCCTTCCTGCCTGAGTAAACAAATTCTATGTCACCTAATTTCATGCTTCCTACCCCTGGGATATGAGTTTCTGAAACTCCTTATAAGTCCAGTTCAAATCGTCTGAATTCGTCAGTCTATATATATATATATATATATATATATATATATATATATATATATATATATATATATATATATATATATATATATATATATATATATATATATATATATATATATATATATATATATATATATATATATATATATATATATATATATATATATATATATATATATATATATATATATGCGCATATAATCGGTGTGTGTGTGTGTGTGTGTGTTTGTTTGTTTGTGAATCAAGGAAGATACGTGAAAATTGCCATAAAACCATTTGGGTGGTGAAAATGGACCGAGGCTATAAAAAGCAAAAAAAAAAAGAAAGAAAGATAAATATGAATTTATGATAGCTAGTCCGCGAAGGCCTGAGGTGTTGACCGTAGTGACTGCAGTGAGTTAACGTCAGACTTTATTTATGAGGGCCGACGGCCCAAGTGGCCGACCATGGAGAGCAAAGCGAGTGAAGAGAGGTAACGCCATGCTAGATTTACAAGAACTGAAGACCCGACTAAGTTGAAAGACCAAGCTGACGTTATAATTTTTAAGGAGTAGCATTATTATTCACCAGAAGAAACTAATTTTTTGCTCAATTA
Organism: Artemia franciscana; assembly: GCF_032884065.1. Classification (NCBI taxonomy): domain Eukaryota; kingdom Metazoa; phylum Arthropoda; class Branchiopoda; order Anostraca; family Artemiidae; genus Artemia; species Artemia franciscana. Next base: position 11,859,909 of record NC_088871.1, read on the forward strand.
TAACAGAGTTTATGAAATGAAAAGGAAGAAATGAAAAAAAAAGGAAAAGGAAAGGAAAAGAATGTAATAGTCACAGATGAATTCTGAGGAGTGGCAGGAAATATGCAACCCATGGTAACTATGAACTGAAGTTAATGGCTAAAAGATATCCTCTCTAAGCCAGATATTTGTTGCCAACAGCAAGTCAACAGGTGTCTAGGGAGCCCCTTGGGGGGGGGAGGGGGTGTCAAGGCTTTCGAACAGCGGGTGGAGGCTGTCTTTATACGAAAAGTTATATCATTAGAACAAAAATTTTCTGGGGCCCTTCTGACCATCACAAGCGGGATTCTCAGAATCCACTTGGAGAAAGTAAAGAAAAATGACGTAAAATCATCAATTTTTATTTTGATATTCCCCTCTCCATCCATGGGAAAAAGTCTGAAAGGACAAAATTATTAGAAATAAATTAGTTGTTGTTAAAGGTGTTTGATGACTCAGACACTCCTCAATTATTAATCTAAGAGTGAAAGTTGTATCGACACATCCTCTACCATCTAAACCGCTAACACATCCTCTAACACACCCATGCCACCTTAACACATCCTCTACATATAAAACCGCACTATTCCTTTCTTAAAACTTTATCTACATCATTCCTAAGTTTGAAAACTATCATCATACTAAGTAATATGCCAGGCTAACCAGGCCATAAAAACACCATATTTCTACTTGGGACCCTGTCTATTTGCTCCTGTAGTTGTTAGTAAATTCAGTCACTTTTATCTCCGTCAGTCGGTTCTACACGGCATAAACTACTATGACTGATACCCTGCACCTTTTAGTCATAAAATGAGAGACTAGCATTCTATTCTTAATACCTTCCAGGGGCGTAATATGCTATGGGGCAGGGGGCAACTGCCCCTCCCATGCCTAACTTTGCCCCAGACCCCAGTCCTTCCCATCAATGTAAAAATTTAGTTTATTCAATAATCTAAAGACTAAGATAAGCCTGCATATTCAAGTTTCCACAGAGTAATTTTTTTCAGTATATCTTCACCTTTATGGTACTATGGGTCAATTTTCAGTTTTCACTGACATTTTCATGTGATTTGCGAAAATCGGCTTAAACTTTGCCCCCACCCCCCACCAAGATTTTGACGAAATAACTCCACGGATACCTTCCAAACCTAAACGAGACTTATCAGCTTCCGTATTCATCGGCTGGTAGTAACATTTTACAATGTATAATTGGTTTAATTTACAATAAATTTTAAGAAAATAGGTTTTAAGAAAAATAATAATAAATTTAAAAAAAAAAACGGGTTCATGGTACTTCCAGTACTGCCACGAAGTTCAATGACACTTAAATTACCAAGGACATTGAAAATAAAGTCTGATTGGTTGAATTCGTTAAGTTGAAATTTACAGAACCATTTACATCTTAAAAATTCAGGAAAGAATTAGTGTTCATTTTTAATGAAAAAACCTCCGCATGCGGCTTATGGTAGTAGCGGGCCCCAAATTTAGAGAAAAGAACTATCATTTTGTCAACTACCATAGGGAACGCTAAGACAAAGGGGTTTATTGTATCTACAGTTTGACCATAATGAATTTAAAGTGTTAAAATTTCAAGTTTTGTTATTACCGAGTTCATTGCTGCAAATGATGTTTGAAGTTATTATGTTGAGACTATGTGTATACTGTGAACAGTTTCTAGGGTAGTCAGAATCTTGAGAACAACATTTATGTTTCATGCAGTCTCATCAATTTAGGAAAATATAGATGGGAAGGGGGCAGAATATATTTTTGAAAACTTGGAGGGAGTGGTTTTGTTCAGTTTTTCAATAAAAATACCTGAAAGTGGCATTATTCAACGAAAATACAAACAGAATATGCGTTTTTTGAATCTAGGGGAAGGGGGGAGGCTAGTGGGTTCAAACGCCCTTTGTTTCTAATTGACACTACTGGTCTGAAATGCAATGTTTAGAATACAAATTTCAAAACAGTATATAATTACATTTTCTCAAATAAGTGGAATGTAGATGGCAGTTATGTATCTTAGCATCAAAATTTATATTTCAGTATGTCACCTTCATTACACCATTGAATATTCCGATGAATTCAGAAAAGGCTAAGATAAAAATTTGTGACACCAAATACTTTAAAAAGGTGTAGCTTCTCTCTAAAGGTAATATAATGAAGATAAATATATAATATAATAAATATTAAAAAAATATAATAAATGTAATTATATAATAATAAAAAAATATAATAAAACATAACAAAAATATATAAAAATATAATAAATAAAATATAAAATATAGTAAAAGTAATATAATAAAAATAATAATATGATAAAAATAAACATAAATTGTAATGTTTGAGTTTTTACGGGTATAAAGCCGTGTCAAATTTAAATTTTTGGCTTTGTTTTTGTCCTTGGTATTCTACTGAGAAGTATCTGCCTATAACCTATACACACTTTTGGTCTATATTTATGAACATACTAGTTGCGAAATGCCTTGCTGGCTGTGGCTCGATGCTGAACAAACCAAAAGATATTATGTGCATACTACTACAAATGGTACTATTACTACTGCTACAAGAACAGCTGATATTGCTACTACTGAAGGTAAGGATATTAAGGTAATACTAACATGAAGGAAATAAAAAATACTAGTCAAGTAAAAAAAAACTTGACTACAAATTTATCTGGACCTAAACAGATACATTTGCATAGTTTTAATGTTCCGTTATATAAAAAATATAGTATAAAATGTAAAGAAAATATAAAAAGTAAAAAAAATAGTTATAAAAAATAATTATAAAATTTTAAGTTTTCCAAGTGTTGATTCTGACAATAAATAGAGACAGAGAAATAATTAAAATCTTGTTACTTTTCATATATAACTCTTAACCATGTCAGGCGGGCTGCATGCAGTAGCTGCGAAAAGTTGGTTATAATTGAAGTGTACGCTTAGTTTTTGTGGAATTCTAAAATAATCTGCAAGTTGAATATTAAATTAAATAAATTTCAAATAAAATTAAATACATAAAACTAAATAATCTTAAGATAGAATGTAAAGACACCCTATTAAAAACTTTAGTGAGACAGAAAAAAAACCAGATGCGTCGGTGGAACAGCAACTGATATGAAATCCTTTTTCAAGTCATAATTCTTCTCCAGGTCAAGCTTCTCCAGTTGTGATATATGGCCAGGCATCTAGGTTCATGAAAAGCAGATAGCGCCAAAATGCAGTCGAAATTGGTCACAGGGAAGGACTTGAAGGAAATTGCAACTTCCTGAGAGGGAGTAAAGAACGAAGTTTTGAATAAATTGGGTTTGAGAAGACGAATGCGCAGCTGCGTTGGCAGAAGGCGGACTGGTGCTGCAGTGACTTGGTGGTAGTAGTATTAGTGGTATGTCCTCCCGGCGCGAGTCAGTTCCAGCATTGTAAGGTGAACTAAGGATGTTGGAGTGCCTGCAACTGTTTTAAGTCCTAAAATATTTAAGTCTTGGACTATCTGGAACATCCATTTAAAGGAGGGAAGTTAAAGCTGTGGCACGAAATGGTTGGGGTATTGCGGGATACGTCACGGTTGGATTTTTTGTGGTAAAAGTGATCAAATGTTAGATAATAGTTAAAGAAGACAATAAAAAGAATACTAAAGATACTTACTAAGTAACGAAAACCTTAAATAATTATTAGATTAGTTAAGATTATTAATTTTTAGATTATTAAGAGCTCTTGACTAATCGGGAGAAAGGCACAGAATGAAACCCACCTGATAAATTCAATTTTTTTTTTGTACTACTCCCTCCCTCTTGTGGTTGAAGGATCATGGAGAGACTTTAATCACTTACAAGCTGATTAAATACATTGATTGATTGACAGAAAATAAGGGCCTTTGCACAAAAAAACACCCAAAAGACTATTCTACCCACTTAACTGATAGGGCCTTTTCCTCCCTAGGCAGGTCACATTCTGAGCTTTTCCTTATCTGTCTTATCCTTCTACTTCTGTTATAGCGCCGTGGATTTATCCCTACTTGGAACCAGGGGCCGGGACTCATTCAGTATCAGGCAAATATTTTGAAATTAACCAAAGAGGCGTACCTGTTTAGGGGCCACGCAATCCTGTGTGAAGTAAGTGTTTACCGTTAATTAATTAAAAAAAAGATTTTTTCACAAAAGTTTTTCAAAGAAAGTAAAGAGCTTCATTAAGTCAAAAAGAGGAGAAATGAAGTCAAATGATTTTCCAAGCGTAAAACTACCATAAACCACTATCAATAAATAAATGAAACGAAAAACGAACAAAAATTGCAATAAATAGCTGAGTCAAACTCAAAACAAGCAAAAATCAACACGAGCAGTGCGGAAAATCCCCATACCTTCTCAAGATTAGAACATAATTTGTACTCTACTAAAAAAAGACCGTGGATTATCAGTTTAATATACATATACTGATATTTATTCCTTAAAGTTTTAATAATTTTTATTTATTCAAATAAGAAATGTGAAAACATTTAAACTATTTTTTTTTTCAACAAAGTGCTACAAAGCAAAGCAACGTGCTTTCTAAGCCTTTCTTGCAATTATATGAGGGTTACTTACAGGAGAAGACACTGATACACTCCACTCAATATGGCATTATAAATGCTGAGAGAACTGGCTCAACTCTGTTGGTTAGCTCGAGTTCATGGACTCTCATTCTCAATCAGTTTTTTAAAGGAAGGAGTGAAGCTTGGCTATGAATTCTTTTGGATCTACTGATGTTAGGAATTGCCCAAATTCTGTTTTAAATGTCGGCTCCCCGACCGCAGTCTACACGCTTGTTCGCTTAAGAAGCTCCAATGTGCCCATTGTACTGGAGCGCGCATCTCTACTAAAGATAAATCATGTACTGCCCCCTCCCTTAGATGTGGTAACTGCAAGTAAAAATTACCCATCTTACAGCTTGCTTGTCCTGTTTTGCAAGAGAGACTCAAAAAGATCCAGAATCCACGTCAATGATTTTTCAGTGCTCTGTGATATCAAACAGTTCGTGGTAACGAACTGTAGTAAGGAGCGACCCGGCTCAACAGAAACCAAAACTCTAAAAAATGGAATTTTGATACCAATAGCTACATCAAAAGAATCTCATTTTAATGCTGATTTTAAATATATAAGTTTCATCAGGTTTAGTCTTACGCATCAAAAGTTACGAGCCTGAGAAAATTTGCGTTATTTTAGAAAATAGGGGGGAACACCCCCTAAAAGTCATAGAATCTTAAGTTAGAGTAAGAAGTAAGTTTTTTACTGTTTTAAAAAGAAGAGTTGAGAGAAAGAGTCAAACTTTAGCGTAAAGAGCGGGGCGTTGATGAGGAAGCAGCCCCTTTCATATACGAAGTAATTTCTGTTCGTTTTAAGTTTTAATGTCGCTCCTTACTTTCAGTTGAAAAAACTTGTTTTTTTTATTTAATCTTACAAATAAACGGAACTAAGGACAGAAACAATTTCATTGATTAACTATGCGCTAAGTACGATCTAGTTTGTTTACATTTTGACAACATTTGTTTGTTTTGACATTTGTTTACATTTTCGCATTTTGACAACCACTAGCCTTAATTTTCTGCACCGAAGTCCAAATCACATAGCATTTTTAACCGCTGCCAGGGTAACTGGTCCCCTTCGTCAGGGGATCTGCCATGGAGCTTTAATTGTAATGCATATTTTCCCGCCCGTGTCCTTTATCATCATGATGAATTATTATTAGCGATCAGTGTTGAATCAACTATTCTGATTAACTCGTATTTCCCATGTAATAAGATATCTATTCGCTCTATTACAATTATTGCAAAGGCTTGTGCTTCTCTGTGGAATTTAAGTGACCAACAAAAAATGCTTTATTAAGATTTCCTTGGTATTAGAACAAAAATTTGCTTCTTCCAATTTTATTTTCCATTTATTTTTGTTTAGTAATCTTTAGATTTTTTTAGTCCTTTTTAGTTTTTTGTTTGGTTTTGTTTTATTTTAGCTTTATTTGACTGGAGTCAGTTTATTTTTTGCTCAGTGATGATCTCTTTCTTCTCTCTGAGTGTTTAAATGACGCTTATGCATGGTCATATCCAGGTTTTTTTTCGGGGATGTTTTGTACAAGGATTTTTTCGGGGGGGGGGGGGGGCGAGTTGCACAAAATACCCTGAAAAATGCATAGATAGTTTGTTTATAAACATTTTTGTTACGTTTTTACATGTTTCAGGGGGGAGGGGGCAAACATTTCCAGAGGGGTCCAACCCTCTACTCCCCTCCCGCTGGATACGGCCTTCCATGCATTTCCTCCCTCTTTTTTAGAGACGAAAAGTAAATAAAGGCAGTAAACTTCTGGACAAGTCGGACTTTAGTGATGTCATTCTGAATCCTTTTGAGACATTTCTAAAGACCACATGACGGGATTTTTATATTGAGAGATAGCAGGTTTAGTATTTCGACTCTTATTTTTTGTTTTTGATAATTTTAGTTTTGATTGATACGAGATAGTTTATTTTTTGCCGAGGGATGGTCTTTTTTTTCTCTGAATATTTAAATGAAGTTTTGGTCTTTTTCCTCCTTTACAGGTGATAAGTAAATACAGGCACTGTAATTCTGAAGATATTAAGGTACACTGACATCATTCTTTAGGCTTTTGAGGCATTTCCAATGGCTGTGTGGCAGGATTTTTCATCAATACAACAAACAATCAACAATCAATACAGCATTGCTAATAACCGTGTTATATATCTGATTTAAAATCAATTTATTTTTCTAGGAATGTGTTTCGATTTTGTACAGCCGAATTGACAACTCGTTAGAAGATAAATTCTGCGAGGAAAACGTAAGAAGAAGAAATGTCTGCTTTTATTTTGAGCAAATTTCTTAGGAAACTAAGAATCACAGACATATGAAAAATTGTGCGCAATTTTCTATATACAGGCGTGCAGAAGGTACTGAGACAAAAATTTCAATTCATAAGCAAACTTAGGGGTGCCAATTTACGAAAGTACAGGTGAGGGGAGGAGGGAAGATGTTTTTACTTTTTTTTAAATTGACGATAAGAATATAGGTTTTTTCTTTAAATTGACGATAAGAATATAGGTTTTTTTTTAAACGCATTTGGGACAATTTTTTTTTCGTTTGTTTCAATGAAAACGACAAATGTTACTTGTCAGATTCTACGGGGGGGGGGGGAAGACAAAAACTAGGGAAATTTAAACCCCCCTCTCTATGGCACCCCCGGTAAAATTAACATATCACTAGAAATAAAACACAGGAAAATAAAATAAATCACAAGAAAAAATATTTAAGTCGCAAGAATATCAAATTACAAGAAATAATAAGCACACTGAGATAATTATTGAGCGAGGTTATTTAGTATATTTGATTCGTAGTCTTGAACCATTAAACAGTAAAAAGGAAGAAAAACTTACCAAATCGATTTTTTATATTAATTTGAATTTAGTTGAAAAGACATTCATGAAATTCAACTTCCAAAAAGATTGTTGAAATTGACATTTAATCCATTGGTGCAAAAATTTCAGGAGTAATTTCTAGGAAAAAAACATCAAGAATTTTCTCTGGTAATGGGGGGTTAGGGGCCTAAAAAGGACCAAGAAAAAACCATATCCAAAAGGAAGAAATGTTGCTACATCGTTACAAGACGAGATATATCACAGACAGCGAAAAAAAGGGCGAAATGCAAAACTTTTGACTAAGACCTCCATTCGGGCCGTCATAAGTACAGGAATAAAAATACGTAATAATACATAAATAAAAGTTGCTTTTCACCGTTGCTTGAAAAATTCTTTTATTTTAATTTTTGTTTTAAGGCTTTCCTCTTTATATTGTGTTATGGACTTTTATCTAAATTGTATGTTCTTATTCGTGGTTGGAGGATGAATGAGCAGAGATTTCCCCATAAATATTTTCAATTTCCTTTTTTTATTGCTCGTCGTAGTTTACCTCGTTTTTTTCGTCATCCCACGTGTTCCCATTTTGCCGCGCTTAGCCAATGAGATCTCACAAACTGTGGGAATGGACTGTACATATAAGTCGCGAAAAAATTGTAACACGACACACTTTAAAACCCCAACTCAACTGATTAGTACTACTACTACTACTACTAACAGCTCACCTCAGCACCAAGCCGTAGTGCTGTTTAGTACTCCCATATAAAACCGTATTTGAATAAGTAAAAAGTTTATACATTTCTAATAGCTATATATGCTACCTAAAAATGCTACGCCATTTTTCTACAATATAATCCTTTGCAGGTTCATAGTATTCCCTCCGCAAAATCACCAGCTCAGGCACTCGACGCGCACTAGCGAAGAATTCGTTTTCAGTTTCAAACACAATAACCACCATTGCTGCCAAAGACATAGCAATAGACATAAACGCAGGAATAAAAATCTTTGCAGGGTTGCATGTTTTTTTGCGCATTTTTGCAGACAGTTTGTTAAATTTACTGTTCCAAAAAGTCTTAAACTGAGACATCATCCTTTCTTTCCTATTTTTTGGCTTAGCTTCCATTGGTTTTGAGTTTTCTACAACTGTCAACACTGTTTCAACACTATCTGCTTTCTCGACAAGATCTGTTCTCATTGCTAAACGTCTTTGTAGTCGATGATCGAGTGAATGGGATCGAGGTTGGGGTTCATAATATCGATCGTATCGATAACGATGTCCGTAGTATTCTTCATAGTCTCTTTGGCTCAGAAAATGGTATGAGCTGGTCGATTCTGCTTGACTTCCAGACGATGACTGCTCAAAACTATCTCTAATCTGGTGATAGTCAATGCGCGAGCTTGCAGTATCGCTGTAGTCAATAGGCTGTCCATAATCATCCAATCCTGAAAGTATCATAATTAGTTTGACACATTTTCTTCTTCATGGAAGGGACCCTTAAATAATTAATTCTGTTAAGTGATCAATTAAGTAGTAGTAATTAAGCAGAAACAATAAGTAATTAATTGTGCTTTTAAGTATCTAAAGCGTAAGCATATCATATCATGGTAGGGTGAGGATGTAAATGCAAATAAAAAGCTAAAAATAGATTAAATAATTCGAAAATGTAGGAAAATATTCAAAGAAAATTATAAGAATATCAATATTTTAGGTAGGACAAGGCTTCAGGGGCCTCCTCTTCTGCATTCATTATTTGACCAAGGATCAACAATCAACAATAGTGGGTCAAGGATCAATAGGGTCAATAGGTCAAGGATCAACAATCAACAGTAGGGTCAAGGATCGACAATAGGGTCAAGGATCAACAACCAACAGTCTGAGGTCAAGCCTCAGATATTCATATCCGTATTTAATACATCTAAATAATTGTATATTCAATACTAAAACTTCTGATGAAAGGTAAAATTACATTTTCAAATTCCATTTAAGGTTTTTTAATCTAAATAACTGTAAAAAGTAACTGAATCTACTAAGAAACAAGTCACAACCATGAAAAGAAAATGTTTTAAAATACGAAGAAATTGACTATAACTGATGAAGAAAGTTTGCCGTACTGTTTTGAATGTCCTTTTAGTAAATTTGAACCCCTTCATCCCAGGACCCAGGAAAATATGTGCCGTTACAAAACGGATAATTAAAAAAAATGTAGCTTTCATTTTTGATGTTTTTAGGTTCAGTTATAGTTGAAATAATGATTAAACCTTAAAAGTTTTTTCTTTCCCGAAGTTTTGAGGAAACGAAGGCCTTTCCTCGGACACCAGGGTTACTTTATTTTTCTCTTATCTTTTTAAGACCAGTGACATCAAAAAGTCCTGATTTAGCTTACGTGAGAGTTAAGAGACCTCTCCAATGGTCAATGTTAACAAGAAAGTATACATTAAAAACGAAAAAAGCTGTCTTCCAGTTTGGTAAAATAACTTTTTCATTACAGTTTTATTCCTTATTACAACTATTTCTTCAAAATGTGTGGCTAGTAAACATAACATTATTAAGTTAAATTTCTACATAAAACATTATTATCAATATACACATATTATTTATCGTATAACTATATATTTCTATATAAAATATATATCATTCTATGTAATATTATGCTATGATAAATAACATATTTCAGTAATCGGTGAACTTTGGCTGTACAATTTAGCACACCCATGTATGAAAACTGAAGAGCATAATTGTTAAATCCTTACTACAGTTCGTTACAACGAACTGTTTGATTTGTTTTAGTACTGACAGTTCCTCTGAGCAGGTTAAAAAGTTATGACAGAAGGGCAGAAAAATCTGAAAAATGTGTTTCAGTTTTTGACGGTTGTTAATAACCAGTTGGTTGTAAAAGGATTTTTTTAATGTTAAAAGTGTGACAAACATATATATGGGGTCAATAGCCTCATCTCCTAAAAATTTATACTAAAAAATATTTTGTATATTTTAGAAAAAACTAGAATTGAATGTTAAAAGTGTGACAAAAATATATTTAGGGTCAATAGCTTCACCTCCTAAAAAATTATATTAAAAAATAGTTTATGTATTTTAGAAAAAACTAGAATTTCCAGATTTAAGAGAGTAAATCTGAGATTTACTCTAATAAATCTGAATATTTTCATAATCTGAAATATTTTCGTAACTCATAAGAGAATTAAATATTTTCATAATTTGAGAATATTTGACCTCACTACGGTAAGGTTGGGCGCAGGATTGCCACTCGGTGAAAATAACACTAGATTTTAGTGACTTTTTAGTGATAAATAATGATAATCTTCAATAATCTAGTGACTTTTGTGCTGATTCAGCAATTTTTTGTTTGGGCAGTATAAAAAATCACTAAAAAAATTATAAATCAGTGGAGGTATCAACCCTGGTTGGGTGGTGGTAGGGTGGCTACTCGCCCATAAAAAAGGCTAAACAACTGATTCGTCTATTCAAAGCCCTATGCGTCAGTAATGGCTCTGAAGGATCTTCATTCATTCATCCTTCACTTAAAGTGAGAAAAAAAAAAAAACAACAAAAAAACAGAGCGGATCAATCAGTGCAACTTATTTAGTTTAAAAGAAAATGTCTGATTTAGTGTATTTTGAATTATTGCAGCCAAAATATAGGTATGATTTGAATTTAAGAACATTAATAATATTATTTTAATTCTGTATACTAGCATTTTAAAAACCACGCGCAAACGTTATTCGTAACTATGGTCATATTTTCTTTCCAAAGATAATACTAAATCTGCAGGATGTAAGATGCGCTAACATAAAAGTTTTCCGCATCGAAAGTTTGGTCTAACTAGGAAATACTTGACAACAATGGTGTTCATTTAATTTTCCTAAGTATGATGAATCTTGCATTTTCCCAACAGAAAGCTAGTTAGAAAATTGTAATTATCTACTTTCTTTTCCGTGTAAAAATAAAACGGTTAGATAAATTATCCTAAAATGACTAATGGTTAAGGCATTTCATCATAAATAAGAAAAACAAACATTTCCTCCTGTTTCATTTATTGTAAATAGAGCGTTCATAGATATTTCCAAGGAATTTGTCTAATAGAAGGGTTCCCTTCCTGTTGGCCTTGTGGCAACTAGGATCAAATCCCAGAGTCCTGTATTTTTCATAGTGGGATCTAGAAAGACAACAAGGTCTTCATTAAAGAAATACGGTACTTGTATGATATACCCCTTGCAGCTCAAGTACTAAAGTTAGGTTTATCCTAATAAAATATACCTAAGTAGGATAAAAATATAATACTTTGGAAACAAATTTGGGCTATGTATTTGCACATTAGGGGGTGGGGTAAATTACAGTGGCCCTGCATGCAAAATGTTAGCTACAATTATCCTGACATTATGAAGTAAGAATTGTTTTCTGATTTCACACTGTACAAATACTTTATCCCCAGCGCCCCCCTCCTGCGAAAATATATAACCAAAATTATACACTTCCCATCTATTCTGTCAGTTCACTTTGTCTTTTCTCACACCAAGTTGAAAAAAAATGACGAAAGAAGCCGGTTTACAGTGAGTACAATGCATTAAAAACTTGAGCTGCAGGGGGGTATATCATGCAAGTACCAAACATACTTGTTCAAAATAACGATAGAAATTTACAAGAAGAGTCCCAAGCAAAAAGTGACAAGCTGTGAGAGTATCAAACGGGAAGAACACATGGTTAAAGTTACGAGTAGGGTGTCAAATTCAATTTTTGCTAATTCAGAAATTTATAGTGGAAGCTAAATGAAACTTTCTGGAATATCCGAGTGGCTGGATCACTGGAATTGAAATCCTTTGTCTGTAAGGGTACGGGTTCGAGTCCTGGTGTCGTGGATTGCTTGGTTTGGAACGGGGATTAGCAGGGTGACTATGTAATCTCTGACAGAGCCAGCCAAGCTCTAAATGGGCACCTGAAAAATTCTGGAGGAAAACCGATGATTCCAAAAACGCAATGGACTCCCGGCCGAAAGCAGTGAATCAGTAGATTGGTAGCTGCACTACACAGATTATTGGTCAGCATGCAAAAGTATTTTTTTTATTTACCCGTCAAATTTACTTTCAAATATAGCCTAAGACTCTTAACGCGCTAATATTAATAATAAGCAACATCTGGTAGTCAGTTGTCACATAAAACAGTCTTTTAGCTAGGAAGTTAGAGATACACACAGAATATTATGAGATAAAAGACAAGATTATATTTTAAATGATTTTAAAAACACGGGAAGTACCTAGTGTTTTTCGGAGAGCTATCATGGTCTGTGTTTTGCTGAGTAAATTTTCACGCTTAGGCTTAGAGATTAATGTTATTATGGATTAATAATGGAGATTAATGAGAAATTAGGATTATGGAGATTAATGATTTAATGATTAATGATTTAGATCTACGACTATGAATCATGAAACTCCTTTAATCGTCATCTTAATTGATTATTAATGGACATCCTATTCATCTTATGTATATAATGTTTTAAAAAAAGGTTTTTTAAAACAGCCCTAGCATCCTTACTTCAACGAAGTTCAACCAGGACAACCAGGAATGTTTTAAAAAACATAATTAGTCTTAATTCTCTCATTTTAATGTAAGTTTATTTATATATACGTATTTTCTCTCTCTCTTTCTCGTATTATGCTGAAGATGGCCCTTGGAATAGGGCCGAAATATTCACAAAATTGATTTCCACCGTCTTGAAAATATTTTCCCTATTGTTTCAACTTTGTATTTGATACACAAAGACAGTGTGGTCCTCGTCGCTGTTTTTGGAATTAAAATGGAATAGTTGTGGGCATCAAGTCATGGCTAATTGTAGAAAAAGCCAAGACAGATAGTCCAATTGAGTGAGAGGCAATTATGGCATTAACCCACCCCTTATTAGGATTGTATAAAAATGATGTTAGTTCATTTGTTCATAGATATGTCTGTCTATTATCCGTCCATGCGTCATTCCTAGGCCAGTAGAACCAAAGTAGATAGTCATAGAGCTAAGACAGTGATAGAACCTATCTCACCTAAAGAAGCTAGTGATCTTGTTCCAGCTGACGACCTGTCATCGCAAACTGGCACAGATAGGTGCCTGACATGGCTTCCTCTTAACTGATCCAAAAGATCTTCTGCTTCAGCATAAACTGACTCTTCAATATCACTTCTTAATTCACTTTTTTCCCCCTCGTTTGTCAAAGTTCCTTCTGTGTCACTGTTAGGAACGCCGTCAGAAACTGAAAAGACATAAAACTAATCAATCAAATCGTAAATGAACCCATTGTTTCTCTATTGACCAATTTAAAGTTGAAGGCTGGGATTGGAATTTCGATAAATCTGACTGTGAAAATTTTCAGAGAAAAAGAATCCGTTCGCAAGGAAAGTAAAAATTTAAATAGAACCGAAAATGTAATTTTAATTTTATTTCTAATAAAGTAAAGTAAAGTGACGCGCTTTTAGTAATACCATAAGTACTTAAGAATATTTAAAAGTAGTTTTCATAATTTTGTAGCTAACAAATTATCTGTTGCCGATCCACCTAAATTTTTCTGCATTATTAGCCCCAGTGGAGTGAGAATTAATTCATGTGGAGTGTATAATGAATTAGTGAGACAAATCGAAAAACAGCTTATAGAGGCCCCTTTACTAATATAACCCTGAAACACAATTTTATGTCGTCCGATAAAAAGCCATAAAGCTTTAGATCTTTCTATCAACCAGAATTCATAATATCTTTTTTTGTAGTCCAGAATGAAAGTAGCTATTGGATTTGGTTATACCAGACCGGTATTGCCGATTCGGTGCAATTATAGCCGGTTTTGACTGTGTTGGTTTCATCTTTGAACATACCAGGCCGGAAGACAAGATTCGTAAAGCCAAAAAAGGAGTCAAAATCTTGTCACTCTGATCGGCTTGAAAATTATATTCTTTAGTTTATGGGAATAGGGATTGCAGTGCTGCCAAAATTGAACAATTTTTTTTAATTGATTAAAACCAAAAAATTTGGTTTTGACTGTATTGACTCAGGACATACGATAAGGGCAAAAAATTTTGTCGGCTTGTACCAATTATACCGTTAGGATGTATCGATTTACTACACCCACAACTAGCCAAGAATAAAACTACGGAAAATAACAAATGGCAACACTGAGCTTTGGCAACACTGAGCAACACGGAACGTACGGGATGAATTACTTGGGATGTGGGATGTTAAACCAAGGGAGGCACCCTTAGCCCGCAGAATGAAGACAAAAAAAGGGCGAAAACGGTAGTAAAAGTTCATGACGCGAGAATATTTGAAAATGAATTCTTTATCGATTGGCTGGGATGCTACAGAACATGTGGACAATAACTAGACGGCTCAACGAGTATGAAGAATCTTCGAAAAGAGATTGGTTGAACTAATTTCTGACGCCCGGAAAGGTTAAAATTTGTCTGTTCTTGGACTGGCTTGAAACTTACTGGGCATTTATATAGGACAAAACAAATCCGAGAGGAGAAAATACTTCGAAAAATTAGGTTGTTTTGGTTCCTACCCCCCCCTCCCCTTGCGACAAAAATGGGCCAAACACTGCATTTCTCCGATTGGTCTTAAATTTTAGGCGTGATTAGAGTGGACAAAGAGGACATCAATGAGAATAATACGAGTAAAAATTTGGTTGCTTCTGTTGTTAGCGCAAGTATTTGATTTCTCATTTCACTTATCCAATTAAAAATTACAGGCCACATGGTCAGGGCAAGGGAACCCCAACAAAGACAAAAACAAAAACTCTGTTTGTATTAATATGCGATACTCGAATTAAAAATCCCCATTCCAAACCCCCAGCCTTTATAGTAAAAGTGTTGTTAAAGGATTGTTGCTCAGAATTGCTCCTGGTCAAACGTTTTGACTAAATACTCCAATTTTGCCTAAGATTTAAACTATAATCTTATATTCTATTTCTCAAGCAGTTGAAAAAAATCAAGTAAAATGTTTCAAATACAGTTCGTTTTCAGTGAAGCAAAATAACGCTGCTGTATTTAGAGGTATATGGGGGCGGAAGCCCCACTCTTATTTATGGTGATTCTTGTTCATTTTAAGTTTGATTAAATAAAAAAAAACTAATTTTTCGAACTGAAAGTAAGAAAGAACATTAAAACTTAAAACGAAAAGAAATTATTACGTATATTATGGCGTTTCCCCCCTCCCCAACACCTCGCCCTTCACGCTAAAGTGCATTAGTACTTTTAATATGCTTCTTAAAACTAAATGAACTTCGTGTTTCAGGAGTTGTTTTTCAAGAATTGGGACACAATTCAAACTTTAGCGTAAAGAGCAGGGTGTTGAGGAGGGAGTAATCCTCCTCCATATATGTTATAATTTCTGTCCATTTTAAGTTTTAATGTTGCTCTTTACTTTCAGTTAAAAACTTGCTTTTTAAAATTTAATTTCTAATCATTATTTAAATAATGCCAGAAAATCTGGCTCCACCTTCATGGGAAAATCCCTCCTCCCCAGGGATATATCTTCTAGACAATTAAATTCTGGCGAAAAATTTCCCCCAACAATTACTCTCAACTTCTCCAGACATAAGATTGAGTCGGCAAAGAGAAAGCAAGACACAAGAAGAATTTCGAATAGGTATTCTCGCAAATTCCCCCTCCCCAATATAACTCACCCCTTGGAAACTTCCTCTGAAAAACTTAACCCTCTGGAAACTTTCCTTCCCATGGAAAATTCTTCCTACGGAGAATTCTCCCCATGTAAAATCCCCCCCCCAGCAGAAAATTTGTCCCCCCACCCAAAAATGTATACATACTGCCCAGTAAGAAATACAGTACGTAAACAAGAGGTAAATTTATAACTGAAAGACCTTTCCCCAGGGGCTGTGGGGTTTCTTTTTTCTCCAAAAATATCGGAGAGTTTTATTGGGACTGAACAAAGTGGCTATGTCAAACCTTGATCGTACGATTTTAAGAAAAAGGGGCGTGGGAGGGGGATAGTTACCCTCTAGTATTTTCAGTCACTTAAAAAGGGCACTAGCGCTTTTAATTTTCTTTCGAATGAAGCTTCTATAGACATTCTATGACAATGGGGTCGATACAATTACTCTTGGGGAAAACATACCAAAAACCAAATAAACACACATCTATGATTTGTGTTACACACAACGCTCCGCTGTTTATGCTAAAGTTTGACTCTTTCTCTTAACTCTACTTTTTAAAACATTAAAAAACTTTAGCGTAAAGAGCGGGGAGTTGAGGAGAAAAAGCCCCTTTCATATACGGAGTAATTTCTGTTCGTTTTAAGTTTTAATGTCGCTCCTTACTTTCAGTTAAGAAAACTTGTTTTTCTTATTTAATTTCTGAACGTTTTTGAATTAATGCATGTTTTGATTTTGGCTCTGGTCATGGTTTTGACACTGGTCAAAGTTTGTAACTTGTAGCCCCCCCCCCCCACGGGGACTGCGGGGGTGTAAGTCGTCCCTAAAGACATAGTTGTTAGGTTTTTCGACTACGGTGAATAAAATGGCTATCTCAGAATTTTGATTCGGTGACTTTGGGGATAAAATGAGCGTGGGAGGGGGCCTAGGTGCCCACCAATTTTTTGATCACTTAAAAAGGGCATTACAGCCTTTAATTCCCGTTAGAACGAGCCCTCTTCTAACATTCTAGGACCACTGGGTCGATACGATCACCCCTGGGGAAAAAACAAACAAACAAATAAACACGCACCCGTGATCGGTCTTCTGGAAAAAAAAAATACGAATATCCACATTTTTGTAGATAGGAGCTTGAAACTTCCACAGTGTGGTTCACTGATACGCTAATCGTGATGGTGTGGTTTTCGTTAAGATTATATGACTTTTAGGGAGTGTTTCCCCTATTTTCTAAAATAAGGCAAATTTTCTCAGGCTCGTAACTTTTGATACGTATGATTAAACTTGATGAAACTTATATATTAAAAATCAGTATTAAAGTGCCATTCTTTTGATGTAACTAGTGGTATCAAAATTTTTTTACAGTATCGGTTACTATTGAGCCGGGTCGCTGCTTACTACAGTTCGTTACCACGAACTGTTTGATTTTCTCTTCTATTGTTTCCTGCTACTGAAGGGACAGAACAAACAGAGTGAGACTTCATTTTGAATGTGGTCTCAGCAAATTTAACAGTTTGCTTACAAGCAACAAGCTCTTTTAGGCGAAAGCACAAAGTACGCAAGCAAACAATAACTTAAAAAAATCAAAATAGTCTTTAAGATATACTTGTAAACAATAGACTCCTTTGACGAACAAAAATTTAGGGATTTCCTTTCAAACTTTCATTTTTTGGACGTTCAATTATATGATAAGGGTCCTTTTTTAACTTTACGTTCATTGACAAGTAGCACACTGACGTACTTAAAACGTCACGTAGAATAAAAATTAAATTGGGTTATAACTTAACTTTACTCCCACTTGTTTAAAAGACATCTAAAATATTCTAAGAGAAGAAAATAACTGTCAAAAGCTAGTAGGTCGTAGCTTACATTTTTTTTAGCATTGTTTCATATTGCAATAAATGCTTTATTTACTGTTAAAATTACAGAAAGCACGTACTCTATAGAACAAGCCAGGGATAATTTCAGTCGCGCATACAAATAACACAAGTAATTTACTGGGCTGAAAATTACACGGAACCTAACTCAGCAAACGTGGGAGGAAGAAAAAAAAATTATAAATTACATTGCTATGAAAACGGTTTTCAGGTTTATTTAAACCATTTTTTGTTTTAAAACAAGGATTGTTTGGATCAGTGGATGCTATTAGAATATTGGATTAGAATGTTCAATATTGGAAGGTACAGTGATGACAGTGGTCAAGTATGGCTCTGAAGCATGGGCGCTCCGAAAAGCGGATGAAGATTTACTAGATGTTTTTCAGAGAAATGACCTACAGATTGTTCTGGGCACCCGGCTGACTGACCGTATTTCAAATAGTAGGCTGTACAAAAATGTGGTTCAATCCCGCTTTCTAGGACTGTAATGAAAGAAAGGTTGAGATGGCTAGGGCACGTTCTGCGGATGAAGAATGACAGATTGCCGAAGATTGTCGTTTTTGGCTAACCGCCTGGGGCTAAACGGAAAGCAGGTCGTCCTCGTCTGGGGTAGGAAGACGTCATAAACAAAACTGTACGAAAAATGTGGTTCATTCCCGCTTTCTAGGGCTCTAATGAAAAAAACGCTGAGATGGGTAGGGCACGTTCTGCGGATGAAGGATGATAGATTGCTGAAGATTGGCGTTTTTGGCCAACCGTTTAGGGTTAAACAGAAAGCAGGTCGTCCTCGTCTGGGGTGGGAGGATGTCATAAAGAAATATTCAAAGGAAACGGGAACTTCCTGGGAGGGTGTAAAGAGGGAGGCTTTGAATATATTGGGATGGAGGAGGAGCATATAGGACTTTCGTCAGCAGTTTGAACTTGCGCCCCTCTAGATTTATTTCAGTAATACGGGGCCTTTACCAGTAAGAATATGTTCTGTGGATTTTTGATTTGATAATTAGACTATGTTGGGAAAGCTAGTAAATGAATTTAGGATGTCTTCCCTGAAGCAGTACTTGGATCATAAGCATACCGAGCTTATGATGAAGATTCTCAATCTGGAAAAGAGGGATTCAGATCTTAGGAAAAGAGAATTCCGAGCTGAAAAAGGGAAATAGGGCTCTTGAAGCCGAGAATACGGTTATTAAAGCCAAAGTGATAAATCTCAAACATCTCGTCTTTAATTTGATATTCTTTCAAAAAGACAGAACATGTTACTTCATTGCAAGCAACTCTCGAGGTAGTAACGCAAAAAATACTGGCCTTGGGTTTCCTGTTGAACGTTACTAACGCTAATTTGATGCCCTTCATCAATCAGTACCATTTGAATGGAAATAAACCAACTGGATCTAATACTAGAACATGATCTAGGTCTACAATGAAAGAACTCAAACTCCAGAAATTTAAAATTACTCTAATGGCATTCTGTTAAGAATCAAGCACCTTACGAACCCTAGGCCGTTCGAAGTCAACCTGCCCAGGAGAGTGACTTCAGAAACTTCTTTCCCATAAATATTTTGATTTAAGGAGCAAAAGACTAAATATTAAAATCAGAAATTAAGTATAAAGTGTTGACACATTATCTTCCGTTCCTGCCAAAACGAAGGCCAAAACACTACCTAAAATAGAAACTATAACCAGCCCGAAATTCCTGCTTCTATCCTTCCCCACCCTTATCTAACTATATATGTTATACATAATGCATTATTTATTTCAGTTTCTGCTTGTTTAAGATTTTTTATTGATTCTTTCAGAGTAATTCGTGTCCCTTTTAAGTTTGAATTATGAAATGACCATTTCTGCTCGTCTTAGATTTTAATATGAATTTTTACTTGTCTTCTTTTTTCTGGATAAGTTTAAAAAAATAATATTATAAATTAGTTTTGCTAGTTTACTTTTCAACTGGCTGAGAAGAAGCGTCCAAAAGTATGTCCCATGGTGAACGTAAAGATAATTCGGAGAAAGCTCACTACGATTAAAGGATTTTAACAATGTAGATTCAAAACTAAAGAGAAAGAAGAAAGACTCAGCCAAGGTAGTTTGGCTTCATCTAACAATAAATAAAGTAAATTAATTCAGTAAAATTTGAAATAAAATTCAATTCAATCAAAACCAAATATCCTTTATAATCGGAGTAGTTTTATTTTTGTTATATTTTATTTTGTTATATTATTATTTTTATTTGGTTGTTATTTTAAATAAGAAACAACTTTTTTCCAATCCTAGTTGGTTACCGAATAACTACATCCTTGAACTATTAAATACTTTTAGCATAGAACTATGAAATTTGAGGCGCAAAGAGCGGAGAATCGAAAAGCCACCAGCTTCTCTCGTATTTTTTGATTTAATTCCTGAAAGCTCCAATCTCATAACTCAGCCAGTGGCGTGAATTTACTGCAATTAGGTGGGAGAAGGAACATTTAAATGTTTTATAGGAGGGATATAAATATAGGAGGGGAGCTTTATTGTTCTTCGATTTTCTCTATGAAAATGCATTTAGAAAGGAAAACATCAAAAGGTATTTTTCCAAATATGGGGGGATTTTGGAATTTTTGGAGAAAGGACGGAAGGTGGCAGAAAAGAAAATAGTTGGCTTATGGAAATTGTCACAGAAGGAATCGCATGTAACAGATTACAATGAAAAATCCTTTTTTTCAGGATTTAAGGTTGGGAGGGGAGAGATTAAAGCCTAATTTTGGTGTTTTAGACCATGGGAAAGTGATTGTACCTATTAGTATTTTCATTTACTGGTATTTTTACCGTTGATGGGCAAAAACTGAGGTTCTTAACTCAAAACGACAAAAAAGCCACTTTTCTGTGGTTTGTCAAGATGCGTTCAAAACATATTTTAGGAATTTATACCATGAAAAATTGATGGAATATCTTAGAATTCCAATAATCAGACATTTTGATTGCTTAGGGGGCAAAAATTGATGTTTTGCGACAAAAGTAGCAGAAAACGCAACTCAACTGAAGTTTGTAAATTTTATACCATGAAAAATTGACTAGTTATGTCTGAATTTTTAATTTCTGGAATTATGATAGTGTTTTGACCAAATTGTTCGATGGAACAAAATGACAGATAACGCCACCTTGCTGGGGTCCGATCTTACTTAAGAGATAATTAGATACGACATTCCTTTTTAACGAACCCTCTCCCAACATAATAAGGCCACTGGTTCAATATTATCACCTGGGAAGAGAAAGAGAAAGCACTATAACATATCAATGCTTCCCATCCAAAAAAAAGTGATTTCCCTTCTTGTTCAAATGGAGACTATAAGTCTTCTCCATTGAGTCCTTCACCATGCTGATTCTATTGCAGACTTTTGATTTCTATCCAAAAACATTTTGCTGAGGTGTAAGGCTCTTTTTTAAAATTCATGCAAGTTAGGCTTCAAAAAAACTTTTACCAACAGAAGATTCATCGAAGTAAAAGTTAAAATTCCAGAATTTCCGAACATTTTGCACCATACTATAATAAGAGTTTTTTTTTTATCACCAGACAGTTTTCTTATGTGTAATAACCAATAAATTGCTATGATTGTTCTGCTTGCCACTTTCCATGTATTTTTGTGCTTTTCCACAAAGTAAATACGTCATTCAAGTTCCGCTTTTCGCATAATCGTAGCTTGCAGAAAGTAGGGGGTGAAAAGGCCACGAATAAAAAATATATTTTCATTCACTTAAAACTCTCTTAAGACCACCCATACTACATGTAATTTTCCCTATTTGAATATTAGACGAGGATATGTGCTATCTCCTTTATTATTACCTTAGAAATATAAGACTGGAGGATATGGCACAGACTCTGGCAGGGTGCCAGCAGCATTTTTGGGAGTTGGGAAATATTATTATTTTTTAGTTGTGATATTATGATGTGTACTATAGAACACTGTGTATGGCCTCATTCGTCTTATAATATAATTTTTGTTGTTATTATAAGCAAAAATGAATACTATTTCAATAAGAAGGTGAGGATTTATTGAAAATTAGTTGAAAAAAGAAGTTCAGATTCTGACTCTGAACCAGACAGTTACGATGGATTCTTTTCTGGTGGGAAAGACATTAGTTCGAAAATTTTTTCGATGATTATGGTTGCTCCAGAAGGGGGGCAACTCAGTAACGAACGAACCACAGCCCATAGTAACCAAAAAATTTAAAAACAATATTTGAAAGGAAAAAATTCAAGCAAGAAAAACTTACAATTTGTTTCTGGTTTAGACTTAATGAACTATTATTTTGATTAAACTCTATGGCGAAAGTTTATTACGAAAATAAAATTACGAGGTTTTTGAAAAATAGCCTGAAAACCCTGAAAATAGTGTTGAATCGAAATAAAAACCCCCTAAAATACTTTTCATTGTCGAAAACCCCCTGCAGGACAGTTACAGTCCCCTATCTTGAACTACATGGGAAATTACTTTTTTGCATTAGTAACAATAAAGTGTCCTCTTTTTTCTTTTTTTTTTTACCACTGGTAGGGCACTGGAACAACATAAAGAGCAGTTTAATTTCTCTAAGAAGTCCCTTTGAGTTTGAGAAATTTACGATTTCATGGTGAAGGGTGAGGGAGGGGTTGAACTTGTCTGGAGGCCCCTGAATATGTGCATGGTATAAAGCTAGTATTTCAGAATTTCAGAGTTTAAAAGTAAGGAATAAAACTGGCCTACTACGGTTAATTCCATTCTATGAGAAAAAAAACACAATAAATTTCCCGTTTAATTTGTCAACAAGTATATTTTTTCTAAGCTTAAAATCATACCCTTGAGAGTTTCATCTGAAGTAGGCAATTTCCTTCACAAAAATATATTAGTTTCAACTGAGAAATAAAATGTATAAATTTAAGGACTATCCTCCAGTTAATTTACAGAACACGAAATACTCCAGAGATCCAGGTTTGCAAAAAGAATTACGAAAATAACATTTCTATCTCCTGAATCAAGTATAATAATTCTTACATTTTTGTAATGAATATCAGCGGAAACTTTTATGTAGTAATAAAGTTTATTCACTGGAGAAAAAGCCCTCCACCAGAAAGGACAGGCGATTAGTCAGTAAGTAAATACTCAGGAAGGTCTATATCGTGTCATGGATTTCCTATGGAGTAGGGAAGTCTTGGAATTGCTTTTGAGAATTATCATAATTGTAACAAATACTAATTGCTGTCTAAAATAAAAATAACTGTGATAAAAAGCTTTTTAGTCTAAATATTGTTAGTTTAGGGTCAGGATATTTTCTTATTTGGAATTAAAAGAAAAAGAATAATGTTTTGATTGGGTGATGGATTTTCTCTGGTTTGAAATTGTTTCCGTTAGTTCTTTTATTTTTGTTAAATATTTTATATACAGGTGATTATGTTTTTTTAGCTATTCTGATGAAAGTGTAATTCTTTAAATGAAGCTCGAAACCTGAATGATTTTATAGTCTCGCGATTTCTCTTTCCCGACATAAAGACAGTAAAAAGGGCATGAGTTTGTGAGGTTTAGACAGTTCTTGGTATTTGTCTATTCATAATCATTATATAAAAAAATTAATTTTCAAAAGAAAGTGTGGAGCAACATTGAAACTCGAAACAGGCAAAAATTATTCCATATACGAGGTGGACTGCCTTTTCCTCGGTCCTGCTCTTTACACCAATATTTGACGTTTTGTCATACCTTTTTAAGAAAGGCTGCAAAAAAAAAAAGACCACAAGAGATCGGAATAAAAAGGGTTCACAAAGAACTTTACGACTTTAGCATAAAGAGTGAGGACTGAGTTAAAGCCAGTCCCCCTCACATACAGGATAGCTTTGTCTGTTCTAAGTTTCAATGTTACTCCTTACTTTCAATTGAAAAAAAACTTGTTCTTACTTCTTATTTGATTTTTGATCGTTTTGTAAATCATACCGAAAAATCTTCCATCCATAGAAAATTTTCCTCGTAAAAGTTCCTCCCCTCGGACAATCCCTCCCTTAAAAAATCCACCCACCCCCCCAAAAAATTCGTAGTATTCCTAATAATAAATACTATATGTAAACAATGGTCAAACTGTTTAATTTGCACCCCTTCCCCCGTGTAAAATTTCTCCTGTAATTTACCCTCCCCCTGAATAATTCTCTCCCCCCTGAATAATATCTCGGATAATTCTGCCACCCTCCAGAAAATTCCCCAGAAACATTTCCTTACAACTCCAGCAACAAAGACTATATGTATACATGGGCAAAATGCATAACTTACAACCCTTCCCTCCGTGTAAAATTTCTCCCTGGAAAATTAATCCCTGAAAATTTTCTCTCCTCGGAAAATTCGCCCCGTAGGAGATCCCTCCATAAAATTACCCAGAAATTTTTCCGCACATTTCCAATAACAAATACTCTTTATAAACATGGACAAATTCCGTAACTTACCTCCCTTTCACCATAGGCAATCGGGTCATAGAGAAACAGCTATTGAATAATTCAAAAGCCCCGATCCAAATGGCTATCTCATAATTTTTATTGCATATCATTATGGAAAAAGGAGCGTGCGAAGAAGGGGGCTAGTTGTCGTTTTATATTTTTGGCCACTTAAGATGGTCACTTCAACTTTTAATCTCTGTTCAAATGAGCCCTCTCCCAACATTCTAGGACCAATGGTTTCAGACGATTACCCCTGGAAAAAATCCCGAACAAACTCGTATGCGTGATCTTTCTTCTGCCAAAAAACACAAAATTCCACATTTTATGGATTGGAGGTTGAAACCTCTATAGTAGAGTAATCTAGCTAATGGTGTGATTTTCATTAAGCCCGCTTGACATCTTGGGGGGATTTCTCCCCTTTTTTGAAAATAAGGTAAATTTTCTCAGGCTTGTTCATGAAACATAATGAATTTTACATATTTTAATCAGTATGAATTAGCAAAATTATTTCGATGTAATAATTCTTATCAAAATTCCCTTTTTTGAGGTTTGGTTACTGTTGAGCCAAGTCACTCCTTGCTTACAGTTCGTTACTACGGCCTGTTTAATCTCAAATACCAAAAAAATTCTTAAATTTAAAAGTTATTTGCATAACAAAATTTTTAAAAATAGATGAAAAGGACCCCTCCCCCAAAGAAAAAGTGGAGCAATGTTGACAAAATTAAAACCATCAAATTAGGTAAACCCGATAACCCGTAGTAGATAATTTAAGCAATCAATTGAAAAAAATCGAAATTTCACATTAAAAAAAAAATCCCAAAAAAATATGCCTGCTTATTTGTGCATTTTTTTCAGCAGCGATTTTTTCGAGCCATTAATAATATAATATCGGAAGAGGATTCATTTTACCAGAAATTGAAAGTTCCAGCTATCTTTTAAGTTAAAACAAAATGAATTTTTCAGCAAAGTAGTGAATTCTTCCATTTTATGGCCCAAAACAAAATTTGTTTGTTTGAAGAAGGTCAAAACAAGTGAGTGTGAACACTGAGGTCACAGAGGAACACTGAGGTCAATCAATATAGGAAAAACCTTTACACAGCCTCTTGATTCCAGAGACATAAAGGTCATACAAAATCACATTAGTCCCTTAAGGTAACAAATAATTTTTTTTTTCAAACTGACAGTAAGGAGCGACATTAAAATTTACAACGAACAGAAGTTATTTCGTATATGAAAGTGGCTGTCCCCTCCTTAATATATTGCTTTTTTGCTAGTTTTTTATTACTTTAAAAAGTAGAGTTGTGACAAAGAGTCAAACTTAGTGCAAAGAGTGAGGAACTGAGGATGGGGAAGCCCCTTTCATATACAGAATAATTTCTGTTCTTTTTAAATTTTAATGTCGCTCCTTACTTACAGTTAAAAACATGTTTTCTAATTTCATTTCTGAACGTTTTTTAACTAATAGAGGTTCGAATTTGGCTCACCGTACAAGAAAAATCAAAACAAAATTTGCATATCATTTTTTGCAAAGTTTTCCCCTGTGCAAAACTTCCTCTGGATAGTTCCCCTCTAGAAACTACCAATCAGGAAAATTTCCCCCAGACAATCCCATTCTAGCTGATAATTACCCTCAGAAAATTTCTTCTGTCAATTCTGGCTGGATTTTTTTTCTTAGCCCATTTTCATTTAAAAAAGACTTTAATTCTTTTTATAAAATCAAGCCTTAATTTTCCCTCCACGTAAAATTCTTCCCACAAACCCCTTCCCCCGCCTCCTAGTGGTAAGGTACTCGTGCACAAATTCCCTTGGGGAATTGATCCTGTAGAAAATTTCCCCATGGAGAACGTTTCCCGTGGAAAATCCCCCTACATGGAAAGATACTCTAAACAATTTCAACCCGGTAAATATTTCCCCCGGATAATTCCTCTTAATATCTCCAGATGTTAAATTTATTCGGTAAAAATAAAGTAAGACAAATAAAAAGAATTTCTCATAGGAATTCTGACAAATTTGCCAGTGTAAAACTTTCATTGGAAAGTTCATCCCCTAGAATTTCCCTCCCCATCGGAAATTATCCCTGTCAAAACTATCCCCCGCAGAAAATTCACCCCCTCCCCAAAAACAAATTCCATGACTTACAATCGCTTACCTAGAGGCTGTGGGGGGGATTGTGTTATCCTTAAATTCATTGTTATTGGGGTTTTCACCTATTCTGAACAAAATGTCTACCTAATTTTTTTTTATCAGATGACTTTTAGGAAAAAAGTTGAACGGGAGGGGAGCCAGCTGCTTTCTACTATTTTTGGGCATTTAAAAAGGGCACTAGAACTTTTAATTTCCATTGGAATGAACCTTTTTTTATTTTATTTTAGGACTATTGGTTCGATGCGATCACCCCTGGGAAAAAATACAAAAAACAATCAAACACGCACCCGTGATATTTCTTCTGACAAAAAAAAACGAAATTCTATATTTTCTAGATAAAAGCTTAAAACTAATACAGTAGGGTTCTCTGATACACTGAATCTGATGGTGGGATTTTCATTCAGATTATTTGACTTTTAGGTGGTGTTTCCCCCGTTTTTCGAAATCAGGTAAATTTTCTCAGGCTTGCAGCTTTTGATGGGTGACACTAAACTTAACGAATCTTATATATATATATATATATATATATATATATATATATATATATATATATATATATATATATATATATATATAAATATATATATATATATATATATATATATATATATATATATATATATATATATATATATATATATATATATATATATATATATATATATATATATATATGTATATCATGAAAAGAGAAATCACCAATGCAACAGCACAAACACATAAAAAAAAACGAGACAGAAGGAGAAAAGGAAGACTGTTTTCCTAAATTAGTGATTACTATAGACCAGCACTTGAATGAGGCCTTAACCCTACTCATCCATACAATCACATAGGTCAAACAGCATAGCCATACACAATCAACCATAAAGAATAGTCCATGGACAGGCAGTCATGTCGTCAATAAGTATATGTCGTCATTTACCAAACAATAGAAAAAATAATAAAGACAAATAATTCAGAGGCAACAACCCAACACAAGGGCTCATCAGGAGAATACACTTGCCTATAGGGTTTCGCCACTTTAAATTCTCTACCCAGCCAAGTGTTGTGGCTACCACAGAATATCCATGGCATCCCCGTGTCAGGTATCACCCCCAAAATACATGCCTACGAAAGAAAACCAAGAAAAACAACAAAAATCCGCTCTATTAGAAACACAATTCAAAATAAATGGCGCTGCATCATCATTTGTCGAACCTCCGAATATATATATATATATATATATATATATATATATATATATATATATATATATATATATATATATATATATATATATATATATATATATATAATATATATATATATATATATATATATACATATATATATACATATATATATATATACATATATGTGTTTTTAACTACGTAAAACTTGCAAACATTTGTCGCTGTCCCATTATCTGTGCATATAAATAGATTGTCAGGTTTGTCGACTCTTGAACATGCAATATATAATTGTCCATGGGAAAAACAATCCGTATTCAGATCTATACCTCATTATTCTAATGATCGCCCTTGAGCTTTGTTGATGGTGATTGCTAATCGAATATTCACTGTGTTCCCGTCGTCATTTATATATCCCCCCTGTCCTCCCGGCGTCCCCGTTGTAGTTGTGTCCCTGTGTCCCGGTCGTCATTTATATTCCCTGTGTCCCAGTCTGTAATTTCTCTTTGAGTGTCCCGGTCGTCATTTATATTCCCTGCGTCCCGGTCTTCATTTGTGTCCCGGTTGTCCATGGGAAAAACAATCTGTATTCAGATCTATACCTCTTGTCCTTGAGCTTTGTTGATGGTGATTGCTAATCGAATATTAGCAATTTATTTAGCCAAGTGAATATAGCCCAGAATATAGCCAAGTGTTGTGGCTACCACAGAATATCCATGGCATCCCCGTGTCAGGTATCACCCCCAAAATACATGCCTACGAAAAAAAACAAAAAACAAAACAAAAATCCGCTCTATTAGAAACACAATTCAAAATAAATGGCGCTGCATCATCATTTGTCGAACCTCCGAATATATATATATATATATATATATATATATATATATATATATATATATATATATATACATATATATATATATATATATATATATATATATATATATATATATATATATATATATATATATATATATATATATATATATATATATATATATATATATATATATATATATATATATATACATATATGTGTTTTTAACTACGTAAAACTTACAAACATTTGTCGCTGTCCCATTATCTGTGCATATAAATAGATTGTCAGGTTTGTCGACTCTTGAACATGCAATATATAATTGTCCATGGGAAAAACAATCCGTATTCAGATCTATACCTCATTATTCTAATGATTGCCCTTGAGCTTTGTTGATGGTGATTGCTAATCGAATATTCACTGTGTCCCCGTCGTCATTTATATATCCCCCCTGTCCTCCCGGCGTCCCCGTTGTAGTTGTGTCCCTGTGTCCCGGTCGTCATTTATATTCCCTGTGTCCCGGTCGTCATTTGTGTCCCGGTGTCCCAGTCTGTAATTTCTCTTTGAGTGTCCCGGTCGTCATTTATATTCCCTGCGTCCCGGTCTTCATTTGTGTCCCGGTTGTCCATGGGAAAAACAATCTGTATTCAGATCTATACCTCTTGTCCTTGAGCTTTGTTGATGGTGATTGCTAATCGAATATTCCCTGTGTCCCGGTCGTCATTTATATATCCCCCCTGTGCCCCCCGACGTCCCCGTTGTAGTTTTGTCCCTGTATACCGGTCGTCATTTATATTCCCTGTGTCCCGGTCGTTATTTCTATCCCGATGTCCCAGTCTGTAATTTCTCTTTGAGTGTCCCGGTCTTCATTTATATTTCCTGTGTCCCGGTCGTCATTTGTGTCCCAGTGTCCCGTTCTGTAATTTCGTCAGTCGACAAACATGACGTGAGTCGACAAACACCTTCATGACGGCATAATGCTCAATCCTTATAATGACGTCAGTCGACAAACATGCATGACGTCAGTCAACACACAACACACAAACAACCTATTTTTATATATATACTAGCTGTTGGGGTGGCGCTTCGCGCCACCCCAACACCTAGTTGGTGGGGCGCTTCGCGCCCCCCCAAGCCCCCCCGCGCGCGTAAGTCGTTACGCGCCATATTAGTTACGCGCCATTGTAGTTGTGTCCCTGTGTCCCACCTGTGAATAGAGATAGATATAAATATATGTTTTTAACTACGTAAAACATGCGAATATACAACATTCTTCGCTGTCCCATTGTCTGTGCATATAAATAGATTGTCAGGTTTACTGACTCTTGAACATGCAACATATAATTGTCCATGGGAAAAACAATCCGTATTCAGATCTATACCTCATTATTCTAATGATGTGTCCCTGTGTCCCGGTCGTCATTTATATTCCCTGTGTCCCGGTCGTCATTTGTGTCCCGGTGTCCCAGTTTGTACTTTCTCTTTGAGTGTCCCCGTCGTCATTTATATTCCCTGTGTCCCGGTGTCCCGGTCGTCATTTGTGTCCCGGTGTCCCGGTCTGTAATTTCTATTCGAACAATCCCTGTGTTCCGGTCGTCATTTATATATCCCGCCTGTGCCCCCGACGTCCCCATTGTAGGTTCTTCAGTCATTTTACAATTAAACATTTTTCCGTGAACAAATGTCTTAAATACCGTTAATGACGTCACCGTCAAAGCAAAAATGACGACAACTAATTTCATGACGTCAGCCGACACAGAAACATGACGTCACCTGATCCACAGACAGACAGACAGACAACTTATTTTTATATATATAGATAGATATAGATTAGTCATATTTTTAGTATAGCTAACATAACAATATTGCATTCACTTTTCACATCATATATGGTTACTACCTACGATTATGACGTCATTAATCAATCTTGTAGATGAAAATTCAAGTTTTTTCTAAATTAAATGTGTTTTTACTAAAAACTGTTTTTTAATTACAGAAGGTTTCTAAATACGACACTTTCCTTTAAAATGAGTCGTTAAACGGATTTCTTTTATGTTCCAGCACTAGCTGCTCAGAAAAAAAAAACAAAAAAAAAAAAAAACAGAATAAACATACTGTCGATGCGAAATTTCGTGACTACATCTATTTATGTATTTTTTCAGGCCAATAGATTTTCCTTGTTGTTTAAGCTACTGTAGGTTACCCTTATAGGAGTTTTGGACAAGATAGTTTTAATAGTACGCTTTTTGTTTTGATCTGACACTGTTTTCAAAAGTTATTCGCTGTTTTATTTCTAAGAATGGGACGGGATCGTCTCTTAACAGATTGCTAGCTTCCGATGCAACCCAGATTAGTATTTTATTCAGACTTTTTCGTGTGCGCATTCGTGACACATGCCCCTTCGTATTAAGAACAAAACATAAACTTTGGATTTTAACTAAAGAAAATATAAGTGATTTTTGTTTAAAGCATATTTTGCATTTGTCAAATTTAATAACACTATTAAAAATCATGGAAAATGTGAGTTTATTAGCCCGTCTAGGCTGATAGTTGGGAAGTGATAAATTGAAAATCAGAATAAGGTACTAATATACAAAAAGGTTTTGGTTACTAATTAAACTCACGACCACTATTGTTTTCAGTAATCTAGCTTAATTAATAATACATACCGTTCAAATTAGAATTTGCCAAAGTCTTCCAGGCTGAAATACTTAGAATTGAAGAAGTAAATAAGAGACCTTAGGGATATGCATTATATTTTCATTGATAACCAGGCATGCTTCAAGGCTGGGAAGAGTGAACAAGTGAGGAGTGAAGAGTGAAGAGTGACAAGTGAAGAGTGAATAAGACATGAAGAGTGAACAACAAGTGAGTCGGAATGTTATAAAGCATTAAACAAACTAGCATGTAATGAAAATCGAATTACTCTGATATGGGCTCTAGGGCACTTTTTAATCACAGGTGATTAAATGGAAAATAATACAGCTAATGCAAGGGCATCACTGACATGCTACAAACTGGAGCGTTTCATCCTTATTTTTCAAAGCTGCTCAGAAGTGACACTAAAGAGATGGATTTGTGAGAGCGTGGAGCAAGATTGGTGCAGAAAAGTGGATATTAAACAAATAAAGAAAGTGATTCCGTGCAGCGCTAAACAACCATCTTTTGTGACATCATAGATCTGAACTACGAATAATCAATGAAGCTTTTACAAAATGCTGCAAATTTTTGGAATCATCTAAACCGAACAGGAAGATTTAATTCCCAAGTTGACAAAAATGTTAGATGACTGTTCATACCAGTACCAGAAGGGCTCTAACAGACAAATATCTATCGAGATAAGATATCAATTAGAAGATATCAATATATATATATATATATATATATATATATATATATATATATATATATATATATATATATATATATATATATATATATATATATATATGTATATATATATATATATATATATATATAAATATATATATATATATAAATAAATATATATATATATATATATATATATATATATATATATATATATATATATATATATATATATATATATATATATATATATATATATATACATTTGCCTTAGAACAGTTTTGACTTTACAGTCCGGTACAAATACGGTTTTGACCCGTTATTTGAAAAATAGGAGTGTTGGCACCAAAATGTTCAGAAAAATTCGCTTAATATTATACCCAAAATCAGCCGTGCCGAAATACCCCCTTTTTCAGAGAAAAAGGGGGAAAAGGGATCTCGAATATAAATTTCGGCAATATTTTCTGGTTCGTTTCGTGTTAATTCCAGTCTGGGTGACCAAAATGACACCTGAATTGGAAGATTCCATCACTTAGTATCCTATCACCAAACTAGGCAAAGTCAAAGGGCTAAAACACCATTTGTAGTATTATAATAATATAACACATAATTGAAAATAAAGGGAAAAGGGGGTAGTAAGTAAATAGAATTTTTCAATTCTGATGTCATTTTAGGTTTCCCTAATGTTCTATATAGATATTTTTATAAGTGTAACCTGCACAAAGGGGCATGACCTTAAAAGACGGGAGATGTTAAAATACTGCAATAATGCTTGGTTATCTCTAACTTCTCATCTGGCTGAGCTGGCCGCTTTGGGGTACAAAATTGGCGTTTGTGGCGTAAAATAGCCGTAAACGATAATTTGATATGCCATGATCTCTTGTGTCAACAAAAAAGGGTCAGAGGATTCGAAACTTTATATCAACCAGCTCTGTTCCAAATACATCCGACTTCTGGTTCTATAAGCCCCCCCCTAGCAAATAGAAAGTGAAAAAGTTTAAATACCATAATTCGGGACCCTCCTTGTCAAGAAAAATGCCAGATTTGCAACAATCATCAAGATCGTATAATTTTTTAGGGGGGATACCCTTTTCTAAGGCAATTTAATTTCTAGTATTTAAATCGCTTTTGATAAATTATTATTTAAGTTGACTCGAGCCTCAGAGCCTTACAGGGGAGAATAAGTTGAAGTATTTTGTTTTTCAATTCAATTCAAACTTAATAACCAAACTTAATGAGTTTTTCTTATCGTTTCTGCCACGCCAAAAGATTGTTACAATATCTTCACACTTCTGAGATAATGCTTAAAATGAAATAGAAATATAAAAACGAAAAAAGCTTTTAATTAAGGTAGCAAAACTTCAAAAACAAATCTTTTACAAATACTAATAAACGTCGGAATATTTTAGTTTCAGAACGGGGAAAACAAGAAATAAAACTAGATTAAACAAATTAACTCATGCTAGAAAATAACATAAAAGGATGAGAAAAACACACAAACACTTTACAAAGAAAAGATAAAATGATAGGGGCTCACATTTATATTTTTCTTCAATTAAAGTTCATGTGTTTTTATTAACTTTTTTTGTTATTTTCTAACATTCGTTAATTCGTTTAGTCTAACTTAATCTCTTATTTTCCTTTTCTTTCCACGTTCATAAAAGCTTACGGATATGAGGCCGAAATATTCAAACATTTATTAGTATTTTCATAGAATTTTTTCCCAATTTTACTGAAAGTTTTACCCGTTTAACCTTTCTTTCATTTCAAGCATAAACAGAAAGGCAGTGTATCCTAAGAAACTATTTTCTGAAATAATTAGTATTAACCATTAGCTTTTAATTTTTATTAGTTTTTTTCCTTTCATTATCGTTTTAATTAGTGTAGGATGCTTCTAGAAACATTTATTTATGTTTTTTTATTACTTTTTTTTTTATTTTAGGATGTCTTTAGGAATGTTTATGTAGTTAATCGCTACGCGTTAGCAAAATTTAAATTTTTCCCTAGCGTAGTGATTTATATCTGTTATAGTTTATATTTTTTCTTATTATGTAAATGAAAATCAAAGTCAAAATAAATGTCAAAGCTAAGCTGCTCTTGAAGGGGGAATTAACAGGGCAATGCATCTTTGATCTCCTTTATCTCCGTTACACTAATGATTCTCCTTTGATAACTGTTTAGCGAATGATTTTTGGCAATAATCCCAAAGAAAATTAAAAAGCAATTTTAAAGTTCAAAGTTTTTCAGAGAAAATTAGAGGGCAATATTAAACTTAAGACCAATAGAATCAATTCCTATGATAATTATAACTCAAAACGACTAGAAATTACTGTAAAAAAAAACGAAACATGAAATGAACAGACATGAAAAAACACGATTATAGCAAACGTAAAGATAACAGGTAGTATAATACAGATAAGTCTTAATACGATCAAAGTTAAAACGAACTAAAATTTCTATAAAAAGGAATTTGGCCACTGCCCCCCTCCCCCTCCCCTACGGTAAAAATTTAAAGCTTGTTGGGTCATTTGATGAAAACCATATGCTTCTTGAATAGTGTGCTTTTGTTTTTCAAAATATTAAACAAGAAGACTGAAAAGGACAAATGAAAATAAACTGAATGTTGATGATACTGATTCCAGAAAACTCAGCAATTCCAAATTTTATTTCACAGTAAATTTTATATTTCAATGTTGTAAATCTAAGAGAAAATATTTTTCATAATATTCATTTTCAGTAAGGGAGGGGGGATGGCTTTCTGATACCTCTTCGACACCCCTCTCGACATGTCTTGAAAGTTTCAACTTAATATCCTTAGCTGTTCCTTAGATATTGCTGTTGCACCTTTTTGCAAACCATCCTGCATAGAGTGTGTTTTGATTTAATTTTACATCCCCTCCAGATTTTCCCAGAGTCTTACCTTAATATTCTTAGACTTTTTGAGAATTTGTATTAGGTGAAATGAAATTTGAATTAGGTGAAATGAAATCAAAATATTGCGTTGTCTAATCATGGCTTACGAATAAGAGCGAAGCTACTTGTCCTCTTTTCTCAGAACCTTTAAAGTAACAGTGAAATAAAAACGAAAACACTCTTCGCCCCCTAGCTCCATCATAGCAATGGCTACGGGCATTGATGCGGCTAATCAAAATGATGACGAAATTCTTTGTCCCGTCAAACAACAAAAAAGTGTCTCTATGTTATTAGGTCTGCTGAAAGAAGTTTTCGGAAATGTAAAAAAAGTCCCTGGTGGGAAGGACAATGTCAAAGAAATATGCGACCGGATCCTCGTTCTACATCAGAATGCTATAGAAGAGAACTCAGAACTACCTCTTAAAGAGAATCGCCACCTGCAAACAATTGTGAAACTGCAAGAACATATTGGAGACCTAAATAAAACACCCATTTCTATGATTGGGGTTGCACAGCCGACCTCATCCCGTTCGTTTGCATCTGCCATACGTGGCCCAAACGTTTATTCGGTCATTCTTGAACCCGTAGAATATGACAAAAATAGTGATAAACGTCTGGGCCGAAATGATTTACAAAAGCTGAACAAAGGTTTTTACCAGGCTATCGACAAAGACAGTAAAAATTTTGCTGTGGAAAAGACAGTACCTGCGAAGAATGGAAAAATTAAATTTGAACTGGCTTCCGAGTCCGATGCAGAAGAGGCAATTTCTGCATTTAACAAGAAAGTAGAGGTTACAAAATATAAAGCTGTGCAAGTGAAGAAAAGGATACCGAGAATAATCGTATACGACGTCACGGAGTGTGAAGATGCCGATTCGTTCCTCACAGAGTTCTTGCGAAGCAGCGATAATGTAAAAGACATGGTTGATCATGGTGAGCTACTGAAAGTTGTCACAGTGTTGTGGAAAGATGTAAACCGTGCTAATGTCGTACTTGAAGTTAGCCCGAAACTCCGCAGGTCCATCCTATTAAATGGTCACGTGGAACTTGGCTTCTTGTTTAAAGGCTGTTAAGATTATGTGTTCCTAATAAAGTGTTCAAATTGCTGCCTTTATGGCCACCGAGCAACTGAGTGCAGAGGCATGCAGTGCTGCTCTTTTTGCATGGGTAACCATTCATTTGATGATTGCCCAAAATCATTTTCTGATCGCCCATCGTGCTGTGCTTGTTACCATAGCAAGACCATTGGAAGCCCGCAAGCGTCGTACGAAATTAAAAAGTGCCCAACTGCACAAAAGATTATAGCAAAACTGAAATACAGGATTCTGTATGTCGAGGGTCAATAATGTTGCAATCAGGCAGTGTAAATGATGTGAATAAATCATTGTCTTTCATCTAGATTAACTTGCAGCTTTCTTTCCATGCAATGGTGCAGTTACAACAAACCCTTGCAGAAAGAAAGCCAGATGTTGTTCTGCTGCCGGAACCCTATGTTAATAAATTCGGAAAGCTTTCGTGTATTCCAAGAGAATACGGTTGTTTCTCAAACATTGATTACGATAGAAGGTTTTTTAGTGCTGCTGTTTTAATTAAAAAATGTTATCGTGCAGATATTAATTATGATGATTCGTCTAATGAATGTCTAACTGTGTCTATTTATTTGCCAAGTCATAAAGTTGTTGTTTCGTCAATATATTGTCCCCCATCAATTCAGTCAGTATTTGATGTATTAGCTGTGACTGATGGGTTAAGCAATCATAGTAATCATGTTGTTGTAAGTAATCAATTCATTAAGAATGACCCCTGAATCACAAAAGCCGTAGAATAAATAGTTGAAATTACTAAAAATACTTTAGCGTAAAGAGCGAGGTATTAGAAGGAGGTGAGCCTCTCATATGGGTAATAATTTCTGTTGTTTTAAGTTTTATTGCTGTTCCTTACTTCCAGCTGAAAAAGCTTTTTCACATTTATTTTTTAATTGTTTTTTTTTTTTAAATAATGCTAGTAAATCCTGCTCTCCCTTCATGGAAATTTTTTTCTCCCATGACAAATTCTCGATAGAAAGTGCCCCCAGCATATCCCTCTCTTCTCAACCCCTCCCCCAACCAAAAAAATCCTCCTGAAAACGCCTGTATACTTCCCAATAACCATTATAATATGTAAGCACAGGTCAAAGTTTGTAACTTGTTGCCCCTCCCACGGGGACTGTGGGGGAGTAATTCGTCCCCAAAGACATAGTTATAAGGATTTTCGACTACACTGAATAAAATGGCTATCTCAGAATTTTGATCCGTTGACTCTGGGAAAATAATTAACGTGGGAGGGGGCCTAGGTGCCCTCCAATTTTTTTGGTCACTTAAAAAGGGCACTAGAAGTTTTCATTTCCGTTAGAATGAGCCCTCTTGCAACACTCTAGGACAACTGGGTCGATACGGTCACCCCTGGAAAAAAAAAAAAAAAAAAAAAAAAAAAAAAACATGCATCCGTGATCTGCCTTGTGGCAAAAAATGCAAAATTCCACATTTTTGTAGATAGGAGCTCGAAACTTCTACAGTAGGGTTCTCTGATACGCTGAATCTGATGGTGTGAATTCCATGACTTTTAGGGGATGTTTCCCCCTATTTTCTAAAATAACGCAAATTTTCTCAGGCTCGTAACTTTTGATGGGTAAGACTAAACTTGATGAAACTTATATATTTAAAACCAGCATTAAAATGCGATTCTTTTGATGTAGCTATTGGTATCAAAATTCCATTTTTTAGAGTTTTGGTTACTATTGAGCCGGGTCGCTCCTTACTACAGTTCGTTACCACGAACTGTTTGATAAATATATATATATATATATATATATATATATATATATATATATATATATATATATATATATATATATATATATATATATATATATATATATATACATACTATATATATATATATATATATATATATATATATATATATATATATATATATATATATATATATATATATATATATATATATATATATATATATCCTTAGAACTGTTTTGATTTTACAGTCCAGTACAAATACGGTTTTGACCCGTTATTTGAAAAATAGGAGTGTTTTTGGCACCAAAATGTTCAGAAAAATTCGCTTAATATTATACCCAAAATCAGCCGTACCGAAATACCCGCTTTTTCAGAGAAAAAAAGGGGAAAAGGGATCTCGAATATAAATTTCGGCAATATTTTCTGGTTCGTTTCCTGTTAATTCCAGTCTGGGTGACCAAAATGACACCTGAATTGGAAGATTCCATCACTTAGTATCCTATCACCAAACTAGGCAAAGTCAAAGGGCTAAAACACCATTTGTAGTATTATAATAATATAACACATAATTGAAAATAAAGGGAAAAGGGGGTAGTAAGTAAATAGAATTTTTCAATTCTGATGTCATTTTAGGTTTCCCTAATGTTCTATATAGGTATTTTTATAAGTGTAATCTGCACAAAGGGGCATGACCTTAAAAGACGGGAGATGTTAAAATACTGCAATAATGCTTGGTTATCTCTAACTTCTCATCTGGCTGAGCTGGCCGTTTTTGGGTCCAAAATTTGCGTTTGTGGCGTAAAATAGCCGTAAACGATAATTTGATATGCCATGATCTCTTTTGTTACAAAAAAGGGTCAGAGGATGAACTTTATATCAACCAGCTCTGTTCCAAATACATCTGACTTCTGGTTTTATAAGCCCCCCCCCTAGTAAATAGAAAGTGAGAAAGTTAATTCGGGATCCTCCTTGGCAAGAAAAATGCCAGATTTGCAACAATCATCAAGATCGTATAATTTTTTAGGGGGGATACCCTTTTCTAAGGCAATTTAATTTCTAGTATTTAAATCACTTTTGATAAATAATTATTTAAGTTGACTCGAGCCTCAGAGCCTTACAGGGGAGAATAAGTTGAAGTATTTTATTGTTTTTGTGCGTAAAATACTGTGGATTTTGTTAAATACTTATATATTTCTTGCTTTTTTTTTAATAAATTCAAGTTCAATTCAATTCAAACTTAATAATCAAACTTAATGAGTTTTTCTTATCGTTTCTGCCACGCCAAAAGATTGTTACAATATCTTCACACTTCTGAGATAATGCTTAAAATGAAATAGAAATATAAAAACGAGTAAAGCTTTTAATTAAGGTAGCGAAACTTCAAAAACAAATCTCTTACAAATACTAATAAACGTCGGAATATTTTAGTTTCAGAACAGGGAAAACAAGAAATAAAACTAGATTAAACAAATTAACTCATGCTAGAAAATAACATAAAAGGATGAGAAAAACACACAAACACTTTACAAAGAAAAGATAAAATGATAGGGGCTCACATTTATATTTTTCTTCAATTAAAGTTCATGTGTTTTTATTAACTTTTTTTGTTATTTTCTAACATTCGTTAATTCGTTTAGTCTAACTTAATCTCTTATTTTCCTTTTCTTTCCACGTTCATAAAAGCTTACGGATATGAGGCCGAAATATTCAAACATTTATTAGTATTTTCATAGAATTTTTTCCCAATTTTACTGAAAGTTTTACCCGTTTTAACCTTTGTATCCTAAGAGACTATTTTCTGAAATAATTAGTATTAACCATTAACTTTTAATTTTTATTAGTTTTGTTCCTTTCATTATCGTTTTAATTAGTGTAGGATGCTTCTAGAAACATTTATTTATGTTTTTTTATTACTTTTTTTATTTTAGGATGTCTTTAGGAATGTTTATGTAGTTAGTCGCTACGCGTTAGC
The DNA here is from genome assembly GCF_032884065.1 of Artemia franciscana. Taxonomy (NCBI): domain Eukaryota; kingdom Metazoa; phylum Arthropoda; class Branchiopoda; order Anostraca; family Artemiidae; genus Artemia; species Artemia franciscana. Next base: position 11,899,410 of record NC_088871.1, read on the forward strand.
AAAATTTAAATTTTTCCCTAGCGTAGTGATTTTTATCTGTTAAAGTTTATATTTTTTTTTATTATGTAAATGAAAATCAAAGTCAAAATAAAAGTCAAAGCTAAGCTGCTCTTGAAGGGGGAATTAACAGGGCAATGCATCTTTGATCTCTTTTATCTCCGTTACACTAATGATTCTCCTTTGATAACTGTTTAGCGAATGATTTTTGGCAATAATCCCAAAGAAAATTAAAAAGCAATTTTAAAGTTCAAAGTTTTTCAAAGAAAATTAGAGGGCAATATTAAACTTAAAACCAATAGAATCAATTCCTATGATAATTCTAACTCAAAATGACTAGAAATTACTGTAAAAAAAAAAACGAAACCTGAAATGAACAGACATGAAAAAACACGATTATAGCAAACGTAAAGATAACAGGTAGTATAATACAGATAAGTCTGAATACGATCAAAGTTAAAACGAACTAAAATTTCTATAAAAAGGAATTTGGCCACTGCCCCCCTCCCCCTCCCCTACGGTAAAAATTTAAAGCTTGTTGGGTCATTTGATGAAAACCATATGCTTCTTGAATAGTGTGCTTTTGTTTTTCAAAATATTAAACAAGAAGACTGAAAAGGACAAATGAAAATAAACTGAATGTTGATGATACTGATTCCAGAAAACTCAGCAATTCCAAATTTTATTTCACAGTAAATTTTATATTTCAATGTTGTAAATCTAAGAGAAAATATTTTTCATAATATTCATTTTCAGTAAGGGAGGGGGGATGGCTTTCTGATACCTCTTCGACACCCCTCTCGACATGCCTTGAAAGTTTCAACTTAATATCCTTAGCTGTTCCTTAGATATTGCTGTTGCACCTTTTTGCAAACCATCCTGCATAGAGTGTGTTTTGATTTAATTTTACATCCCCTCCAGATTTTCCCAGAGTCTTACCTTAATATTCTTAGACTTTTTGAGAATTTGTATTAGGTGAAATGAAATTTGAATTAGGTGAAATGAAATCAAAATATTGCGTTGTCTAATCATGGCTTACGAATAAGAGCGAAGCTACTTGTCCTCTTTTCTCAGAACCTTTAAAGTAACAGTGAAATAAAAACTAAAACACTCTTCGCCCCCTAGCTCCATCATAGCAATGGCTACGGGCATTGATGCGGCTAATCAAAATGATGACGAAATTCTTTGTCCCGTCAAACAACAAAAAAGTGTCTCTATGTTATTAGGTCTGCTGAAAGAAGTTTTCGGAAATGTAAAAAAAGTCCCTGGTGGGAAGGACAATGTCAAAGAAATATGCGACCGGATCCTCGTTCTACATCAGAATGCTATAGAAGAGAACTCAGAACTACCTCTTAAAGAGAATCGCCACCTGCAAACAATTGTGAAACTGCAAGAACATATTGGAGACCTAAATAAAACACCCATTTCTATGATTGGGGTTGCACAGCCGACCTCATCCCGTTCGTTTGCATCTGCCATACGTGGCCCAAACGTTTGTTCGGTCATTCTTGAACCCGTAGAATATGACAAAAATAGTGATAAACGTCTGGGCCGAAATGATTTACAAAAGCTGAACAAAGGTTTTTACCAGGCTATCGACAAAGACAGTAAAAATTTTATTGTGGAAAAGACAGTACCTGCGAAGAATGGAAAAATTAACGGAACTGGGTTCCGAGTCCGATGCAGAAGAGGCAGTTTCTGCATTTAACAAGAAAGTAGAGGTTACAAAATATAAAGCTGTACAAGTGAAGAAAAGGATACCGAGAATAATCGTATACGACGTCACGGAGTGTGAAGATGCCAATTCGTTCCTCACAGAGTTCTTGCGAAGCAGCGATAATGTAAAAGACATGGTTGATCATGGTGAGCTACTGAAAGTTGTCACAGTGTTGTGGAAAGATGGAAACCGTGCTAATGTCGTACTTGAAGTTAGCCCGAAACTCCGCAGGTCCATCCTATTAAATGGTCACGTGAAACTTGGCTTCTTGTTGAAAGGCTGTTAAGATTATGTGTTCCTAATAAAGTGTTCAAATTGCTGCCTTTATGGCCACCGAGCAACTGAGTGCAGAGGCATGCAGTGCTGCTCTTTTTGCATGGGTAACCATTCATTTGATGATTGCCCAAAATCATTTTCTGATCGCCCATCGTGCTGTGCTTGTCACCATAGCAAGACCATTGGAAGCCCGCATGCGTCGTACGAAATTAAAAAGTGCCCAACTGCACAAAAGATTATAGCAAAACTGAAAGACAGGATTCTGTATGTCGAGAGTCAATAATGTTGCAATCAGGCAGTGTAAATGATGTGAATAAATCATTGTCTTTCATCCAGATTAACTTGCAGCATTCTTTCCATGCAATGGTGCAGTTACAACAAACCCTTGCAGAAAGAAAGCCAGATGTTGTTCTGCTGCCGGAACCCTATGTTAATAAATTCGGAAAGCTTTCGTGTATTCCAAGAGAATACGGTTGTTTCTCAAACATTGATTACGATAGAAGGTTTTTTAGTGCAGCTGTTTTAATTAAAAAATGTTATCGTGCAGATATTAATTATGATGATTCGTCTAATGAATGTGTAACTGTGTCTATTTATTTGCCAAGTCATAAAGTTGTTGTTTCGTCAATATATTGTCCCCCATCAATTCAGTCAGTATTTGATGTATTAGCTGTGACTGATGGGTTAAGCAATCATAGTAATCATGTTGTTGGTGGTGGCTTTAATGCTAAAAGCCCGATTAGGATGACAAGTTGCAATAGTGATCGAAGAGGAAAAGAATTAGAAGATTTTTTTGCTAATAAGAATTTAGTTGTTATAAATGACCCAGATGTGCCGATGTATTACGTCGGCTCTTCTAGGCCTGAGTCCACAGCTGTAGGTTCCAATCTAGTTCAGTTTGCTAAGGAATGGATGATTCTTTCGGATTCGCCGTCATTGTCTGATCATTTTTATATTTCTTTTGTAATAGTGTTAGATGCTGTGCAAGGTGTAGAAACTTTCCCTCAAAAGTATGATTATAGTAAAAGAGATTGGGGAATATTTTGTTCAGTTTTACTTAGTAGAATAGATGATGTGTATTCGCTTCCTGTGTCGTCTATACAAGAGATAGATGTGTCTGTTGAAAGTTTTAGAAAGCTATTTTCTGACGCCACAGCTGATTCGACCCCAGGTTTGGTAGTAAAAGATCAAAAAAGTATGCTAGGTGGTGGAATCCGGAATTGACAAGATTAAGGCACATTTATAGAAGGAATTTGAGAATTTATAAAGTTCTAGATGATTTGGAAAGTGAAGTGAATATGAAAAATTCCCCTAAAGATTATAAATATGAAATTGTAAGAGCTAAGAGAGAAGATTGGAAAAAGTTTTGTGAAGAAATAGATAGCTTTGATCCATGGCAAACTATTCACAAGATATGTCGGTCAGATGGCGGATGTATTTAGCCTGTGCATGTGTTAAAAGATGATTTTAGCAGAACTTCATCACTGAACGAAGCAGGTGATGAACAGCCTATGCATGTGTTAAAAGATGATGGTAGCAGAACTTCATCACTGAACGAAACAGGTGATGAACTTTTGCAAAGTGGCTCCAAAAAGATAATAGTGTTAATGATAATATGTTCCATTCTGATGTGAGACAACAAGTTCAATATTTCCTTCAAAATGTTACTTCTGGAGTAGATGAAATTAATGCTGATGTTTTAAAAGATGCTATTGATTCTTTGAAACCAATGAAAGCTCCAGGTCCAGATGGAATCTTAAATCTTGTTTTGAAAAAAATATTAATGTGATAACACCGTCTTTTCTAAAAATCATAAATGCATGTTAAATTTGTGTTATTTTCCTAAGGAATGGAAAAAAGCTAATGTGATAATTATTTTGAAAAAAGGAAAGAAAAATGATGGGAGTCCCCGTTCTTATCGCCCTATTAGTTTACTTTCGAATTTAGGTAGAGTATTTGAAAAAGTAATAATGCATAAACTGAACAATTTAAGTTCTGAAAAGAATTGGATTTCTACTTTGCAGTTTGGACTTGGTAAGGGGAAAAGTACAGTTGATGCAGTAGATAATTTTGTCACTGTTGTTGAAAATAATAATTTAAAAAAGAAATTTACTTTATATATTTTTTCGACATTAAAGGGGCTTTTGATAACGCTTGGCATCCAGGAATAATTAAAAAATTGATAGAAAAAGAATGTCCGGGAAGTTTGATAAAATTAGTTCATAGTTATTTTAATGAACGTGTAGTTACATATCAAAATGAAGTTTCAAGGGCTCTGGAAAAATCATGTCCTCAGGGTGGAATTTTATCTCCATTTTTATGGCTAATTAATATAAATGATCTTTTGAGTGAGAAAATTGACAAAAATTGTATTATACAAGCTTAAGCAGATGATATTTTTATGATAATAAGTTCAGAAAGCATTGGTCAACTGGAAGAAATAGCTCAGAAAGTGTTTACAAATTTTGAGGAGTGGGCGGCTAAAAATAAACTTGAATTTGATAAAAACAAAACTGAAGCTGTTTTGTTTACAAATAAGCTTAAAGCTCCAAAAATTACTCTGAAATTTGGTGGTGATATGTTGTTGGTAGAATTAATTTAGCTAAATAAGATTCACCTCGTCTTTTATGTGTGGCAAAAACAACATGGGGCCTAAAACCTTTTGCATTGAGGAAACTGTACAAGTCGGTTGTAGAAAGTACAATTTTATATGCTGTTCCAGTTTGGATTGCTGCTCTTAAGAAAAAACATATTCTGAGAAAAATAAAATCAGCTCAAAGAATTTCGATGTTGACAATCTCCAAATCGTTTCGTAGTGCACAGTCAGAAGTATTAACAGCCTGGTGTGTATTCATATTAGAGCTTATGAACTGACTGCATTAAGGTATGCTCGCAAAGGCCGCCCTCAAAATTGGCCAATGTTTACTCCATATTCTTTCCCTTTAGCTCAAAGATCATCTCTTCATAATATTTTTACAGATGAAGTTCTTTCTGAATTGTTTGGACCAAGTATTTTTGATAATAACTTTATTTTAAACCGTCAGTTACTCAAATCTAAGTTATATGAAATGTGGTATAGGGATTTTCAAAACTCAATTAGTTATTGGCCAAGCTGTTTCTTTTCAAGTCCAAATGATTGAATTGCTGCTTCTTCTTTTGAGCCAAGATACCAGTTGACACAATTTATTACCGGCCATTGTCGTCTTAATGGTTTCCTCCATAGAATTGGTAAAGTTCCTTCTAGCTTGTGCCATTGCTGCAAAATTCTTGAAACTTGCAGCCATCTTTTATTTGAATATCCTTTTTATTATACCCAGAGAATGTTTTTGTCTTTGTGTTTATCTGAATTAGCTCTTAGCTTTCCTTTTAGTTTGAATTTGGTATTGAGTAATAAGGATGTTAGAAACCTTGTTATTGTTTTTTTTTTAAACAGAACTGGGAGATTAGAAATTTCGTAGTTGGTGATCATTGACTGTGTAATCATTTTTCTTCATTTGTGACATTAAGATTAGATTAGTGTTTTTTTTTGGTGTTTTCTTTTTCATGTAGTTTTAGTTTAGCATATAGTGTGAAATACCTTGTTTGGTTTACTCACGAATAGATACTTACTTACTGCCAATTAATGGCTGGCAGCATCTCTCATTTGCTTCAGCAACCAGTAAACGTAACGCTGAATACACAATGAATAAATTATGAATTTATTTCGCTCATTTTCTGCTGATTTTTCACACCCATGCTTTATTTTTAAACTTGGCTCCCGCCAAGTGTAAAAATTGCATGCCAGCATTGAACAGGTTTCGCATTAAAAGTTGAGCTCCCGGATTTTCCCTTTTTTTTTCAAACGTGTATGGTTGTGTACAATTCCACTAACAAACTTAAAAGAAACTGTTTCATTCTTATGATCGTTGGTACTTCAAACAGCTTGAACGTAACTTGACTTTCATTAGAAACGACATATATCTTAAGCAGTTTGGTTTCATTTTCGAAATGTTAACAACATCAACAGAAAAAAGGGAATTCGCCATGTTAACCAAGATTACTGAGAAAAACAGTTGAAAGTGGACTGGTTGTTTAATATGCAATAATGTTCATTCCTGGAAGTCACAGTAATTTCTGAGAAAATTGAGAGAAATGAGAAAACGATGAAATTAGAAAATGAAGAAAAACAGTTGAAATGGGACTGGTTGTGTAATATGCAATAATGTTCATTCCTGGAAGTCAGAGCGATTTCTGATATATTATAGTAGATAAAATGCTTAGAACATAGTTTGTTTTCAAAAAAGCAAATGACTATCTGACGGATTGAAGCCTTTGGGTCGTAAGCCCTACTCCTGGTTGTGGTACTTCCTGTTTTTTTTTTAGCCTTGACTTGATTATTTATTTTAATTTCCGTTTGACTAGGTCTCAGCTCATTGATAGTAATTTTTGTTGGTTTGAGTTTGAATTATTTCATGACCCTATTTCTCTTTTGGTTTTAACATAGGTTATTTCTCTGAAAATTTTTTTTCGAGAAATGTTTCTAAATAAATCAATTTTTGTTTGCTTTGGATTGACACAGTTTTTTAAGTACGCCATTTTTACAACTTAGCAGCATATAATGTATTTTATTTATCTCACTTCTTAACCGAGCATAAACTCTAAATCCCATAGGAATATAGAGCATAAAACACTACTTTTGTCAAAAGCTTTTAAATAAATGCTTAACTCCTTTACCTTCCCCCAACACTAAATCGGAATTTCCATTGCCTCCCTTCTTTTCTCCAACGGTACCTGAATCTCTCAACTTCACCTCCACAACCATTCTAAAAAGTTTGGTCACGCTGTTTTCATGACCTTAGGTAAAATTATTTGCTGCCCCCCGTTTCAATCCCCCTTCGAAGCATTAGGGTCACCCTTTAAGTCAGTCATAAGTAGTGTAAATAATTGAAAAATCCGGCGCATACGTCGTTTTTTCAGTTTATCAGATACCTGTTACTTTTCTTACTTTTTGGGAAACAATGGGAATCCTGATCTAGCGAACATCAGTAAGAGCTCATTCAAAAACGAAAATCAAGAACAAATGGACAACTTGCATAACTTACGGCCCTTACCCCAGGGGTTACGGAAGTCTGGTCATCTCAGGAAGTACGTTTGCTGAGACTTTTGGCTATTTTGAACAATTTATATTTTCAAATTTTGACCAGGTGTCTTGAGGGGTTAGGAAAGGGGAGGGGAACTTTGCGTAGCAAAAATGTTATGGGAAGTGGGCTCATTACCTTCAGTTTTCTACGGACACCCCTTGTGTATGAAGTTGATGTAAAAATGATACATTGAACACACTTCGATCTTTACTTTGACAGTGCTACTGCACTGCTTAAGACAGCGACAATATTAGGTATTAACATCAGAACCGTTTTCAATATTGCAGTTGCTAATGACCTTACCTTTTTTTTTTACATATTGTTGGTTGATACGAACGGTTTATTAAATAAAGGGTCTTTTAATAACTCAACAATAGTTTCTTCTAGTTAAAAAGAAACTGGACGCAACAAACAGAGAAATTAAAAAAGTATTTTGTTTAACTGAAAAAAAAATGCGAACTTTGAAAATGTAAATTTAAAAACAAAATAAACTAAGTTAAATTTAATAAAGGTGGGTTCTCACTAAAATCGGGCCTATTGTACCCTGGTCAGTGCTTCTTCAAATCTTTACCCATAGTAGTAAGCTTTCTGATTTTGGTACCCAGTACCCTAAGGCATCTTAAGTCTCGATAGCAGCTTGCATGTTAGGTCACTGTATTTATTTAAAGCAGCAATTCCAATCTAACAATTCCTTATTTTTGTATCAAATTCAAGTACTTTTTATGTATTTTTAAGTTGTGTTCTCAAACATCTCTCCCTCACAAGATGTTATTTTCACATGCAAATAACTTGCTAATAAACGATTGTAAATCATTTATTTGCACATCGTTTGTTTGCACACAATTTGTTTGCGCACGATTTGTTTATTTGCGCATGCAAATAAACGATTGAAAAAAAATCTGAGAAACAATCGGAAGTATTTTCATTTTTTGATGTTAGTACATGTTTCGCACTTACTCTTCGATTAATATTTTTTATCTAACCATTATTTAACATATTTTTTATATACCATTATTTAACCATTAATATATTCAAATAATGTGTTTTCCTATTGGATTACTGAATATTAAAAAAAACAATAAAAAGTAAAGTACACATGGAATTGACCAACGAGGTTTTTGCAAAAATCAATAGATATTCGTGAAGAGGAGCGATGTTACTATCTTAATGACTCCCTGGATATTTCCGGCTTTAGCAACGATTAGCCAGAAATTATGGAGTCATAACAGCATCGGAAAGCCAATCAGGAGTTACATAGATAGAACATAAATATTTATACAGAGATACTAATAGCAACCTTAATAAATTGCGTTGGTTGTATGAAATTAGCTTACAGCTTAAAAGAGAGGAAATAGTCAGTACGCAAAATTAGATTTCTGCCCTGTTAGGGATGGGGATAGGGGAATCTAAATAAAAAATGATTTGAAAAAATACTTCTGAAATATCAATAAAGACTCTCAAGTCTGTGACTTGCGAAGGAGGGATGTCAATTGAGTTTAATTCTGTTAACCACACTGTATCTTGGCAAATAGAAGAAAATACAGCCCGTGAAGTAAATATAGGCAATGAAATTCATGAAAGTCATAACAAAGGGCTGACAACTTTTAAAAATCTCTTCAGCTTCACTTATTTTGGAGTATTCCTTATTTTTGGAGTATGGCTTATTTTGGAGTATTCATGGATATTTTGTGTTTCCACATTCGATTTGAATGACTAGCCCCTCAGCCGAGGGCAAGGGGTTTCCAGTTTTTAACTCATGAAATTGCGGTGTTTTTGTCAAGGCTTCCTTTTGAGGTATCATTGCTATAATTGACATGTTTGATATTCAATCCGCACCATTATTATCATTGACATTACTAATTATATTATTAAGATTTCAAAATATTGAAAATATTGATAGCCAATTTTTATTTATTAATTGATAGCCAAAAAATTATTTTGACGTATCATTGTTATCATTGACATCTTCGAAAGTAAAACAGTTCAAAATAGGGATGATACCTTTTTATTGACGTGAAATATAAAAATTATTTAACTGGATATTTCGAACACATATACAGTGTTCATCATCAGCAGTAACCAGTTTTACTGCTGATGATGAACACTGTATATTTGAATTTTTATATTTCACTGTCAATAAAAAGGTATCATCCCTATTTTGAACTGTTTTACTTTCGTCATGGAAAGGCAGTGTGGTCTTCGAAGTTATCTATTGACATCTTCGATATTCAATCTGCATCGTTATTATAATTGATGTTACTAATTATATTAATAAGATTCAAAAATATTGAAAATATTGATAGAGTGAAAAAGAGATGGATGCGATTGAAATTTTATTAAGATGATGGATTTATAAGCTATTAAGTCCTTAGTTACTTCACAACGCTTCCCAGTAGATGTCAACTTTAAGGAAGTTCTGTACTTGTTGTACTCGTAGACACTAAGATATATTTTACAACAAGAATCTTATTCAAACGATTGGTTTTCGGCACGAATAAATAACCTTCATAACCAATGCCAAATCCTCAGCGATTTATTTACTAGTGTAATCTACTGTTGACTCTCTGTTAGAACGGACGTGGATGTTTTTGGGCGCCTATTCAGCAGAAATTTCTTGCTGACCCTAACGAAATTATGTATCTCTAATTTTATTTGAAATAGACGTGTGATCGATTCTTACAGTCACTTGGAATAAGGTTCCAGGTAAGATAGATTTATGTTTCGCTTGTTAAAGAAGAAATAGAACAAAAACAAGATCAGTTAAGTTTACGAAGTTTACCATCTTTTGTGTTTCTGCGGTCCGTTTCTAGAACGAATAAACTATAGTTGAAGATAGTTCAGCCTCCTCCTCCAAAAAGAAGACTGAAATTAGAGAAAGAAATAAATTTCGTTACATTTAAGGAAAACATAACACTTTTCTGGATAACATTCTTCATATTTTTAGAATTTTGCCAAATACTTTTCATCCCCAAAGTTTAAGGTCTGCTATCTCCTAGGTAACTCAATATGGGCCGCCTTGTTCGGTTTATTAAATTTGTTGTTGTTGTGTTGAATCAAAAATTAAATCGGCAAAATAAATATTAATTTGTATTTGTAGCAATTATTGAAATTTTGGGATATAAAAAATCAATCTTTGCAACCGTAAACGGGGCAGAAATCCCAAAGCTGGTTCAACATCTTTTCTTGTATGCATCAATTATATGATAGACAACTTATTATATCCTATGCTTTGCTATTCCCTTGCTATATTACCTAGGTTGAAATTATTGTCCTACTTGCTTCATCAACTTCTCCTCTCATTTTAACTTGGGTTTTACCAAAATTGAAGGTAGCTGCAAGGAACTCATATAGCTGCAGGACATGAGTCTGCAGGAATATTTGAATATTGAATATTGAATAAGGAATATTGAAGGTAGCTGCAAGGAGCTCATATAGCTGCAGGACATGAGTCTGCAGGAATATTTGAATATTGAATATTGAATATTGAATAAGGAATATTGAAGGTAGCTGCAAGGAGCTCATATAGCTGCAGGACATGAGTCTGCAGGAATATTGAATAAGGAATATTGAAGGTAGCTGCAAGGACATGCATAAGCTCTGTAAGCAACAGAAAATCAGTAATCTTGATTCGATCTACCAAAGAACATTAAAGCTTATATTACAATATTCAAGCTACATGATGTGTTTAATTTTTCTTTGGGCTCTGCTTAATAAAGATAATATCGTTGTGTTCCAGAGGAACCAAGGTACTTTACAGACATTTTGCAATTAATAAAAATAATTGTCGGTTATATGCTGATTTTCTTTTTTTTAGTTTTATGTTGCCAAATTTAGAGATTATTTGAAGCTTCCAAGATATTTAAGGTATTGCTAAGGTGATGGCCAGGAAAGTCATTCTTCCAAGGGACAATGTTCACAAGAATGACAGTTAAACTCAAGGGTCGCGTTTTATGCCCTTGAAAACAAACATGTGTTCAACAAAACGGCGTACTCCTTGATCTAACTGATTAAGTTAGATTTCATCTGGCTAATATAAACTTAAAGATTTTTTGAAGCTTCCAAGATATTTAAGGTATTGCTAAGGAGATGCCCAGTAAAGTCATTCCTCCGAGGGAAAATTATCACAAGATTGACAGTCGAGCTCATGCTCATCTTTCTTGCCCTTAAACATAACCATTTGGCCAACAAAAAGATGGATTCCTTGATCTAACTGATTAAGTTAGATTTCATCTGGCCAGATTAAGCTTAAAGATTATTTAGAGCTTGTAAGATTTTGAAGGTGTTGCAAAGGTGATGCCCAGGAAAGTCATTCCTCCGAGGGACAATTTTCACAAGACTGATAGTCAACTTCTTGTTAAAAAAAAGGGTAATTCTTTATCTAGCTGTTCTCTATTTTCAAGATAGGATTGAACTAGAGCTCCCAACTAGGCTCACCAGAAATAAGTGCATACTTTTATTGAATAAATACAAGTTCACGTAAATGGATGACTAGGTAGAATTAAACTTGAGCTCCCAATTAGGCTCACCAGAGGATGGATTAAAGGAGGATGGAAATAAGTACATGCTTTTGTTAAATTAATTCATTGCTAAAACACAAGTTCATGTAAATGGATGACTAGGTAGAATTGAACTAGAGCTCCCAACTAGGCTCACCAGAGGATGGATTAAAGGAGGATGGAAATAAGTACATGCTTTTGTTGAATAAATTCAGTGCAAAAACACAAGTTCATGTAAATGGATGACTAGGTAGAATGGAGCTAGAGCTCCCAACTAGACTCGCCAGACGATGGATTAAAGGAAGATGGATTAAAGGAGGATGAAAATAAGTACATACTTTTGTTGAATAAATTCAGCACAAAAACACAAGTTCACGTAAATGGATGACTAGGTAGAATGAAGCTAGAGCTCCCAACTAGACTCACCAGACGATGGATTAAATGGAAGATGGATTAAAGAAGGATAGAAACAAGTGAATACTTTTATTGAATAAATTCAGTGCAAAAACACAAGTTCACGTAAGTGGATGACTAGGTAGAACTGAACTAGAGCTCCCAACTAGACCCACCAGAGGATGGATTAAAGGAGGATGGAAATAAGTACATGCTTTTGTTGAATAAATTCATTGCTAAAACACAAGTTCATGTAAATGGACGACTAGGTAGAATGTAGCTAAAGCTCCCAACTAGACTCACCAGAGGATGGATTAAAGGAGGATGGAAATAAGTACATACTTTTATGAATGAATTCAGCGCAAAAAAAACAAGTTCACATAAATGGATGGCCTTCATCCAGCCCTCATCCTTGTGAAAATCGCCTCAGGTCAAACAACGGAGACTCCAAGAAGATGGCATGCAACGGGCGTATTATGATCTATAGTGTCCATAAAGAGAACTATGTATAAATAATTAACTGTTATAGTTGTAAATAAAGAACTATTATATAAATGATTCCCTTATTACTTTCCAGTCTTACCGGCTCTCGGTATTTGGAAGTAAGCTCTACCTAGTTGATACGTGCTGGTGACCATGGCCCTCACAAATCCCCTGTAATGTTTTCCCGCCAACTTTTAAATACAAATTTAAACTTTAAATATAATTTTATTTTATTACACTAAGATTATGGAAAATTAAATTTATAAACACTTCCAAACCAAGGACATGAACTCTCACATTATTATTAATGTAGTGACCCCTTCAATGGAGTTCCTATGTCCGATTTTTAGTTGCTGCATCCAAATTCTACTGCATTCCATTTTTACTCCATTTCAGCTACAACCAAAATGATAATAAAATACATAACAGACAAATATATCTTACCTCTTGCCCATATCTTACGACAACGAGTTCGGTCATAGCCCTTTTACATAAAGAAGGAATTTTTGGAGGAGACTTTATTCTTCCTCTGTGTCCCTTATTTTGAATTCGGTTTGCCAAGAGGGCTGAGTTAACAAAAAGTACGAAAGAAAAATAAATCTTACCTATTGACCCTTGTCTCACGATCATTGGATCTGTCATAGTGCCTTTTAGATAAAGGGAAAGCTGTTTTTCTTCCTTTGTATTTCTGATCTTAACTTGAGTTTGCCCAAAGGGCTATGTTAACAATATGAATGACAGATAAATTAGTCTTACTCATTGACCCGTGTCTCACGATCTTATCCCTTTTAGCTAAATGAATACCTTTTAGCATTCTTTTATCCCTGATATTAACTTCGGTTTGCCCACAGGGCTAAGTTGACAAAACGAATGACATAAATATAGATCTTACCTTTTGATCCTTGTCTCACGATCATTGGATCTGTCATAGCCCTTTTAGATAAAGGAGGAGCTTTTATTCTACCTCTGTATCCTCTATTTTGACTTCGATTTGCCCATAGGGCTAAATCTTCGCTTAACTCTCTTTCCACTCGTCCTGAATATCGAACTCTCGATCCTCGTGAAAAAAAACTTCCCCCAGTAACTACAGTAGGAATTTCAGCTGAAGAGCTTAACCTAAAAATCAGAATTTTTACTTTGTTTAGCATTCGATTTAATCCTCTTAATTGTCTTAATTTAAGGTTTTTGAATTGTTTAAATTTACAAATAAAGTATTTATTTTTGTAATGTAATGTAATATAATTTTTTTTTGTTGTTAAAAAAAAATAGAAAGCTATCTTTAACTTAGCTTGACTTAGGCTTAGGTAATTTTTCGAAGCGTCTGTTAATTCCAAAGAGAGACTTCGAAAAAAGTGTCATTTAATCTGACTTTATTTTGCCCGAGTGCTTAAGTCAGCTTTCAAATTCTTATTTTGAAAAAAACAATTCTTACAGAATTCATCCTTCCTAAGTTGTTGCTTTTTGTGGCAGCAAATCACTACTATACATATATTAACTAAATCTCAAAATTATGAACTCAATGATATCTACAATTAGCATTTATTTTAAGCAAACTCGGTACATATTTTGCCTCGAATAGGCCACCACGCAATGTTTTGACATCTGTGACTGGGAAGTAGTAGCATTTAAATGTTGCTTTTCAATGAAAGGCAAAGGCCGTAGAACCAAACGGCGTAGAACTGTAGGCCGTAGAACCGTAGGCCGCAGAACCAAAGGCCGTAGAACCGGCTCCAAAGGCCGTAGAACCGGCTCCAAAGGCCGTAGAACCATCAACCTTGTTTAATCCCTCTTTCATTTATATTACTACCAGTTCAATATTTTCACCTATGGAAAGTACAAAACAATAGATACTAACAAAGTTTTACCCTAACAAAGCCTTTACTCTAACCTTTACCACAAGCTTTACCTCTAACCTTTACCTAGCCATTACCCACCCTTTATCCTTTATCCTTTATCCAAGCCTTTACCCTAACAAAGTTTTTCTAAGGGAAGTGAAGAGCGAAATTGAAACCTAAAACGAACAATTATTATTACGTCACAGCCTATCTAACATATATCAATAAAACTAGTGCAAATAAACCAACTGGTGATATTTCCCTGTGTTTCTAGGATTATAGAAAATTAGAACTTTACTGAAAACACAGAAGACAAATGTAAAAATCATAACAAGGAACCCCAAATAGCCGAAGCAGCCAAAATTGCTAATTTGCTGTGGCGACATCTCTTAAATTGCTTTAAAATGGCCTTGAACCATCAACCTTGCTGGAAATAATCCCTCTTTCATTTATGCTACTTCTAGTTCAATATGCTTACCCATGTAAAGTACAAACAATAAATATACACCCTTTACCCTTTATCTCAAAAACGTTACGAAACATCGTTTTTGTAAATACGAACTTGACACCTCTGCTTACGGTTTTCCCAACATACTGAATTTGATGGTGCAATCTGATTTGCTGAATTTGATGGTGATATTTTAATCGGGTCTTTGTACTTTAGCTAAATGGGAGTTATCATGCAGGGAACTCATTATAAAATTCAAAATCTAACCCAAAAAGTTCTGATACATCATTTCACACCACATGATTCTTATCTAATTTTTCATTTTAAGTTCAGATTTCTTACTCTGAGAAAGTCTAGTTCAGAAAATTATTCACATCTCCCTCATTCGCTTCAGAAAACTCCTGGCATGGCAACTTAATCGGAATCCTTGTATCACTTTTAAAGGAGACAAATTGCTACATTTCCCGCCTTTATTTCCACTCGACGTACTTCTTTTGATTTGATAACTTGAACATAGTGAAATAATTATTCTCCAGAAAATCAGTCATCTTCAAGCTCTTTATTCGTCAACCGTTGACGGGACCCAACCCAATTAGCAGAACCCATCTTTTTATTAACTTAAGTTCCGAATGGGCTGTCTCATAAACATGTTGTGTATCTGAGGATTCAAAAGCATCGTGGCAAAACTAATTCAGTTCGCTTTATTTTGGTTCACATGACCACACAAGCCTATAAACAAGCTAATGAAAAATCATGAGTCTATTTAGAGTTGGATATTCTTATAGTTGAATATTGTGTGTCACAAGGCTTGTGATAAAAAGTGACTTTGATCACTTTAATGCTCAGCTCTTCATAATTATTAATCCAATAGAGGTAAACATTCTCCCAGGAAGCTGTAATATACCGTTGGACAGCATTATAATTGTATACACTTCAACACTTATTTTAATAAGGTAAAAAGGTAAAGGATACGGAATTAGACTTTACAGTCCCCACCGGCGGTGCTAATCTCCGTTTCTTGGCCCTTCAGCCAGGAAGTGCAATGAGGGTAGGGGGCCAGCCATCCTGTTCTTCCCTTCCTGTTTACCTTCCCCATTTTTCTCCAGGTATCCATTTAGAGCTGGGTCGACTCTGGCTAAACTTACAGAGTCACGCCACTGACCCCCGTCCCAAACTGAAGAATTGGGTACACTGGGATTCGAACCCGCGTCCTCTCAGACAAAGGACCCCGAATCCAGTGCACCAACCCACTCGGCCAGGACTTTATGTCCACTCGGCCACTTTATGTTAATACCTATGGCTGATATGTTCTTTTCGTTTTGGAAGGGACATTATACACTTATGTCTTTCCACCCTCTATGTTTTGAAACCATGTTTTCGCGTTCTGATGGCCTTTTAGATTTCCTTCATTCATTTCAGGAGCTCATAACTTTTGGAACTTTGCCAATTTTCTAAAAGTATAAGCTTTACCTTCCATCAGAAAGTATTTTCAGCAAGATCATGCTGGGTTTATGTGACGGAGGCAACTTGATAAAACCTCACTTGCGATAGTCACCTTTGTTATGAAATTTGCAGGCACAACCATTTGCTGAGAGGTCTCTTCCTGTGGTCAGTTGCTAATTGGCAGTAGCAACTATTGTTGGTGGGGCGGTATTAGGCCCCCTAGATTTTTCACCCTTTTGGATTTTGAAAATACTTTTTTTGGTATTTTTATTCAAAAAATGCCTTATTTTTTTTATAAATTAAAATCAACCAATTTGGACCCTCTTAGATTTTAAAAGTACCCCCCCCCTTATCGTGAATTGACGCCACTGCTAACTGAAGCCGTCTTTTAGCAGAGATTACGTTCAAAGAAGTGTCGTTAAACAATTCGTTTCGTAGGGACAAAAAAAGATATACGGAAATTAACAAGACTAATAAAATATCCTGAAACAGCTGATGATACTCTAATCAGCAACCAAAAAAAGAAAAGAAACTGTTGAGCGTTTCTGTTTTTGAATAAGTTTATGATCTTCAAAGACTAATCTTTGACAAAAACAGCTTCAACAAAACAATAAAAATTATTTTATAAATTTTGGAAAAGGCACTACAATCTTTCAAAATGTATCCACTCGACAAAACAGCCATAAATACAAAAACAAAACAGGGAGCACTTGAATCTTTAGATTTTGAAAAAAAATTCTTTGATAATTTTCATTGAAAAAGTTGAAAAATAACAAAATTTCGAAATTGCCAAGACAACGACATATCCTGAAACAGCTGACGGTACTGCTAATCATAATGTTACAAAAAAGGAAGGGTTAAGCGTATTTCTTTTTTTTGAGCAAATTTGGGACCTTCAAATTTTTGACAATAACAGCTTCACTAAAAAAAAATTTCATTAAAAACCCTCTTAACATTTTTGTAATGTGCTATATAATCTTTCAAAATGTTTCAAAGTGGGAACAAACCCGTAAACATAAAAATGGAATAATAATAATAACGAGGGCAATAAAAGATGACAAATGAATAATGCAAAAGTAATGGCATGGATGGCTACAATAACAATGACAAAAAGGATGAAAAAATGGTTAACTTATGAGCATTCGTAAAAATTATCAAGAGAAGACGACAAACACCTCGCTTGACTAGACAAGGTCTTGTGAATTAAGCACCCCAGCTAGCTTATAGAAACTTAATTTTTAATGTAAATTATTCATCGAAAACATTCCGCAGTATCTTCTTCTTTCGTGGAACATTAAACAATGTTTTTATTTGACAGTTCTCAATAGATAATACTAAAAGTAGCTACTGCTACCGCTGCTGCTACTACTACTAACAATTCACTGTAGAACCAAGCCACCTCATATCAACACAGCTATTCAATCTCTTCCTCCGTCTAAATCTATCCAAAGCCTCCCTATTTACACCCTCCCACAAATTCCTAGTTTCCCTTAAATATTTTCTTAACCACATCCTCCCACCCTAATAGGGGCTGACCAGTTTTTCGTTTGGCCCTAGATGGTTGGCTGAGAAGGACGATCTTTGGCAATCTGTAGTCTTTCATCTAAAGAACGTGTTCAAGTTATCTCAACTTTCTCTCATTATGGCCCTAGAAAGTGGGATAGAACCACATATTTCGTACAGCTAATTGTTTGAAATGCGGTCAATCAGACGGATATCCAAAAATCAGCGAATGACTCTATTCTTTATTTTTTGACTATTATTTTTTTTTATAGATTTGAATATTTTTTGACGATTATTCGTACCGTGCTAAACACTGTACTCGTAACCCAGCTCTGTTTTAACTTTATCTTAATGCTATTATCAGAGTACACTTCCCAATAACGATTACTGTATGTAAACAATGGTCAAAGTTTGTATCTTGCAGCCCCTCCCCCAAGGACTGTGGGGGAGTTAGTCATCCCCAAAGACAAAGTCATTATAGTTTTTAACTATGCTAAACAAAATGGCTATCTCAAAATTTTGATCCGTTGACTTTGGGTAAAAATGAGCGTGGGAGGGGGCCTAGGTACCCTCCAATTTTTTTGGTAACTTAAAAAGAGCACTAGAGCTTTTCATTTCCGTTAGAATGAGCCCTATTGCGACATTCTAGGACCACTTGGTTGATATGATGACCCCTGGGAAAAAAAAACAAAAAACAAAAACAAAACAAGAGCTAAGAGCTCATATGGCACTTTTGACGAGGCAAGAAGAGCTAAGAGCCAAGACCTTATATGGTATGAGCTCTAACAAGCTTAATGCCGGTCAGGGTTTAAAATAAGAGCTCTGAGTCGCGATGTCCTTCTAAATATCAAAATTCATTAAGATCCGATCACCCACTCGTAAGTTATAAATACCTAATTTTTTCTAATTTTTCCGCTCCCTTTAGCCCCCAGATGGTCGAATCTGGGAAAACGACTTTATCAAGTCAATTTGTGCAGCTTCTTGACACGCCTACCAATTTTCATCGTCCTAGCACGTCCAGAAGCACCAAACTCGCCAAATCACTGAGCCCCTCACTCCAACTCCCCCAAAGTGAGCGAATCCAGTACAGTTACGTCAATCACGTATCAAGGACATTTGCTTATTCTATCCACCAAGCTTCATCCCGATTCCTCCACTCCAAGTGTTTTCCGAGATTTTCCCCTCCAACACCCCCAATGTCAAAAGATCTGGTCGGGATTTGAAATAAGAGCTCTGAGACATGAATTCCTTCTAAATATCAAATTTCATTAGGTTCCGATCACCTATTCGTAAGATAAAAATACCCCAATTTTCACGTTTTCCAAGAATTCCGGTTTCCCCCTTTCAACTCCCCCCAATGTCACAGGATCTGGTCGGAATTTAAAATTAGAGCTTTAAAGCCTAAGATCCTTCTAAATATCAAATTCCATTAAGCTCTGGTTACACTTCTTAAGTTACAAATACCTCAATTTTCAAAACTACCCCTCCCCAACTCCACCAAAGACAGCAGATCCGGTCCGGGTATGTCAGTCACGTATCTTAGACAGGTTTTATTCTTCCCATCCAGTTTCATCCTGATCTCTCCGCTTTAAGTATTTTCTAAGATTTCCGGTCCCCCCAATTGCTCCCCCGAATGACACTGGATCCGGTTGAGATTTAAAATAATAGATCTGAGTTACGAGGTCCTTCTAAATATGAAGTTTCATGAAGATCCGATCACTCCTTCGTAAAAATAGTTAAAAAGTTAAAAATACGTCATTTTTTCTAATTTTTCAGAATAACCCCCCCCCAATAGAGCGGGTCAATTCCGATTATGCAAATCACGTATCTAAGACTTCCGCCTATTTTTCCCACCAAGTTTCATCCCGATCCCTCCAATCTAAGCGTTTTCCATTATTATAGGTTCCCCCACCCCAAAATCCGTCCAATGTCACCAGATCCGGTCGGGATTTAAAATAAGCGCTTTGGGACACGATATCCTTCTAAATATGAAATTTCATTGAGATCTGATCACCTGTTCGTAAGTTAAACATACCCCATTTTTTCTAATTTTTCAGAATTAACCCACCCCCCCAAACTACCCCAAAGAGAGCGGATCCATTCCAGTTATGTCAATCATGTATCTAGGACTTGTGCTTATTTTTCCCACCAAGTTTCATCCCGATCCCTCCACTCTAAGTGTTTTCCAAGATTTTAGGTTTCCCCCTCCAAACTCCCCCCCCCCCAACGTCAGCAGATCCGGTTGGGATTTAAAATAACCGCTTTGAGACACGATTTCCTTCTAAATATCAAATTTCATTGAGATCGGATCACCCGTTCGTCAGTTAAAAATACCTCATTTTTGATGATGTATTTATAATGTCAGCAGAGCTCTAAGACACGATATCCACCTGAATTTCATTGAGATCCCATCACCCGTTCGTAAGTTAAAATACCTCATTTTTTCTAATTTTTCAGAACTACCCCCCCCCCCCTCAACTACCCCAAAGAGAGCGGATCCTTTCCGGTTATGTCAATTATGTATCTAGGACTTGTGCTTATTTTTCCCACCAAGTTTCATCCCGATCCCTCCACTATAAGCGTTTTCCAAGATTTTAGGTTTCCCCCTCCCAACTCCCCCCAAACGTCAGCAGATCCGGTTGGGATTTAAAGTAACAGCTCCGAGACACGATATCCTTCTAAATATCAAATTTCATTGAGATCTGATCACCCGTTCGTAAGTTAAAAATACCTCATTTTTTCCAATTTTTCAGAATTACCCCCCCCCCCCCATACCCCAAATAGCGCAGATCCGTTCCGGTTATGTCAATCATGTATCTAGGACTTGTGCTTATTTTTCCCACCAAGTTTCATCCCGATCCCTCCACTCTAAGTGTTTTCCAAGATTTTAGGTTTCCCCCTCCCCCCCCAATGTCTACAGATCCGGTCGGAATTTTAAACAACAGCTCTGAGACACGATATCCTTCCAAATATCAAATTTCATCAAGATCTGATCAACCGTTCGTAAGTTAAAAATAGTTCAATTTTTCTATTTTTTCCGAATTAACGGGCCCCCCACTCCCCCCAGAAGTTCAAATTGGGAAAACGATTATTTGTAATTTAATGTGATCCGGTCCCTGATACGCCTGCCAAATTTCATCGTCCTAGCTTACCTGGAATTGCCTAAAGTAGGAAAACCGGGACCGATAGACAGACCGACAGAATTGGCGATTGCTATATGTCAGTTGGTTAATACCAAGTGCCATAAAAACAAATAAACACGCACCCGTGACCTGTCTTCTGGCAAAAACTACGAAATTCCACCTTTTGTAGATAGGAGCTTGAAATTTTTAGAATAGGGTTATCTGGTACGCTGAATGTGATGTTGTGATTTTCCTTAAGATTCTATGACTTTTAGGGGATGTTTTCCCCTATTTTCCGAAATAAGGCAAATTTTCTCAGGCTCGTAACTTTTGATGACAAAGACTAAATTTGATGAAACTTTTATATTTAAAATCAGAATGAAAACCCGATTCTTTCGATGTATCATTTAGTATAAAGTTCCTTTTTTTAGAGTTTCGTTTACTATTGAGCCGGGTCGCTACTTACTACAGTTCGTTACCACGAACTGTTTGATCGGCGATATCTGAGAGCGTTTAATTTGCATATCGAGCCTATTGAAAGCGATTATATTGAAAAATTTAGCCAGGATTAGGTGCCTCGCGGTTATTGGGGTTAACTTTCGCTAAGTTTTTCCCTGTTAGTTTTAAAGTCCAATTTTTAAACCATTAATTAGTATTTCATATGTGAATATAAGGAAATAAATTTTTTGAAGCCAACAGGAATAGTCCACAAGTTAAAAAAAACAAAAAAAAAAAAAACAAAAAAAACAACAGAAGTATGAAGTTTCTAAGCAAAGAAATCGAAAAAGGAACTATTGACCACTAATGCTCTGACAAATAAAATTCATAGTTAGCTGAGAGCAAAGTGAACCAAAGTGAATTAACGGTCTACCATATAAGTTTCTTAATAATTGGTAATTGGTGGTAATTTTGGGTTTACTTGAAAAACGATCAGAAATTATATAAAAACATCTTTTTTTGCTAAATGAAAGTTAAAGGAATTTCCCAGGCGAAGTCGGCCATAGGAGTTTTTCTGCGGGATTTTCAGCGATGAGAGAATTTTCGGGGGAAAATTTCAGGGGGATTTTTACAATGGAGTAATTTTCAATGAGAGAATTTTCTGAGGGAGGGTTTTCCGAGGTGGGGGAGAGGCACATTTACTAGCTTTGTTCAAAAAAGCAATCAGAATTTAAACAAAAAAGTGAGTTTTTTGAACTGAATGTAAGCAGTATCGTTAAAACTTAAAACAAACAAAAATTATGCTATTGATCTTTACCTTAAAGTTTGACTTTTTGTCTGAGTTCTTTCAACGATTCCTGAATCATTAGGGCTGTTCAGTTAGAATAAGAAACTTTTTTAAAATACAAAAAAATCTAGTGTAAGAAGTGAGGGATTAAGGAGGGACAGCCCCCGTCATATACGGAATATTTTCTCTTCTTTTTAAGTTTTAATATTGATCCTTACTTTCAGTGAAAACTTTTAATTTTTAATTTTATTTATTGCAAAGAGCCAATCAGGTTTGGAAGACATTAGGCTAGTCAAGTGAAATCAGTTAATTGTGTTGCGAGAGCAACACTTTGGTTTTGTCCGTTTTTTTTGTTTTTTTTTTGTTTTTTCCTATGCCGCCGAACTGAGCTTATTCCTGGAAACTGGTAAGGGTCTAACCTGTGCAGTTTTTACAGAAAGTGTGGACCTCAGGTCAGATTGATAAATATGACATTAAATTTTGGAAAGCTCCGCAGAACTCTTGCCTGGGGCCAGAAAAGATGGTGTTTGCTTGCCCACGAGCCAGAGCCTATGGTGTGCGAAGTGAAGTGAAGTTATATAGCCTATTTCAGATTGGAGTGTCTGAAGTTGTGCAGCCAAGCTTCGGTTTTTCGGACTTGGGATTGCGGTAGAGAAATGGTATCAGATGTGCCTTTAAAATTTTAAAAGTTCTCTCATTGCTAAGGAAATTGGAGCTTATCCTTTGCTTCTTTCTAAGTGGTGACGTTTGAAAGTTGGCCTACAGCAAAAAAAAAATAATTAAGTTTTGAACTAAGACAGATAAATTTTTTCGACGGCAATCGATAGCTCTTGATAAGCTGATCAAAGTATATAACATCCATATTTTGGTACAAGAATTCCTTCAAGAGGTATACCAGTTTGAAAGTTTCAAGGGGTTGACAACTTCAGTCGTACGGTACACACTGAAACGAAATCTAGGCCGATACAAATTGTGAGACATATAGCGGACTTGTAAGCAACAGTCGGCTGTTAGATAATAATCACCTTTGGCAATGAGGGGTTAGCAACTTTTGCGAGTTCGTGTATCTATTATTTGTTTCCAGTGTATTTGATGGTAAAGCCAATTTGGTTCCAGTGGTAAGACATGTAGGGGACTTGTAAGTATTAATTTGCTGTTAGGCTAAAGTCAACTTCAGCGATGAGGGGTTTGCCAGTATGCTAGTTGGTGTACCCTTTTATTTGTTTCCGGTGAACTTGATGCCTATCACGGGAGAGGGACTTATAAGTAAGAATCGGTTCACTTTGGGCGAGAAACGGCTGTTAGCTCATAATCATCTTCGGCAATGAGGGGTTTGCCACTTTTTCTAGCTGGTGTACCTATTATTTGTTTCCGGTGTATTTGATGGTTAAACCAATTTGGTTCAAGCGGTAAGACATGTAGGGGACTTGCAAGTAATAATCAGATTTTTGGCTACAATCATCTTCAGTGATGAGGGGTTTGAAACTTTTGCTAGTTGGTAACCCATTTATTTGATTCCGGTGAACTTGATGTCTATCACGGGAGAGGGACTTGTAAGTAAGAATCTGTTCACTTTGGGCTGGATATTTGTGCAAATTGGTGCACATTGTATTCGATCTATTTAAATCTGACAGAATTAAGTGTTTACAGAATGGGTACAAACAATAACGTAAAAAAATGAGGTAGTTTCGTAATAATTAGTGTCACCTATGGTATTTTAATCCTGAAAAGTTACGGATAGCTTTATAATACCAACTAGATTATATAAGATATTGTTCCAAGTTTTCATCCGTCACGATATCTACGATTGAAAAGGATAAAGTTCAACTGGCTGCAAAGTCAATTTAGTCCCTTCTTTCGATACTATTTTGTTGTTGTTTTTTCAATGCTGAGGAGTAGCCTTTGCTCATGTGATTACTGATCGATAGCGAAGAAACAAAACCAAATTGTTGTTCTCGCAACAGTTTAGTCGGCGAAGCCGGACAAAGGTTGCCGCAACACTTCACGTTGCTCGGTTAACTTAGGTCTAGTTTGGCTTTGCCTGAGGCCAATCAAATTGGCTTCATTGTCTTCACATCCAGCTTTAAGTGATTTTTAAACCAATAAGATTTTTAAAGGCATGTTCTCTATCAAAAAATTAAAAAATATGCACTTTTCTTCAGAAAAAAATTACGTCAGAAAATTAAAGCAACGGAATACAAACATAGTTTTTTAAATTGAAATAAAGGGTAGTAACATCTCTTTTTTTTGTCTGATTAAAGCATGAACATTAATTTCTTATTTAAAAATATTAAAAAAGATTCTGTTTATGAAAGTTACTACACTTACGTGAAAAATAGCCTGTGCTCAACGGCCAACCTCCAAAGGTGTCTACAAGTCGATGAACTCGTACACTTAAACCCCACTGTGTGCTTTTTCTGAAATATTAAAAACAGAAAGTCAAACATAAAGTTTTAAAACAAAATTAAGTAATGAAATTATATAATTGGTATATATTGGTAATAACAATAAATTTATCGATCGTAACATTTCGATTAAAAACCTTTTACACACGGGACAGTAAGCTCCGCGTAGCGCAAATGCCGATCTCCTGATACTTTGCCCTCGTCTGGGAGTGCTATGCATGGGCTGGGGCAATTCATCCATCCAACACTTCCCGTGTTTTTCCCTAGATTCTTCTCCTTCACCCGAAACCAAACTATAGCCACCACGATGATCAAACCAGCGACTCTTCGCTTGTGAGTTTGGCATGTAAACCATTCGGCAATGAAGAAGTAATAAAAACTTACGAATTACAACACAAAATTATAGTATTATCTTATTTCAAATTAAATAAATTACCTGGAAACTATTACAGGAAAATAAAAAATATATTTGACCGTTTTTCACAGCAAATAATCTTTCCAATGATCTCTTCTTCGCTAACGTTTTCCAATTTTCTACTTCACCGCATCAGTAAGTTTCCTCAAAAAAATAAATGATTTTTCCTCACCTGGAAGCTCTAATTTTCAGACAACAATAAATCAAATGAAGGCAGTCCTTGGAAACAAGTAACTTTTTGTATTATATCTGTGTCTGAAAGCTTTGGTTAAGTTATAAAGTAAAAAAATTTATAGAATGTAATATAGCTATACTATCTGAAATAGCTTTAAAGTCGGAGAAACGGCATAAAAAAACTTCCAAGTATGCTTATGCGTCTTATGGCTTATGGCTATTGTTTCCGTCTTATCGATTTCCGGCTTTTTTCTTTATTTTTCTCAAATATTCTTTTTCTTGTTTTTACTACAACATCATTGCAATTGTACGCTATGGGTTATAAATAAATCAATAAATAGCTTGAAAAATCCTGAACATACCCTAAAATCATTTTTTATTTAGAATATTGTTTTACTTTAATACTATGTAACGAATTTCTTTAGCAGTGTGACGTATCTCTTTTCGGTCGGCTTCGACATTTAACGGAGCC
Organism: Artemia franciscana; assembly: GCF_032884065.1. Lineage (NCBI taxonomy): Eukaryota > Metazoa > Arthropoda > Branchiopoda > Anostraca > Artemiidae > Artemia > Artemia franciscana. The sequence continues at coordinate 11,924,934 of NC_088871.1, forward strand.
CATTTTCAACAGACACCAATTGTGGACGTTAGGCACAGAAGCAATGCATATTTTTTTTTTGAAAATACCGTCTTGGTCATCCCTAAAGAGACAAAAGGGAGGGGAATTTGAATTATTACTCTCTTGTGGTAGTTGCAAAATACATATAAAACAATCACTTTTTTGAAAGGTCTGATGGCAAATTGCCAAAGATCGTTCTTGTCTGCCAACTATCTAGGGCCAAATGAGAAACACGTCGTCCCGAAATGGGGTGGGAGGATCCTATAGGGAAAGATTTAAGGGAGATTGAGAATTCTAGGGAGGCGTAAAGGCGAAGGCTTTGGGTAAATTTGGATGGACAAGGGTGGAAGGTAGCTGTGGTGGCATCAGGCAGCTTGGTGCTACAGTGAGATGTCAGTAGTAGTAGTAGTAGTAGTAGTAGTAGTAGTAGTGGTAGTAGTAGTAGTAGTAGTAGTAGTAGTAGTAGTAGTAGTAGTAGTAGTAGTAGTAGTAGTAGTAGTAGTAGTAGTAATAGTAGTAGTAGTAGTAATAGTAGTAGTAGTGTTAGTAGTATTAGCAGTACTTACAAGGAAAAAAAATACGATAGTCATTACTTATACTGTGTGGTTAACTAAAAAAAGAAATAGATGTGTTTCACTCAATAATTGAAGAATAGTATTTGGAATTTGGAATACGTGCTTTTTCCAAGAGTACCAAGAGCATGAAAATAGAAACAGTTTTCCCCCGCTGAACCCATCTTGAATATATTCATACTTTTGAAACCGTTATTTTCAAACATTTACCTTGAACAAACATAATACATTTTAAGCGTTCTCTCTTTTTTAACGCTAATAATTGGAAGATTCTAGAGACATTCAGGAATTAATTTCCTTATATATTAATTTGTTAATCTACTGACAAATTCAAATCGTTTCTAGTATTCAAAACGTTTAGAGGCGTTAGGATTGCCGAGTCTTCACTTCCGTCGGAAGCGCTCTGATCTTCTTAGCGTCTATAGTATTGTAAACGGCATTGTAAATTTGGATTCAGAAAATTTCTTGCAAAGAAGCCATTATATGTCAACCAGGCAAAACGCATTGAAATTGTACTCCTCCCCCCCGCACCCAAATCCAAAATAGGTGAGATGTCTTTTGTAAATAAATCAATAAAACTTTGGAACTCATTAACTGATAGTTGTTTCACTGCTTGTACCGTTCCTAGTTATAAGACTGAGTTAGTAAACACCTCTTTTTACAGTGCCACTAGTGTCACAGTGTAGCAGTTGGCACTTTTTGATTTTTTTTTTAATTTTCATTTTGTATGTTATGCTTACAAGCTTTTAGCTTACAAGCTATTGGATGAATAGATAAATAAATAAATATAGCTGAGTAGCTCTTTTCATTAATATTGGTTGTTGTTGTCTTATTTCTTCCTAATTGTTGATGTTTTGACTAAAAAACACACCGCTCGGAATAAAAATTGTTTCCAGTGAAGTGTAAATAACGTTCTGACCTTTGGAAGGCATAGGGGGCGTTACATTTTGTGGTAAATTTTGTTCGCTTTAAATTTGACTTTATTATTTGTTATAATTGATTAAAAAGCTTTTTCCACAAAACAAGTTTTTCAGAGAAAAGTGAATGGTTCGACTAAGCCAAAAATTAGGAGAAATAAAGTCAAATAACCTTCTAAGCGTAAAACTACCACAAATCACGATCATAATAATGATAGATGGTAATGAGCTTACCTAAGCTGTGGATGTCACGTGATTGATTTTTTCAAACGGTGATTTCGAAAGGACCTGTCCCTGTCATCATCAGGTTAAATTCAAATTTCTTGCCAGAAAATAAAATCACTAAATAAACAAAACTAAAAATACTGAACAACGCTAATAATGAGCCAAACTTTGAATTATTATTGTGCCATGGCCCGAATTTCGGTAGAGGCATTGATGGCCGCTATCCTAGTATATCTTAAAGAGGTTGGGCCTGTAGAAGAGGGGTGGAGTTTTTTTGTGAGTTTCAGTCTGTGGGTGATGGGTTCGCAAATTTCGCTAATGTGAAACTCACCATTGTCTTTATTGATGGCTGGTTTATTTTTAGCAATTTCCAGAGCTTCTCTGATTTTCTGCTTTAAGAGTTCTCAAACAGTTCGTGGTAACGAACTGTAGTAAGGAGCGACCCGGTTCAATAGTAACCAAAACTCTAAAAAATGGAATTTTGATACCAATAGCTACATCAAAAGAATCGTAATTTAATGCTGATTTTAAGTATATTATTTACATCAAGTTTAGATCTTACCCATCAAAAGTTACGAGCCTGAGAAAATTTGCCTTATTTTAGAAAATAGAGAGAAACATCCCCTAAAAGTCATAGAATCTTAACGAAAATCACACCATCAGATTCAGATTATCACAGAACCCTAATGTAGAAGTTTCAAGCTCCTATCTACAAAAATGTGGAATTTGGAATTTTTGCCAGCAGGCAGATTACGGTTGCGTGTTTATTTGTTTGTTTGTTTTTTCTTTTTTTGTTTTTTTTTCCAGGAGTGATCGTATCTATCCAGTGGTCCTAGAATGTTGCGAGAAGGCTCATTCTAACGGAAACGAAAAGTTCCAGTGCCCTTTTTAAGTAACCGAAAAAATTGGAGGGCACCTAGGCCCCCTCCCACGCTAATTATTTTCCTAAAGTCAACGGCTCGAAATTCTGAGATAGCCATTTTATTTAGCGTAGTCGAAAAACCTTATAAATATTTCTTTGGGGACCACTTACTCCCACACTGTCCCCGTGGGAGGGGCTACAAGTTACAAACTTTGACCAGTGCTTACATATAGTAATGGTTATTGGGAAGTGTACAGACGTTTTCAGAGGGATTTTTTGTTTGGGGGGAGGGGTTGAGAAGAGGGGGATTTGTTGGGGGATATGTTTGGGGAACTTTCCATCGAGGAATTTGTCATGGGGAAGAAAATTTCCATGAAAGGAGCGCAGGACTTTCTAGCATTATTTAAAAAAAAATATGAAAAAATAAAAGTATGAAAAAGTTTTTTCAACTGGAAGAAAGGAGCAGCATTAAAACTTAAGACAAACAGAAATTATTACGCATATGAGGGGCTCACCTCCTCCTAATACTTCGCTCTTTACGCTAAAGTATTTCTAGTAATTTCAACTATTTATTCTACGGCTTTTGTGATTCAGGGGTCATTCTTAATGAATTGGGACAAAATTTAAGCTTTAGTGTAAAGAGCGAGGTACTGAAGAGGGGGTGAACCCCTCATATATGTAATAAAAACATGAGAATACAAAAGTTCGTTACGTAAGCTAATTTATAAGTTACGTATATCTTTTACTAACAAAAACATTCGCAAAAATTAAAAGTTCTAGTTTCCTTTTTAAGTTAGAAAACCGGAGGGCAGCTAGGCTTCCTCCCCCACTCCTTTTTTTCTCAAAATCATTCGGTCAAAACTATGAGAAAGCCATTTAGCAAAAAACAAATTTGGTTTTAATTTTTCATCTGCGGAGAGCCAAAATCAAAACATGCATTGATTCAAAAACGTTCAGAAAATTAACTAAAAGAAACAAGTTTTTTTTAACTGAAAGTAAGGAGCGACATTAAAACTTAAAACGAGCAAAAATTAATTCGTATATGAAAAGGGCTGCTTAATCAACGTCCTGCTCTTTACGCTAAAGTTTTTTTTTACTGTTTTAAAAAGTAGAGTTAAGAGAAAGAGCCAAACCAGGTTAGAAACCAAATTTCTAACCTGAAGGTCGTTTTATATGATTTTTTGACTATATTGAACAAAATGGCAGTCTCGACATTTTTATCGGATGCATTGGGGAAAAGAAGACTTTGGATGGGGCTTGCTGCCCTCCTATCACTTTATACTCTTAAAAGGACACTAGGACTTCTGATTTTCAATTGAATGAGGCCTATCCGAGGTTTATATGTCAACCCTTTCCATAAAAATGTATAATGTTAACAATGGGCGACTGATATAACTTATAGTCCATGCCCTGAGGGTCTTGGGGGGGGGGGGGGGTTTGTCATCACCAAAGACATAATTAATGGACTTTTCAAATTTGTTTAACAAAATGGCTGTCTCAAAATTTTGATTGGATGTGTGTGGAGAAATGATAGGCGAAGAAATGATGGCCTCCAATCATTTTCAACCATTAAAAAGGGCATTATAACTTTCAATCTACAATCAAGTGAGCCCCCTCCAATTTTATACGACTACCCTTCCCATAAGAACCTTATATGGCCCCAGGGTATAACTTACAACCCTTACCCTTGGCTCTGGAGGGTTTCAATCTCTAAATAACTACTGGGCCATTCCACTACGCTGAACAAAATGATCACCTCAAAAGTTTGATTGGATGGATCTGGGGAGTAGGATCGTGAGGGAAAGGGTACTGGTTGCCCTCCAAAAACTTTCGACTATTAGATAGCATTTTAACTTGCATTTTCCAATCGAATGAGACCCTATTGAAATTTCTAAGACAACTCCTTCTATAAAAAATGCCCTGGTCTAAAAAATAAGTAAAAATTAAAAATAAATTAAAATAAAAAAGAAATAATAATACATTGTCCCCGCATCGCTCTTTACTTAGGCAGCACAATTGCACTGCTTATGAACTTTTGACTATTTTTTGAACAAATGGCTATCTAAAAATTTCTATCAGATGCATTTCACGAGAGTACGACACGTTGGGGGGGGGGGGTAGCTGCCATCCGATCACGTCGAATCTTAAAAATGGTACTTTAAGTTCAGATTGCAAATCCAATGAGTTTTCTCCGATGTTTATACAACCACCTTTTCAATTAATTAAATAAAAAACAAGTTTTTTAAATGAAAGTAAGGAGCAACATTAAAACTTAAAACGAACAGAAATTATTCCGTATATGAAAGGGGCTTTTCCTCCTCAACGCCCCACTCTTTACGCTAAAGTTTGACTCTTTGTCTTAACTCTATTTTTAAAACAGTAAGAAACTTTAGCGTAAAGAGCGGGGCGTTGAGGAGGAAAAGCCCCTTTGATATACGTAGTAATTTCTGTTCGTTTTAAGTTTTAATGTTGCTCCTTACTTTCATTTAAAAAAACTTTTTTTTTATTTAATTTCTGGACGTTTTTGAATTAATGCATGTTTTGATCTTGGCTCTCCAGACATAAATAATTAAAACAAATTTGCATATTAGTTAACTGCAATTTTGAAAACTTTTGGGAAGATTTTGAGAAAAAAGGAGCGAGGGAGGAGGCCTAGTTCCTAGTTAGGAGACCCTCCAATTTTTGATTACTTAGAAAAGCAACTAGAACTTTTAATTTTTTACAAACGTTTTCATTGGTAAAAAATATACATAACTTACGAATTAACTTACGTAACGAACTTCTATATTCGTATGTTTTTATTGCGTATATAAGGGGGTTCAACCCTCATCGATACCTAGCTCTTTTACACTAAAGCTTAAATTTTGTCCCAATTCCTTGAGAATGACATCTGAATCACAAAGGCCGTAGAATAAATAGTTGAAATTACTAAAAATACTTTAGCGTAAAGAATGAGATATAACGAGGAGGTAAACCCCTCATATGCGTAACAATTTTTGTTCGTTTTAAGTTTTAATGCTGCTCCTTACTTTCAGTAGAAAAAACTTTCCATATTTATTTTTTCATTGTTTTTTCAATAATGCTAGAAAACCCTGCGCCCCCTTCATTGAGATTCTCTTCCCCCATGAGCAGTTTCTCCATGAAGATATCCTTCCACGTAACCCCCCACCCTCAACTCGTCCCCCCCAAACCAAAGCAATCCCCCTGAGAACGTCTGTACACTTCCCAGTAACCATTAATATATGTAAACACAGGTCAAAGTTTGTAAATTGCAGCCCCTCCCACGGGGACTGCGGGGCCCTCCAATTTTTTGGTCACTTAAAAAGGGCATTAGAACTTATAATTTCCGTTAGAATGAGCCCTCTCGCAACATTCTAGGACCACTCAATCGATACGATCACCCTGGGAAAAAACAAAACAAAACGGTTACTATTGAGCTGGGTCGCTCCTTACTACAGTTCGTTACCACGAACTGTTTGAAACCTTATATGCCCCCAGGGCTTAACTGACAACCCTTGCCGTGAGGGCTCTGGGGGTTTCAATCTTTGGTTCAATCTTCAATCTAAACAATTACTGGACCATTCCACTACGCTGAACAAAATAGCCACCTCAAAACCGTTGCCCTGAGGGCTCTGGGGGCTTTCAGTCTTTAAATAATTGCTGGACCATTCCATTACGCTGAAAAAAATGGCCACCTTAAAATTTTGATTGCATGTAGTTGGGGCAATAGGATCGTGAGGGGAGGGGGGATCGTTGCCCTCCAGTAACTTTCGACTATTACATAGGGCAATATAACTTGCAATTTCCAATCGAATGAGCCCCCTTAGAAGTTTTTAAGACAACTTCTTCTATATAAAATGCCCTGGTGTAAAAAAATTTAAATAAAAAAAAAGAAATAATAATAATAATAATACATTGGGCCCGCATCGCTTAGCAGCACAATTATGCTGCCTATGAGCTTTTGACTATTTTTGAACAAATGGCTATCTCAAAATTTCTGTCAGATGCATTTCAAGAGAATACGACGCGTGGGGGGGGGGGAGCTGCCATCCAATCATGTTGACTCTGAAAAATGACACTATAATTTCAGATTACCAATCCAATGATCCCTCTCCGAGGTTTATACAACCACCCTTTCTATTAAAAACCATATATGCCCCCAGGGCATAACTTACAAACCTTGCCCTCAGGGTTTTGGGAGTTATCATCTTCAAAGATATAATTCCTGGACCTTTGAACTGTGCTGAAAAATAGGTATCTCGAAATTTTGATTTGATGTGTTTGGTTAAATGATAGGCAGTAGGGGGGGGGGGGGATGGGTTGCCCTCTAATCACTTTTGACATTTAAAAAGGCACCAGTCATTTCAATTCCGATCTAATGAGCCCCTTTTGAAGTTTCTACAACAACTCCTTCTATGCAAAGTGCCCTGGTCTAAGGAAATAAAAAAATTAGTAGTGCATCGTGCTCACATCGCTCTTTGCTTAGGCAGTGCTATTGCGCTGCCCATAGTTTATGTTCGTTTATTTATTAATTAGGAATTTTTGTTCATTTTGTAATTAAATTATTATTTAGATCTTTAGTTTTCTTTGAAAAACTTTTTTTGTGTTTTTATAAATCTTAAAATTTTTGGGTTTTACACCTATCCCCGTATCTTCCAAGAATTAGGATATTACTTTGACTTTTTCTTAAAAAAGGATCTAAACTTGTTTACAAAAGGGGAAAATGCTACTTTTTTCAACGGTTTTCAGCCAACGGTTTTCAACGGTTTTAGTCTTAAAGATTCTCTCCACCAAGTTTCAAAAATTCGATTTGGTAAGTGGATAGTACTGAGCCTCAGATATGGAATAATACAGTTTTCGTCTTTCGTTGATACATTACAGCCATAGGAGAGCAGAAAAATAACTTGAGAAAGCTCTTTCAGGGAACAATAAATCTTAACGAATAAGAGGTTTAGTGCGCAATACTGAGCCACAAAAAAACACCTTCGGGTTACTTGCGATTTAATTTTCGTAGCCTATAAGCAGGACTTTTTTTCAAATTTAAAGATAAAATTCAAAATGATCGGCTTTATTCAATCATAAAATTGAGAACTTAAAAAATTAGATTCTGTAAGAATATTTCTAAGCCTTCTTACTAATTTCTAAGCTAATTCCTTCTGGTCTCTGGCTTTTCTTTTGGCTTTTCATTTCTATGCACAAGACGTTTAAACGCCTAGTTAGCTAGATAAAAACTTTGAATCTTAAATTCTTATTCCTGTTAAAGTAACTAGGCTAAAGAGAATTATATATCGATAAAGCTCTAAATGAGGGGCTTTTCTCTTTTCGGCTAAACAGAATTATATATCGGTAAAGCTATAAATGAGGGGCTTTTCTCTTTGCGGCTAAACAGAATTATATATCGGTAAAGCTATAAATGAGGGGCTTTTCTCTTTTCGGCTAAACAGAATTATATATCGGTAAAGCTACAAATGAGGGGCTTTTCTCTTTTCAGCTAAACAGAATTATATATCGGTAAAGCTATAAATGAGGGGCTTTTCTCTTTTCGGCTAAACAGAATTATATATCGGTAAAGCTCTAAATGAGGGGCTTTTCTCTTTTCGGCTAAACAGAATTATATATCGGTAAAGCTATAAATGAGGGGCTTTTCTCTTTTCGGCTAAACAGAATTATATATCGGTAAAGCTATAAATGAGGGGCCTTTCTCTTTTCGGCTAAACAGAATTATATATCGGTAAAGCTATAAATGAGGGGCTTTTCTCTTTTCGGCTAAACAGAATTATACATCGGTAAAGCTATAAATGAGGGGCTTTTCTCTTTTCGGCTAAACAGAATTATATATCGGTAAAGCTCTAAATGAGGGGCTTTTCTCTTTTCGGCTAAACAGAATTATATATCGGTTAAGCTATAAATGAGGGGCTTTTCTCTTTTTGGCTAAACAGAATTATATATCGGTAAAGCTATAAATGACGGGCTTTTCTCTTTTCGGCTAAACAGAATTATATATCGGTAAAGCTCTAAATGAGGGTCTTTTCTCTTTTCGGCTAAACAGAATTATATATCGGTAAAGCTCTAAATGAGGGGCTTTTCTCTTTTCGGCTAAACAGAATTATATATCGGTAAAGCTCTAAATGAGGGGCTTTTCTCTTTTCGGCTAAACAGAATTATATATCGGATAAAGCTATAAATGAGGGGCTTTTCTCTTTTCGGCTAAACAGAATTATATATCGGTAAAGCTATAAATGAGGGGCTTTTCTCTTTTCGGCTAAACAGAATTATATATCGGTAAAGCTCTAAATGAGGGGCTTTTCTCTTTTCGGCTAAACAGAATTATATATCGGTTAAGCTATAAATGAGGGGCTTTTCTCTTTTCGGCTAAACAGAATTATATATCGGTAAAGCTATAAATGAGGGGCTTTTCTCTTTTCGGCTAAACGGAATTATATATCGGTAAAGCTCTAAATGAGGGTCTTTTCTCTTTTCGGCTAAACAGAATTATATATCGGTAAAGCTCTAAATGAGGGGCTTTTCTCTTTTCGGCTAAACAGAATTATATATCGGTAAAGCTCTAAATGAGGGGCTTTTCTCTAGCTTGGAAAGTGGTTTGGTTTGGTAAATAATGCTTCACCTTTCCAAGATAGAAAAAAGCCCCTCATTTAGAGCTTTACCGCTATATAATTCTGTTTAGCCTAGTTACTTTAACAGGAATAAGAATTTAAGATTCAAAGTTTTTATCTAGCTAACTAGGCGTTTAAACGTCTTGTGCATAGAAATGAAAAGCCAAAAGAAAAGCCAGAGACCAGAAGGAATTAGCTTAGAAATTAGTAAGAAGGCTTAGAAATATTCTTACAGAATCTAATTTTTTAAGTTCTCAATTTTATGATAAAAAAAGGTATAATTTAATGTCTTTTTAGGGCATTGCTTAATGAGATATGAAGAAATAAAAAAGTATAAGGCTCTTTAAGCTCATTAAGAGACTATATGAGCCTGTACGATACATTAGGAGGCTCAATAACTGCGTAGCTGTATACGGAGGTTATATGATCTCTGTATGAGCAAGTCGCTAAATGAAACATGAAGAAGGAAATAAATAATAGGTTCGTTAAACTCATTACCTAATGAGACTGTATGATACATACGGAGGCTCAGTAAGTGTGAAACTGCATACGGAGGTCATAGGGTCTCCTTATGAACCCGTCACTTAATCAAATATGAAGAAGTAAAAATGTATAAGGCTTATTAAGCTCATTAAGAGACCACAAGAGCCTGTACGATACATAAGGAGGCTCAATAACTGCTTAGCTGTATACGGAGGTTGTATAGTCTCCTTATGAACCCGTCACTTAATAGAATATTAAGAAAGAAACAAGTACTAGGCTCTATTACAAAAAGCAAGAATTTTTTGGCGACAGATCATACTTTTTGGGAGAAAATTGGTTAAAAAAAAAATAGGCAAGACATTCGAAAATTATAATTATAAAAACGATTTTTATTACCTAAGCCCCTCTCCTCTATTCGCTAAGTAGGCTCAGTGATACATTTCCTTATTTAGTAAAGAAAAATTTCCCAATTTACTGCTGTTTCTTAAATGCTAAGGCTAAGACTCTGGATCGTCTGACGCAACTCGGAATGCCATCCTTAGGGTCTTTTATCATGGTTCCAGCAAACTTTGGGATATCAAACCTAATCATTGACATAAAAAACATATTTTATGCCTTTCAAGCTATGTGCCTAAATGAAGTTCATAACTACGCGTAGAAAACTGCTCTGAGAAACGTCTAATAAATCCTTCACCGTTTTTCGGAGCGCACACGTTTCAAAGCCATACTTGGCTGTGGTCATTAGCATGGCTTCCAACATTTTAATCTTGGTTAACAGGCTTTTGTTTCTATTCATCAAAATTTTTTTCAAAAACAAAACAAAAAAGCAATAACAACAAAAACACCGTGCGCCTTGACTATTCTACTTCCTACATCGTCACTACATCCTCACTCTTTTCAAAACAATTTTAATCAAGCAAGTGAAGCTACCCACTTGGCAGATTTTCTCGTTACTTAACATCATCTATTTCCCCTTGTTTATTCCTTGTCTAAGCAACCTAGTTTTCTTAACATAGTCATATATTTTAACATATTCTTATCATTTTCAGACCTATTTTTGCTCCTTGAATTCTATATACCGCCAAAAACACCTGTATTTTGCTAATATTTTATTTAGGACATTCAAACCATCTTTATAATGTTAGCCTGAGGGAATTTTACCTGCAAATGGGGTATCATGCTCCCAAATAGCATTTACCATGTTCCTTAAACAAACTCTATCAGAATAACCAACATAAAGAGGGATGGGACACAGCCAGCTTAAACCCTTGTTCTGCACTAACCCAACTAATAACCTTAACCGCAAGCAGTTTTATTCGTGTGCACAGCACTAAATACTGAAAGTTTATTATCTTGGATACCACACAAGGGTAAGACTCTCACTAAAACTTTCTGTCAGCTGAACTAAATGCCTATTTATAATCTTTAAATTCGATGACCAAAGGGGCCTGATGATATAGATACTTTTGAATTTTTAATCTAAGAGTAAAAACTTGGTCAGTGCATCCCCCCTTTATACCCCCTTTATAAAGCCACAGCTCTCATCTTTTAAAACTTTTTCTTCAGCTTTTCTTAATCTTGTAAGGATCATCAGACTAGGTGCTTTAATCCCTGCAGGAATTAAGCTAACAACTCTGTAATTACCATCCTCACTTTTATCCCCTTTTTTATAAAGACTTTTAATTAATATTTTTTTTACATTCAGTACTTTCTCCTTTTAAAAAAATCCCATTTACATTTTCAGTGCATTCTCTCTAATTTTACGACCACCACATTTCAAAAGTTCATCTGCCATGCTATTACCAACAGTGACCTTATTATTTTTCAATCCTTCTATTATTATTTTTAACATCTCCTTGCAAAATAAATTCTCTCACTTCCAAACAGTCAAAAATTCTATTCTATATAATTTGCTCCAACTTAATTATTATTTATTAAATTTAAAAAATCTAGTCCCAGACACATGGGAACCAACATTCACCAGAACGGAGGTACTTTATTGACCAGACGACATTAAATCTGGCTGTGGAAGTGACTTGCGGCCTTCAGGCCTTATCAGAACCTAGCTAGGTAGCGTTGATATTGGAAGTGTGAAAATCAACTTTAGAAGAATGAGTTAAAATCAATGTCTTATTATTTTTTAAATATCGACTAAAGGACAGAAATAAGCTCTATGTGGTATTATTCAATAAAAACTTTTCCATACCAAATTTCCTGATTAGTTACCTATGAAAATTTGGCTCCCCTGTCGGTATATTTCGCCTCTTCATCTTGCAATTAGTCCAATTTTTACCTGCGGTAGGGAGAGGGGCACGTGCCTTTAAAAACTACCCCAGGTCCACCCTTGACAATAATGTCCAACCGAAGGAATAATGTCAAATACTAAGAACTCGCGACCCAACGTTCCCAAACATTGTAATGGAATAAACATTGTAAAACTCTTGTTTTGCTTCTTAGTTAATTTTAATAAGCATATTACATTGTTTGCTTTTAGAGAAAATTGTCTTATTTTACAAAAGCCTATCATAGATTATCCCTTCAAAAGGAAAAAAGCTTAAGAAAAACAAGTAAATCTGCGTGACAGACAATCATGAGCCTTATCAATTTGAAGAGTATCCGTTGTTTTCTATGGATGATTATTTTGGGATCCCTATGATCTGTATCCTTGGCAATACTAAATAACAAACAAATAGAATTAACCATTGCAAATGACAAAAGGGTCAGTTCTATGGGAACTAATTTATCTCTTCGGATTGTTGACACAAAGATTTCGTAACTACACTCAGGGGCAAAACAAATTATTTGGGTCACATTAACTGAAATTTGGAATAGAGATTTCAATTCCGACATTTATACAATCTGAATTTTTTTTCGAGGGGTTTGCTACTCTCAAAATGGCATGTATCTCTGAGAATATTTGTTCCGCCACTGCTCCCACCTCCACCTTACTATACATAAGATACCCCAAATCAAACAGTAACGAGTAAGGTAACGAACTGTAATAAGGAGCGTCCCGGCTCAATAGTAAACGAAACTCTAAAAAACGAAACTTCGATGCTAACAGATATATTACAAGAATCAGATTTCTATGCTGATTTTAAATATATAAGTTTCATCAAATTTAGTCTTTGTCATCAAAGGTTACGAGCTTGAGAAATTTTGCCCTATTTTGGAAAATAGGGGTAAACACCCCCTAAAAGTCACAGGATCTTAACGAAAATTCCACCATCGCATTCAGCGTATCAGAGAACCCTAAAAAAAAAAAAAATTCAAGGTCCAATCTACAAAAAAGTAGAATTTCGTATTTTTTGCCAGAAGACAGATCACGGGTGCGTGTTTATTTGTTTTTTTTTGTTTTTTTTTCCTAGGGTTCATCGTATCGACCAAGTGGTCCTAAAGTATTGCAAGAGGGCTCATTCTAACGGAAAGGAAAAGTTCTAGTGCCCTTTTTAAATGACCGAAAGAATTAGAGGGCACCTAGGTCCCCTCCCATGCTCATTTTTTCCAAAGTCAACGGATCAAAATTTTGAGATAGCCATTTTGTTCCGCATAGTCTAAAACCATAATAACTATGTCTTTGGGGATGACTTACTCCCCCACAGTCTCTGCGGGAGAAGCTGCAAGTTACAAACTTTGACCAATGTTTACATACAGTAATGGTTATTGGGAAGTGTATCGACGTTTTCAGGGGGATTTTTTTGGTTTGAATGTGGGGTTGAGGGGAGGGGGCTATGTGGGAGGATCTTTCCTTGAAGGAATATTTCATGGGGGAAGAGAAACTCAATGAAGGGATTTTCTAGCATTAATATTAAAAAAAAACAAAGAAAATATAAACATGAAAAAGTTTTTTCAATTGAAAGTAAGGAGTAGCATTGAAACTTAAAACGAACAGAGATTACTACACATATGTGGGGTTCTAAAAATACTTTAGCATAAAGAGCGAGGTATTTAGGAGAAGATAAATACTTCGCTCTTTATGCTAAAGTATTTTTAGTAGCCTCAATTATTTATTCTACGGCCTTTCTGATTCAGGGGTCACTCTTAAAGAATTGGGACAAAACTTAAGATTTAGTGTGAAGAGCGAGGTATTAACGAGGAGACAAACCCCCCTCATATATATAATCAAAAATATAAAAATATAAAAGTTTGTTGCGTAAGTTAATTCTTAAGTTACGTATATTTTTTACTAATAAAAACGTTCGTTAAAAATTAAAAGTTCTAGTCGGCTTTTTAAGTAACCGAAAAATTGGAGGGCAACTAGGCCTTCTTCCCCAACCCTTATTTCTCATAATCGTCAGATCAAAACCAAAAGAAAGCCATTTAGCTAAAAAAAAGAATTAATATGCAAATTTAATTTAATAATTTATGTACGGAGAGCCAAAATCAAACATGCATTAATTCAAAAACGTTCAGAAATTAAATAAAAAAAACTAGTTTTTTCAACTGAAAGTAAAGAGTGACATTAAAACTTAAAACGAACAGAAATTACTCCGTATATGAAATGGGTTGACCCCTTCACAATCCCTCGCTCTTTACGCTAAGGTTTGGCTCTTTGCCACAGTTCTACTTTTTAAAACAATTAAAAACTTTAACGTAAAGAGCCAGGGATTGCGGAGGGGACAACCCATTTCATATACGGAGTAATTTCTGTTCGTTTTAAGTTTTAACGTCGCTCCTTACTTTCAGTTAAAAAAAAACTTTTTTTTATTTAATGTCTAACAGGAACGGCACGAGCCATCGGGTCAAGTCATTTTTTAAAGTGGACGACTAATTTTTTGCAAAGGGGGGATTTGGACTGGCCAAACTTTGAATAAAAGGTTTTGTTTACTTATTTAAGCTTGCTCAAAATAACTTGTCGTGCTTGGCGCACAAACATGGTCAGATTTTTCTATTAGTCACAACTTATTTGTAATTGTTTTTCAATTTTAGTATTTCAGTCTAAATTGATGGCAGGGAGGGGAAGCAGTTTGCACAACTCAGGAAAATTCCTCGCTTTTTATTTGAAATTAATTCAAAAGAATTTTTAAATGACAAGTTTTTCAAAGAAAAGTAAAGAGCTCCATTAAGCCAAGAACTAGCAAAAATAAAGTCAAATAGTCTTCCAAGCGTATAACTACCAAAAAATCACTATCAGTAAATAAAGGAAACTCAAAACGAACAGAAATTACAATAGACAACCGAGTCAAAAAAAAAAGAAGCAAAACCTAACATGAGTAGGGCTGGTAACCCCTATGCCTTCCCAAGACCAGAAAATAACTTGTACTTTACTGCAAAAAACAAACAAACAAATGACCATGGATTGCCATTTAAATTGACATATACTGACATTTCTTCGTTAAGGTTTTTATAGTTTTTCATTGATGAAAGTAATAAAGGTGAAAATATTTCAAAAGTATTTTGTTTTCAGTAAAACGCAAATCGTGTTCTGGTTTTGAGAAGGCATAGGGGTTATCAGCAATACCCATGTTAATTTTTGCTCCAGTGGTCCTAGAATATAGACAGAGGGCTGAATCGAACGGAAATTAAACGTTCTAGCGTCCTTTTTAAGTGACAAAAATATTGTAGGGTAACTAGGCCCCCTCCCACGCTCAAGTTTTTCCCATAGTCACCCGATCAAAATTTCAAGATAGCTATTTTGTTCATCATAGTCGAAAAATCTAGTAACTATGTCTTTGAGGATGACGTAATCACCCACAGTCCCCGGCGAAGGGCTGCAAGTTGTGAACTTTACCCGTTGTTTACATATATTATTAGCTATTGGAAAGTATGCAGAAATTTCAGGGGGTATTTTTTCTGGCGGCGGAGGGGTCAGAGGGAGAAGGTTACGTGGGAAGACCTTTCCATGGAGGAAGTTTTTCACAGGAGAAGGGATAAATCCATGAAGGGGCACCGGATTTCCCAGTATTATTTGAAAACGATAAGATATCAAATAAAAAATAAAAACAAATTAAAAAAAGTTTTTTCAACTGAAAGTAAGGAGAACCTTAAAAATTAAAACGAACAGAACTTATTATGTATATGAGGGGGTTTGCCCTCCCGTCAATACCTCACTTTTTACATTAAAGTTTTTTGGTACTTTCAAAATAGCTATTTATTCTAACTAAACTCTTTGGGATTGAGGGGTCATTCTCAAAGAATTGGAACAAAGTTTGAATTTCTTTTTACAATTACCCTCTCCCTTCCCAGGAAAAGAAATCCATTTATTACTTTTTTTTTGTCTATGCCCTCTGCACACTGTCTCGTCACACTGTCTCGTCAGCAATCACCGGCGTTAAAAGCCGCCGAGTGCGTAGGCCTACATTTCCATTTAGTTCCATAGGTTACCATCTGGGCAAAGGCGAACGATTGTTTATTTTGCCGTGATGGTTTACTGTAGTGACCTGTAGTGACCTTGATGTCTTTACTGCCATCAACGTTTGTTTACTAAGCTTTTTTTAACGCCCAATTTGTACGTCATAATTTGTACTATCCTATACACCCCTAAGAAATGATTGGTAAAAAAAAAACATAAAAAAACAAAGTTAAAATAAAGCGCGGTAAATCTACCAAGTATGTCTCGGGCCCCGGGCATAACACGGGGATGTATAAACCTTGTCTTTTTAAACACAAGCCTTGAGGAAAAAAAATAAATTTGGCTCAATACAAAGGTAAGGTTAACTAGACCTACGCTGCCCGGGGAACGTGAAGTGTTGCGGCAACCTTTGTCCGGCTTTGCCGACTAAAGTGTTGCGAGAGCAACACTTCGGTTTTGCTTCTTCGCTATCGATCAGTAATAACATGATCAAAGGCTATTCCTCAGCGTTGAAAAAACAACAACTTAATAGTATCGGAAAAAGGGACTAAATTGACTTTGCAGCCAGTTGAATTTTATCCTTTTCAATCGTAGACATCGTGACGGATGAAAACTCGGAACAATATCCAATATAATCTAGTTGGTTTTATAAAGCTATCCCTAACTTTTCAGGATCAAAATACCATAGATGGCATTCTATTAATTATTACGAAACTATCCCATTGTTTTATATTCTCGTTTGCGCTTGTTTCTTCACTGTCGGTTAAATGATGAAGTTGTCAGCCTATCGAACTTTTTTAAAACGGTATGTTCAAACAAGAACGCAGTCAGTTATCACATGACCAAAGGCTATTTCTCAGCGTTGAAAGAACAACAACTCAAAATAATATCGAAAGAAGGGACTAAATTGGCTTTGCAGCCAGTTGAACTTTATCCTTTTCAATCGTAGACATTGTGACGGATGAAAACTTGGAACAATTTCCTATATAATCTACTTGGTATTATAAAGCTATCCGTAACTTTTCAGGATTAAAATATCATAGGTGACACTAATTATTACGAAACTACCTCATTGTTTTACGTTATCGTTTGTACCCGTAGCGTAAACACTTAATTCTGTCAGATTTAAAGAGATCGAATACAATGTACATCAATTCGCACAAATTTCTAGCCCAAAGTTAACGGATTCTTACTTACAAGTCCCTCTCCCGTGATAGACATCAAGTTCACCGGAAACAAATAAATGGGTACACCAACTAGCAAAAGTTGCAAACCCCTAATCACTGAAGATGATTGTAGCACAATAGCCGATTATTAATTACAAGTCCCCTACATGTCTTACCACTGAAACCAAATTGGTTTAATCATCAAATACACCGGAAACAAATAATAGGTATATCAACTAGCAAAAGTGGCAAACCCCTTATTCCCGAAGATGATTATGAGCTAACAGCCGTTTCTCGCCCAAAGTGAACCGATTCTTACTTATAATTTCCTCTCCCGTGATAGGCATCAAGTTCACCGGAAACAAATAAAAGGGTACACCACCTTGCATAGTTGCAAACCCCTCATTGCTGAAGTTGACTGTAGCCTAGCAGCAGATTATTACTTACAAGTCTCCTACATGTCTTACAACTGGAACCAAATTGGTTTTACTAAATTTGTATCGGCCTGGATTTCGTTTCAGTGTGTACCTTACTACTGAAGTTGTCAACCCCTTGAAACTTTCAAACTGGTATACCTCATGAAGGAATTTTTGTACCAAAAAATGGATATCATATACCTTGATCAGCTCATCAAGAGCCATCGATTGCGAAAAAAATCTATCTGTCTTTCCTTCAAAAGTTTATTTTTCTTGCCGTAGGTCAACTTTCTAACGTCACCACTTAGAAAGGAGCAAAGGATAGGCTCCTATTTCTTTAGCAATGTGAGAACTTTTAAAGTTTATTACTCACATCTGGTGCTATTTCTCTACCGCAATCCCAAGTCTGAAAGACCGAATGATAAACTCAGCTGAAATCACGAACAGAAATGGGTAGAAACAATAGATAGGAGCACTTTCGGACCCGTGGGAAAATGCCACATTTTTGCTTCTGTAAATTTTTCTATTTATCACTCAAAGAAGATATATTGGCTGTGGAGCCGGGTAACTGCCGCATATATTTAACACTTATAGATTCTTACCCATCTTCAATTTCAAAGTGGTGCCTGCCTGCTTGCCTGCTAGAACGGAGCTTTCCACTCGAAAGCATAAACATAGTTTGATGAAACGAAAGCTTGGCTGCACACTTGCAGATACTCCTTTCTGACATAGGCTATATAACTCCACTTCACTTTGCACACCATAGGCTCTGACTCGTGGACAAGCAACAGCCATCCTTTTTGGCCCCAGGCAAGAGTTCTGTGGAGCTTTCCAAAATGTAATTTCATATTCATCAATCCGGCCTGAGGTCTACACTTCCCGTAAAAACCGCAGAGGTTAGACCCTTACCCGTTTCCAGGAATAAGCTCAGATCGGCGGCATAGGAAAAAAATAACGGGGAAAAACCAAAGTGTTGCTCTCGCAACACAATTATCTTCACCTTGGTATTGACACAGCAGCACCTAAATCGAAAACAAGTCTTGCATCGTTCTAAATAAAGTCTGACTACGCCCTTGTGCTATAAAAACATGACTTCATTTTCAGCAAAACGAAGTAATTATGTCAATTGAGCAAGAAAAAAACATGGCATGTTGCTTTTCCTGTTACTATGGAATCGATTTCCGATGCTAAGAGAGATATAATGCAGTCTTTCTCTTTCTAAACTACAAGTATTATGTTTCAACCTCTTAATCACAGACAGCGTTGTCATGCTGGGCTAGTTTTTTGAGAATTGTGCTAATAAAGCAAAAATTCTTTGTAACAAATTTAAAAAAATTAGAAAGTTGGGTTGAGGATTCAGTAGAGCATTATTTTCTTAATTATGAAATTTGGGATAAAACTATTCTAATTAAAAACATTAGTCAAGTTGTACAGCTCCAATACAGGTAAGTACCCAAGAGATTTTGTGGGTTTGGCTAAACACTAGAAAAACCTTCGTGGGGGAGGGGTTAATGGTAAACCAACAAATTTATTTGATAACTTGAATAAGAATGGCTTAGAAATTCAAGAAAATTTGGAACACCTGGGGAGAATTTTTCCCTTGCATAATTGGTAGCAAGTTTGGCTACTACTGGTATGGATCGCTTTTCACTAACAGTGTTGTACCACGAGCAGGTTGATTTGGATTTTGTAAACGGATGTACTGTACTAATGGTTATTGCCATTCGCATTCGTATAAGGCGATTCGTGGTAACGAACTGAAAGCAGGGATTGACTAGGCTCAATAGTAACCAAAACCCTAAAAAAGGAATATTAATATAAATAGATACATCAAAAGGATTATCTTATAATGCATATTCCATATCTATAAAAATCATCAAGTTTTGATCTACCTATCAAAAGTTACTATTCTGAGAAAATCTGCCTGATTTTGAAATAGGAGGGAAGAGAGGGGAGTAAACACATCTCCTGAAACTAAAGGAATCTTAACGAAAAGCACACAGCGTTCCAGAGAGCCCTACAGCAGATTTTCAAAACTCCTATTTGCAAAAAAGTGGAATTTTGTTATTTTTGCCAAAAGAGAGATCACCAATGCGTCTTTATGTTTATTTTTATTCTTTTTCCCAGGGGTGATTGAATCGAAACAGTAGATGTAAAAGATCGGGAGAGGATGCATTCGAATTTAAATTAGAAGTTCTAGTGTCCTTTTTAAATGACCAAAAAATTGAAGGGCAACCGGGCCCCCTCCCACGCCCATTTTTTCCCAAAGTTTCTGATCATAATTTTGAGATAGACATTTTGTCCATTATAGTTGAAAGATCAAATAATTATGTCCTTAGGTGGAAAATCACCCCCCACAGTCCATGGGGAGAGGCCTGTATGTTACGACATTCGCCCCTTATTTTCTTATAGTATTTGTTATTGGGAAGTATATACACAATTTTTTTGCGTGGGGGGGGGGAGAGGATTGTGCTGGGGATGGAATTCTATCAGAAAAATCTTCCTTGGGGAGGGAAATGTCTGGCGAATGAATATTCCAGGGAAAATGTTACAAAGGGGGGATTTGACAGAATTATTATACGAAATTCTTTTTAATTGTCTTACATCCTCTTTACCAGATTTTTCGTGTGGAGATGTCCGGGGGAAACATCCAGGGGCTTTTTTCCGCGTGTTTTCATTTCCAGGAAATATTTTCCATGGATGGAGAAAGTCTGGAGTGATTGAGATACCAATTAGAGATTAAAGTCTTATTCAGATGAAAGAATTCTAAGGAGAATTTTTCAGGCTGAATCGTTTGCAAGCAATTTTATAGGGAAGAGGGATTCTTAGTGAGGATGAAACTCCCTGGAGGAAATTTGACGGAGGGACGGGTGCAATTTACTTTGGTTGACATTTCCATGGAGGAGTTTCCCGATGCACATGGGCCGTTTAATTAGAATAGAAAGCTTTTTTAAAAGTGCTAATAGCTTTAGTATAAAAAGCAAGATAGTGAGGCGGGGACAACCCTTCACATACAGAATAAATCTGCCAAAATTAATATAAAAAATTGGTTTTAATTTTAATGTGCGATAAGCCAAATTCGAACCTGCATTAGTTGATAAATGTTCAAAATTAAATAAAAAGCAATTTTTTTAGCTGAAAGTAAGGAGCAACATTAAAACCTAAAACGAACAGAAATTATTCCGTATATGAAAGGGGCTGTCCCCTCCTCAACGTCTTGCTCTTTAGGCTAAAGTTCTGTTGTTTTAATAAGCATAGTTAAGACAAAGAACCAATGTTTAGCGTAAAGAGTGATGCGTTGAGAATGGGACAATTCCTTTCATATACGAGTAGTATCTCAATAGGCACTTTAACCGGGCACATAGGGGTGTACAATTGGAGCTACACGCACCTGTAATGGTATATTACACCTGTAGGTTACGTATTAGGGTTTGTTCACTTTTGCTTGTTACATAATAGAGAGTGATTTTCTTTGATTGTTATGTAATAGGGTTTGTTGACTTATGCAAATGATTTCTTCAATTGTTACGTAATAGGAACTGTTAGAGTCCGCTAGTCAAGCGGGGAAGTCCTGGCTGTACAAAAATATTTTCGTACTTCACTAACACATAGCCTTTTGTTGTCTGCAAACAAAGGATTTTCCGTCACATCTAGGACCAGAGCTGTTATAGAGTCTAGAGTTCTATTGATTTTTCTAGGAGCACGGGTTTGTTATTCATGATAAATCAAAGATTTCGCGCTATTTCCAAGGAAACAGAAGCTTCACGTCATCCGCTTTTGATTTTCATGGAACAATGTCTACCTATTCTTCTAGTGGTATCTGTGTAATTACCTTTGTTCCTGGGGGGTATAAAAACCCACTCTCGAATGAGCTTCCCCATCAGTTTTAAGTAAGATTTTGAAAGTGACATAACTCGAGTTTAAAAAAAGGATATGTTTCAAAGATACCAAAGGGTAAGGCTTTTTGTATAAACCCCTCAAGAAAATAAGGTTCTTTTACCCAAATTTAACCTGCTATAAATCGCAATAATGGATAAAAACCTGAAACCCAACCCCTCCCTCATAGATAGTTTCATCGCAGGTAGTTTCATCCAGTACTGTCACTTACTTGAAGTACTTTTACTTGAAGTACCACTTAAGTAAAATTTTCCATTACTTGTACCAGCACTTAAGTAAAAACTCTAGGGTGTATTTATTACTTGATACTTAAGTAAGATTACGAAATACTTATTACTTAAGTTACTTTTAATGTACTTGTTTTTCAAATACTTTACCTTTAACACGAAAATTTTGTGTGTGTGGGCTTTGGCAATATACAAAAAAACATCACCTTTAGATTGAGAGCAAGCTCAGATGTAGCTTTTGTGTGTCTGTGCTTTGGCAATGTACAAGAAAACATCACCCTTTGGATTTAGAGTAAACACAGATATAGCTCCATGCCCTATTTTTGGATATGAAATAATGTATTTGTTTTTGATGGAAAAAAAATTATAGTATGATTAACACTTGGTTTAATTTTTGTTTAAAAGTTATATAATAAAGAGAATTGATATTATTTCACAGTTCACTGGTCGACAGTGAGCTAAAATTCCTTGTTTTGTGCTAAATGTTGCATACTGTAGTCATTTTGGGCTTATATTTCTGACATTAGTGTTTAAGTTTTGTCATCTCGTCAACTGAACCAGATTTCTACAATTTCATCATCTTCAGGACCATAGTATTGGTAAAACTACTGAAGCTATGAATCTTTGCCCATCTAAATGTTGTCTGCAATAAACAAGTCTAGGCAATTCTAGTTGGATCCAATGCAGTGGTATTTCGTCAAATTCCTTCCAGCAAATTCAGGTATTCAGACGAATCTGACTTCAAATTTGTCACTCTATTCACAAACTATAGGCCTTACTAAATTAAAGGAAAACTCAACTTTCTTAAGACACGAAACCCTCTCCCCCTCGCCCTATTTGAGATAAGCTTTGTGGTACCAGAACTTGATATTAGCCCTGATCTTAGGCATCTTTGGTCTAGTTTTCATTCGGATCCGTTACTCCATTTGCAAGTTATACTAAATTAAACAGAAAAATTAAGTTTTTCAGGAATTAAAACCCCCTCCCCCTTGTTAAATTTGAGCTAGGGTTCTTATCTCAAAACTTGATAAGTGTCATGTTCTTAGGCTTCTTTGGTTCAATTTTAATTCAGATCCATCACTCCAGTTGCAAGTTACTCTGAATTAAACGAAAAACTGTTTTTAGCAGGTAAAGCCCTCTCCCCCTATTTTATTTGAGCTAGGGTCTTCATCTTTCAACTTGATGTGTCTCATGATCCTTGGCATCAAATATGGCCATCAAAATTTTCATCCAAATCCAACCACAGTTTCTCCCCCTATACGTGATTACACAGACGGACAGACAGACAGACAGACGGACGGACGGATTTTGCAATGTCTTAGGTAGCCATGTTGGCTAATTGTATCCAAAAAAGGAAAACAACGGCATATCATCATCCAGGTATCATCAACTTTTTGGATAGTGGAAAATATCCATCAAGATAGGTTTTTTAGATCTGTCTGTCTGTCCGCCCGTCTGTGCAATCGAGTATAGCGAGAGAACCGCCAGTCAGATTTGTATTGAAATTGAACTATTTGAATTTAAAATTGAGCTTAATTAGGGCGATGGGGCTTTTAAGTGTTATAAAAATTCAAGTTTTTTATTTAATTCACTGTAACTTGCATATGGAGATGAATTTCGATGAAAATTGAATAAAGATGCCTAAGAGTCTGGTATACATTGAGTTCTGGGATGGAGACCCAAGCTTAATTAAAAGTTGAGTTTTTATTTAATTCAGTGTAGCTTGCGAGAGATTGATGGATCTCACTGAAGCTTTTGGTTTGATTTAGTATAACTTGCGAATGGAGCAACAGATCCAAATGAAAGCTAGACCAAAGATGACTAGAATCAGGGCTCATATCGAGCTCTGATATCACAAGCCCTAGCTAAAATAGGGCGAGGGGGAGGGGGTTTCAAGTCTTAAGAAATTCGAGTTTTCCTTCAGTTTAGTAGGGCCTATAACTACTTCCACCCATGGCTTGATCAAAGCCTGGAAATAACCCTTTTCCTAAATAAGTCATACTGAAACCAACCTTCAACCAAATATTCCATTCACAGAGAAAAATTACTTTTTATGGCACTTAGTATTTACCAAGTGACATACAGTGATCACAAATTCTGTAGGTCTGTTGGTCTGTCAGTCCCGGTCTTGCACTTCCAGATAAGCTAGGACGATGAAATTTGGCAGGCGTATCAGGGACCAGACCAGATTACATTTGAAATAGTTGTTTCTCTGATTTGACTATCTGGGGGGGGGAGTGGGAGGACGTTTAATTTGGAAAAATTAGATCGGATCTTAATTAAATTTGATATTTAGGAGGATATCATGTCTCAGAGCTCTTACATTAAATTCCGACCCGGATCAGGTGACATTGGAGGGGGAAACCTAAAATCTTGGAAAATGCTTAAAATGGAGGGATCTGGATGAAAATTAGTGGGAAAAATAAGCACAAGTCCTAGATACGTGATTGACATAAACAGAATAAATTTACTCTCTTTTGGAGAGTTGGGGGGAGGGTTAATTCTGAAAAAATAGAAAAAACGAGGTATTTTTAACTTACGAAGGAGTGATCGGATCTTAAATTTCATCGGATGAAATTTCCTATTAGAAGGATCTAGTATATCGGATCTCATGTTTTAAATCCCGATCAGATCCAGTGTCGTTGGGGGGATTTGGGTGGGGGAGGGGCTGGAAATCTTGGAAAACACTTTGAGTGGAGTGATCGGGATGAAACTTGGTGTGAAGAATAAGCACAAGTCCTTGATACGTGTTTGACATAACCGAAATGGATTCGCTCTCCTTGGGGGAGTTGGAGGGGGTGTTAACTTGGAAAAATTACAAAAATTGAGGTAATTTTAACTTAAGAGCGGATGACCGTTCGTGAGGTATTTTGAATTTGATATTAAGAAGGAACTCATATCGCGGATCTCTTATTTTAAACCCCGACTAGTTCTGGTGACATTGGGTGAGAGTTGGAGGGGGGAGCCGGAAATATTGGAAAACTTTTAGAGTGGAGAGATCGGGATGACACTTGGTGGGTAGAATAAGCAAATGTCGTAGATACGTGATTGACGAAACGGGACTGGATCCACTCTCTTTGGGGTAGTTAGGGGGATCAGTGCGTTGGGGAGTTCGGTACTTCTGGACGTGCTTGGACAATAAAAATTGGTAGGCATGTCAGGGACCTGCACAAATTGCCTTGATAAAGTTGATTTCCCCGATTCAACCATCAGAGGGGGGGGGGCTGAAGGGAGAGGAAAAATTACTACTTCAAGTATTTATTCTATGTAAATGGCTTCTTAGCCCCTTCCCTTGCCTATGAAATGTCCCCTGTCATTCCTCTCTTGGAAATCTTAATCAAGAACCAGAATTTCCGTTTTATCGTTTTTAACTGTTTCCCTTTTTCGGCTGGTACACACCCAATGAAGTCCAAGAAAATAAACTTAACCAATTTTCAACACAACGGCTTGAAAGGAAAAGACTATCAAAATATTTAAGTGCGGTCAAAAAACTCTTGATTGGGTTAGACGTATCACATGACAGGATTAACACAGTGTAGGTAGAGTTGAACTTCTGGCGATTAGCGTTCAATCAAATCTGGCACGTTTAAAAAAATACAGGGTTATTCTGAAACATGTGGGAATGATGGAACAAATATTGAAAGTGTTGTTTTCCATTGTTTGGCTGGTACATACCCAACGAATTCCAAAAAGTAATATGAACCAATTTTCAAAGCAACGGCTTGAAAGAAAAAGACTCTCAAAACAATTAAGTGCAGTCAAAAAACTCCTGATTGGATCAAAAATATCACATGACAGGATTAACACAGTGCACGTAGAGTTGACCTTCTGGTGAATAGTGTTCAGTCAGATCTGGCACGTTTGAAAAAATACACGGTTAATCTGAAACATGTGGGAATGATAAAAAAAAATATTCCCTTGTTTGGCTGGTAGACAACCAACGAAGCCCAAAAAATAATCTGAACCAATTTTCAACACAACGGCTTGAAAGAAAAAGACTATCAAACCAATTAAGTGCAGTCAAAAAACTTCTGATTGGATCAGACAGATCACATGATAGGATTAATACAGTGCACATAGAGTTGAACTTCTGGCGATTAGTTTTCAGTCAAATCTGGCATGTTTGAAAAAATACAAGGTTATTCTGAAACATGTCGGAATGGTGGAAAAATATTGAAAATAGAACAATAAACTTTGGATTGGCTTTAAAACAGATAAAAGGTAATAAAGTAGTTCATTCTCTGATTCAATAAATAAAAACCTTAGCAACAAAAAAAAACTCAAATTTAAAAGTAAGGAGCCAAGTGAGTCAGTTGCAGACTTTTTTAACAAGAGAAAGTAAAGCTCAATTATCAAAAATCAATTGATGGCATGTCTCGCCCTCGGCACCTTTACAAGGAAACTGCCTCAAGTTTTCAAGTTAAATTTCAGACTCGCTATGAAAATGTATGGCATCTATATTCTTTGGCTGGTTTTCACTCAAGCAAGCCACGTGGTGTGTAGTCAATTCAGATGGTCAGTAAAACTCCCTACAAACATATATTATAAAATCACAAGCCTGAAGCAATTCCGCTGATCCAGACGCATTCCGTACAGCTGGTCAAACTGCAGAATGAATGAATCAATCAATGATTGAACTTTCTTATCCGTAAAAGTATGAAAAAACACAAAGTACGGAGTATTATAAATAAACAAAAACAAAAACGATAAACAGCAAGAAAAAAAATTCAAACTAACAAAAGACAACATAGACTAATAAACCAATATCAATATGGAAAAAAGGCTGCAGAGGGTCGTAAACGTGAATAAAGCAGATAGTCTTTTTCCATAAATCATCACCAGAAGACCGAATACAAGAAGGCATATCTATTAAATCAAATCGAGCAATTATTTGTCTGTTTTGGTGCCATCTAGGAAGCCGGAGGATAATTTTGTAATATCTGAAATGAGCCACACGTAGAGTATGGAGATTTTTCTTACGAAACAGATTAGCCAAGCCTGATAAAAACAAAAACACAGGGGCGCAATAAGCGTTATAAGTCATGCACAAACTGTTGCGGTTGTACCGGCTTTTGTTTGGGGATATTTTTCCGTAAGCGAGGCGTAGGTTTTTCACCGCTTGATTCACTAAGGATGAAAAGGTAGTGGAAAGTGTTTGACCAAAACACAGACCAAGCCAACTAACTAAAGAAGAACATGGCAGAATTGCAGTCCCAGCAACGAATGGAGCGACCGTCCAAGGGCTATTAGAACAAATAAACCTGCATTTAGACGCATTAACTGACAGTCCAATCTTAGATAGCTTATTGGTTAATATAGTAAAATTGGAAAGCACACCACAGCAATTCCGGGCAACAAGAAGAACGTCGTCTGCATATGCAACAGAAGACAAACCAATATTACCGTAAGAAACAGAACTTTAAGGGGACGCAGGCACGATGCAAGCACACACTTAAATATACTAGAAGACAATACGGCAGAAGTTGCAACCTATCTATTTTTAGCAGCAGTTTTCATACCATGAAGTGGCAAAAACCATGAGACTAAGTCGAAAATCTTCTGAGAAGAAAGGAATAAAACAAGAGATAAGAGCTCTTATGGCACTTGTGACGAGGTCCGAAGAGCCAAGAGCTCATATGGCATGAGCTCTAGCAAAATTGTAAAAATCAATAGATTCATTTAAAAGAAAAATCAGAGGCTTAATGTTGGTTGGCATTTAAAATAAGAGCTCTGAGACACAAGATCCTTTTAAATATCAAAATTCATTAAGATCCGATCACCCACTCACAAGTTAAAAATACCTCATTTTTCTAATTTTTCCTCTCCCTTCAGCCCCCCCTCTGATGGTTGAATCGGGGAAATCAACTTTATCAAGTCAATTTGTGCAGGTCCCTGACATGCCTACCAATTTTTATTGTCCAAGCACGTCCAGAAGTACCGAACTCCCCAACGCACTGATCCCCCTAACTACCCCAAAGAGAGTGGATCCAGTCCCGTTTCGTCAATCACGTATCTACGACATTTGCTTATTCTACCCACCAAGTGTCATCCCGATCTCTCCACTCTATAAGTTTTCCAATATTTCCGGCTCCCCCCTCCAACTCTCACCCAATGTCACCAGAACTAGTCGGGGTTTAAAATAAGAGATCCGCGATATGAGTTCCTTCTTAATATCAAATTCAAAATACCTCACGAACGGTCATCCGCTCTTAAGTTAAAATTACCTCAATTTTTGTAATTTTTCCAAGTTAACACCCCTCCAACTCCCCCAAGGAGAGCGAATCCATTTCGGTTATGTCAAACACGTATCAAGGACTTGTGCTTATTCTTCACACCAAGTTTCATCCCGATCACTCCACTCAAAGTGTTTTTCAAGATTTCCAGCCCCTCCCCCACCCAAATCCCTCTATTGATTGCCCCTGAGCTTTGTTGATGATGATTGTTAATCGAACATTCCCTGTGTCCCGGTCGTCATTTGTGTCCCGGTGTCCCGGTCTGTAATTTATCTTTCAGTGTCCCGGTCGTCATTTATATCTCCCGGTCGTTACTTGTGTCCCAGTCTGTAATTGCTCTTTGAGTGTCCCGGTCATCATTTATATTCCCTTGTCCCGGCTTTTAGTTTTCTTTTTCTCCTTTATTTTCCAGTTTTTTTCCTTTTTTTAGTTTTTTTTCTTTTTCAGTTTTTAGTTTTTTTTTAGATTTTTTTATTAGTTTTTAGTTTTTTTTTCTTTTTATTTTTTTTTGTAGGTTTTACCTTTTTTTAGTTTTTTTTTATTTTTTTTTATTTTTTATATTTTTACCTTTTTTGTGTTTTTTTTTTAGTTTTTTAGCTTTTTTAGTTTTTTAGTATTTTCTTCTTAGTTTTTTTTTAGGCTTTACCTTTTTTAGTTTTTTTCTTCTTTTCTATTAATGCTAAAGCCAAGGTTCAAACCTGGAGCCTCTCGGACCTAGAACCTGAAACATAACGCTTTACCAACACTGACTTCAGTCATTTTACAATTAGAAATTTCTCTTTCAACGATCTTCTTACAATTAAAAATTTGTCTTTGAACGATATTCTTAAATACCTGTGTCCTGGTCGTCATTTATATTCCCTGTGTCCCGGTTCATAGTGACGCTGAAAAATAAAGAAGAAAAAGAAAACTGAAAAAAGAAAAAAGGTAAAAAACTAAAAAAAACTAAAAAGAACAAACACTCAAAGAGAAATTACAGACCGGTACACAAATGACGACCGGGACAGAGGGAATATAAATGACGACCGGGACACTCAAAGAGAAATTACAGACTGGGATACCGGGACACAAATGACGACCGGGACACAGGGAATATAAATGACGACGACCAGGAAACAGGTATTTAAGAATATCGTTCAAAGACAAATTTTTAATTGTAAGAAGATCGTTGAAAGAGAAATTTCTAATTGTAAAATGACTGAAGAACCTACAATGGCAACACCCGAGGAAGCTGCTCAAACCGAATGTATTCAAGCCGAAGTAGCTGAGTTGGTAAAGCGTTCTGTCTCAGGTTCTAGGTCCGAAAGACTTCAGGCTTGAACCTTGGCTTTAGCATTAATACAAAAGAAGAAAAAAACTAAAAAAGGTAAAAACTACAAAAAAAACTAAAAAGAAAATACTAAAAAAAACTGAAAAAAAGGTAAAAATACTAAAAACTAAAAAAGAAAAAAAAACTAAAAAAACTAAAAAAACTAAAAAAACTAAAAAAAGGTAAAAACTACAAAAAAAACTAAAAAGAAAAAAAAACTAATAAAAAAAACTAAAAGAAACTAAAAACTGAAAAATAAAGGAGAAAAAGAAAACTAAAAGCCGGGACACAGGGAATATAAATGACGACCGGGACATTCAAAGAGAAATTACAGACTGGGACACTGGGACACAAATAAAAACCGGGAGATATAAATGACGACCGGGACACTCAAAGATAAATTACAGACCGGGACAACGGGACACAAATGACGACCGGGACACAGGGAATATAAATGACTAACGGGACGCTCAAAGAGAAATTACAGACTGGGGCACTGGGACACAAATGACGATCGGGATACTGGGAATGTAATTGACAAGCGGGACACAGGGAATGTTTGATTAGCAATCACCATCAAAAAAGCTCAAAGGCAATCATTAGAATAATGAGGTATAGATCTGAATACGGATTGTTTTTCCCATGGACAATTTTATGTTGCATGTTCAAGAGTCGGTAAACCTGACAATCTATTTATATGCACAGACAATGGGACATCGAAGAATGTTGTATATTCGCAAGTTTTACGTAGTTAAAAACATATATATATCTATAACGAAAAGAGACATCTTTTCTCTTTTATCTATATTCACAGGTGGGACACAGGGACACAACTACAATGGCACGTAACTAATATTGCACGTAACGACTTACGCGCGTGGGGGGAATGGGGGGGGGCGCGAAGCGCCCCCACCAACTAGGTGTTGGGGTGGCGTGAAGCGCCACCCCAAAATCTAGTATATATATAGAATATATATATATATATATATATATATATATAATATATATATATATATATATATATATATATATATATATATATATATATTATATATATATATATATATATATATATATATAATATATATATATATATATATATATATATATATATATATATATATATTATATATATATATATATATATATATATATATATATATATATATATATATATATATATATATATATATATATATATATATATATATATATATATATATATATACTAGCTGTTGCTAGTATACAGATGTCCCACCTGTGAATATAGATAGATATATTATATATATGTTTTTAACTACGTAAAACTTGCGAATATACAACATTCTTTGCTGTCCCATTGTCTGTGCATATAAATAGATTGTCAGGTTTACCGACTCTTGAACATGCAACATATAATGGTCCATGGGAAAACAATCCGTATTCAGATCTATACCTCATGATTCTAATGATTGCCCTTGAGCTTTGTTGATGGTGATTGCTAATCGACCATTCCCTGTCCCGGTGTCCCGGTCGTCATTTATACTCCCTGTGTCCCGGTGCTTTGTTGATTGCTAATCGAACATTCCTTTTGTCCCGGTCGCTTTCTCTTTGAGTGTCGTCATTTATTTTTTTCTTTTTTAGTTCTTACCTTTTTTAGTTTTTTTTAGTTTTTTAGATGAAAATTTTTTTTAGTTTTTTTCCTTTTTTTCTTTTTAGTTTTCTATTGGTTTTTACCTTTTTTTTTAGCTTTTTTAGTTTTTTTTTCGTTTTTTCTTTTTACTTTTTTTTTAGTTTTTATCTTTTTTATTTTTTTTTATTTTTATTCTTAATTTTATTAGTTTTCTTTTTCTCTTCTATTTTTCAGTTTTTTCCTTTTTTTTAGTTTTTTTTTTTAGTTTTTAGTTTTTTAGTTTTTTACCTTTTTTTTAGTTTTTTTAGTTTTTTAGTTTTTTAGCCTTTTTATTTTTTTTTATTAGTTTTTAGTTTTTTTTTTTGTAGTTTTTCCCTTTTTTTAGTTTTTTCAGTTTTTTTTTTAGTTTTTAGTTTTTTACCTTTTTTAGCCTAACCAGGATTTGAACCTGGGACCTTCATTCTCCGTTCTGACACCCTCTCTCACCGAGTGACTACTCCAGCATGTTCATTTTGGTGTTTTAAATGGTATATTATTAACCAAATTAATGTGTTTTACAATATACTAAGCATCGTCATAACAAAAATGACGACAACTAATTTCATGACGTCAGCCGACACAGAAAAATGACGTCACCTGATCCACAGACAGACAGACAGACAACTTATTTTTATATATATATATATATATATATATATATATATATATATATATATATATATATATATATATATATATATATATATATATATATATATATATATATATATATATATATATATATATATATATATATGAGCCGTCCTGGCCGAGTGGGTTGGTGCGCTGGATTTGGGATCCCTTGTCTGAGAGGACGCGGGTTCGAATCCCAGTGTACCCAATTCTTCAGTTTGGGACGGGGGTCAGTGGCGTGACTCTGTAAGCTTAGCCAGAGTCGACCCAGCTCTAAATGGGTACCTGGAGAAATCTGGGGAAGGTAAACAGGAAGGGTGTGCGAAAGCACAGGATGGCTGGCCCCCAACCCCCCATTGCACTTCCTGGCTGAAGGGCCAAGAAACGGAGATCAGCACCGCCGGTACGGACTGTAAAGTCTAATGCCGTATCCTTTACCTTTACCTTTATATATATATATATATATATATATATATATATATATATATATATATATATATATATATATATATATATATATATATATATATATATATATATATATATATATATTATATATATTTAACTACGTAAAACATGCGAATATACAACATTCTTCGCTGTCCCATTGTCTGTGCATATAAATAGATTATCAGGTATACTGACTCTTGAACATGCAACATATAATTGTCCATGGGAAAAACAATCCGTATTCAGATCTATATCTCATTATTCTAATGATGTGTCCCTGTGTCCCGGTCGTCATTTATATTTCCTGTGTCCCGGTCGTCATTTGTGTCCCAGTGTCCCAGTTTGTAATTTCTCTTTGAGTGTCCCGGTCGTCATTTGTGTTCCCTGTGTCCCGGTCGTCATTTGTGTCCCGGTGTCCCGGTCTGTAATTTCTATTCGAATAATCCCTGTGTCCCGGTCGTCATTTATATATCCCGCCTGTGCCCCCGCCGTCCCCGTTGTAGTTGTGTCCCTGTGTCCCGGTGGTCATTTATATTCCCCGTGTCCCGGTCGTGATTTGTGTCCGGGTGTCCCAGTCTGTAATTTCTCTTTGAGGTTCTCGGCTGTCATTTATATTTCCTGTGTCCCGGTTGTCATTTGTGTCCCGGTGTCCTGGTATGTAATTTCATCAGTTGACAAACATGACGTCAGTTGACAAACAACTTCATGACGCATACAGCTCAATCCTTATAATGACGTCAGTCGACAAACATGACGTCAGTCGACACACAAAAATGACGTCACTCGACACACACACACACAGACAACTTTTTTTTATAGATATAGACTAGCTGTTGGGAGCAACATCTATTTGGTGGGGGCGTTTCGTGCCCCCCCAAGCCCCCCCGCGCACGCAAGTCGTTAGGCGCCATATTAGTTATGCGCAATTGTAGTTGTGTCCCTGTGTCCCACCTGTGAATATAGATAGATATATATATATATATATATATATATATATATATATATATTTTTAACTACGTAAAACTTGCGAATGTACAACATTCTTGGCTGTCCCATTGTCTGTGCATATAAATAGATTGTCATGTTTACCGACTCTTGAACATGCAACATATAATTGTCCATGGGAAAAACAATCTGTATTCAGATCTGTACCTCATTATTCTAACGATTGCCCTTGAGCTTTGCTGATGGTGATTGCTAATCGAACTTTCCCTGTGTCCCTGTCGTCATTTATATATCCCCCTGTGCCCCCTGGCGTCCCCGTTGTTGTTGTTTCCCTGTGTCCCGGTCGTCATTTGTGTCCCGGTGTCCCAGTCTGTAATTTCTCTTTGAGTGTCACGGTCGTCATTTATATTCCCTTTGTCCCGGTGTCCCGGTCGTCATTTTTGTCCCGGTCGTCATTTGTGTTCCGGTGTCCCGGTCTGTAATTTCTCTTTGAGTGTCCTGGTCGTCATTTATATTCCCTGTCTCCCGGTCGTCATTTGTGTCCCGGTGCTTTGTTGATGGTGATTGCTAATCGAACATTCCTTGTGTCCCGGTCGCTTTGTCTTTGAGTGTCCCGGTCGTCATTTATATTCCCTATGTCCCGGTGTCCCGGTCGTCATTTGTGTCCCGATGTCCCCATGTGTAATTTCGTCAATCAACAAAACATGACGTCACTCGACACACAGACACACAAACAACTTATTTTTATATATACAGATGTCCCGGTGTCCCGGTCGTCATTTGTGTCCCGATCTCCCGGTGTGTAATTTCGTCAATCAACAAACATGACGTCAGTCGACACACAAACATGACGTCACTCGACACACACACACACACAGACAACTTATTTTAATATATGTAGATATATATATATATATATATATATATATATATATATATATATATATATATATATATATATATATATATATAGATTAGGAAAATTGCAAGATTACAATTTAGAATTGTAGCCTAACCTAACCGAACCTTTTGTCTTTCAGTTTTGTCTTTGTGGCTATGAAACCAAATTTTCTCATACAATGTACCTGCATTGTAGTTTGTTTCACGAAAGAACCTAAATTCACTTATTGAGTTTGTTCTGAACAATACACAGGTACACTTTTTTTTTAAACTGAGAGTATTAAGTAGCATTGAAAATAAAAATGAACAGAGATTATCGAAGTCAGAACAATTGAATACAATGTGGCACAATGGCCGATGTGGGCAAAAGCTATTTTTTTTTCTTTTAGACCAGAGCACTCTGTATAGAAGAAATCGTCGTAGAAACTTCAGAATTGGCTCATTTGTTGGAGATTGAAAGGGCTGAAAGTGTCCATTTTAGCTGTCGAAAGCGATTAGAGGGCAAACTGGCCTTCCCCTCGAGCCTATCATTTCTCCAAACACATACAATCAAAATTTTTTGACAGAATTTGTTCAAGTAGTTGAAAGACCCGGAAATTATGTCTTCGAGAATGAGATCCTCTCCCCCAAGGACCTAAGGACAATAGTTCTTAGTTATGTCCGGAATATAAGGAATTTGGACGAAAACAGTTAGTGGAATATAAGGTTGTTAGCTTCAAAGGGGGCCCATTAGACAGGCAATAAGAAGTTCTTGTACCTTTCATTAGAGTTAATCGGAGGGCAACTACATCGCCTCTTTTTTGGTATTAAAGCAAGACACTTCGTGAAGGAGTTGTCGTAGAAACTTTGAAAGAGGCCCATTCGATAAAAAACTACAACACCTAGTGCTCTTTGTAATAATCAAAAGTGATTGAAGGGCAACTAGCCCCCTCCCCACGTTTATGCTCATCATTTTCCCTAACACATCTAAAAAACATTCTGTAATGACAATTTTTTCAAGTGTAGTTGGAAGGTCCAATCACAATGTATTTAAAGATGACAACGGCCCCCCACAGCCCTCAGGGCAAGGGTTGTAAGTAATGCCTCAGGGTATTAAAGTTTTAATGGAAAGGGTGATCTTGGGAGGTGGCTCATTGGATTGGAAATCAGAAGTTCTAGTGCCCACTTTATGAGTCAAAGTGATCGGAGGGTAACTACCCCTCCCCCTTTCGGTCTATTTTTCCAAATTTATCCAATGGAAATTCTGAGATAGCAATTTGTTCAAAAATTGTCTAAATATGACAAAACAAGACTTTTGGGGTAAAAAAAAAACAGAGTCTAGGAGCAAGGGTTTTAGAGTTACGCCCCGGGATATATAAGCTTTTTATGGAAGGGGTGGTTGTGAGAACTTTAGTGGAGGATCATTTGATCGGAAATTTAAGGTTCTAGTTTCTTTCAAAGAGTCTAAACTGATGGGGGCAACTAGTCCCCCCTGACATCCTCTTTCCCCTAAATACATCCCATCAAAACTGTGAGATAGCCATTTTGTTTGCAACAGTTCAAATAGCATATAACAATGCCTTTAGGGTGGATACAACCCTCCAGAGCCTAGGGGCAAGGGTTGTAAGTTATGCCCTAGGCATATAAGGTTTTAATTTGAAATGGTTGTTCGTATGAACTTCGGATCGGATGGGCTCATTCACTTGGAAGTTGGAAGATCCAGTGCTCTTTTTAAAAGTCAAAAGTAAATGGAGGGTAACCAGCCCCTCTCCACAAGCCTATCATTCCCTAAAACACACTCAATCAGAATTTTAAGGGAACTATTATATTTGGCATTATTCAAAACCCCTATGCCTCCCTAAGGCCAGAACATAATTTGCAATTTACTGAAAGCCCTAAATAAGTTCACTCTTAGAACTTTAATAAATCTAATATTATTTACATTTGAGGAATAAATATCAGCATATATACATTAAACTGACAATACACATTTATCTGCATTTTTTTCAGCAATGTGAAAATTATGTTCTAGCCTTGGGAAGGCATAGGGGGTTTTGAGCCCTACTCATGTTAATTTCTGCTCGTTTCGAGTTTGACTGGGTTAATTATTGTAAATTGTGTTTGTTATGAGTTTCATTTATTTTTCGATGCTGATTTATGGCAGTTTTACGCTTGATAGATCATTTGATTCTATTTTCGCTCATTTTTGGTTTAATGGAGTTCTTTACATTTTTTGAAAAACTTGTTTCGTCGAAAAGTTTTTTTTAATTAATTTCTGTTGGTTTCATACTGACATAGTCTTTTTCAGGAAAAAGAAAACAGGCTACTAATTTAAATATTTTCGGTTTTTCTTCAGGAATATATAGTTTGTCCTGCTATTTTTGTGCTGGAGAACATCCTTTTACAAATCTTAACACAAATAGTAGCGTTCAATTTAGTTTTATACCTCTTCTAGTTGAACTGAAAAATAGAACTTAATGCAATTCGCCAAAAATCTTATCTATGCTGTCGACATTAGTAGCAGTGTGTTAATAATGTGCCGATATTTGGCTATATTTTGCTATATTATGGCTATATTTGTAGCAGTATAATACCCCTCCTCAATACTTTGCGCTTTACACTACAGTTTGACTGTTTGTCCCGTTTTTTTTCGTTTTTTTTTTCTTCAGAATGACTCTTGAATACAAGGGCCGTTTAATAAAAATAAGAATATTTATTTTTTAAAGTGCTAAAAAAATAGTTTTGCATGTGGAGCGAGGTGTTTTGGGACGGGGCAACCCCTTCACATGCGGAATGGCTTCTGTCCGTTTTGGGTTTTGGTGTTGATCCCTACCTTCGGTTAAGAAACTTGTTTTGTTACTTAATGAATGACAAGAATCGACTCTCTTTAAAAATTCCATTTACATGAATTTCATTATGGTCTGATTCAATGAACCAGAGAACTCCATTACCGACTTACTGCGAAATAAAGATTACATGGACTAGAGCTTGTCAAACAGTTCGTGGTAACGAACTGTAGTAAGGAGCGACCCGGCTCAATAGTTACCAAAACTCTAAAGAATTGAATTTTGATATCAATAGCTACATCAAAAGAATCGCATTTTAATGCTGATTTTAAATATATAAGTTTTATCAAGTTTAGTCCTACCCATCAAAAGTTACGAGCCTGAGAAAATTTGCCTTATTTATGAAAATAGGGGGAAACACCCCCTAAAGGTCGTAGGATCTTAACGAAAATGACACCATCAGATTCAGCGTATCAGAGAACCCTACCGTAGAAGTTTCAAGCTCCTATCTACAAAAATGTGGAATTTTGTATTTTTTGCCAGAAGACAAATCACGGGTGAGTGTTTATTTGTTTGTTTTTTTGTTGTTTTTTTTCCCCAGGGGTCATCGTATCGACCAAGTGGTCCTAGAATGTCGCAAGAGGGCTCATTCTAACGGAAATGAAAAGTTCTAGTGCCCTTTTTAAGTGACCAAAAAATTTGGAGGGCATCTAGGCCCCCTCCCACGCTCTTTTTTTCCCAAAGTCAACGGATCAAAATTTTGAGATAGCCATTTTTTTCAGCATAGTCGAAAAACATAATAACTATGTCTTTGGGGATGACTTACTCCCCCACAATCCCTGGGGGAGGGGCTGCAAGTTACAAACTTTGACCAGTGTTTACATATAGTAATGGTTATTGGGAAGTGTACAGACGTTTTCAGGGGGATTTTATTTTATTTGGGGGTGGGGCTGAGGAGAGGGGGCTATGTTGGAGGATCTTTCCTTGGAGGAATCTGTCATGGGGGAAGAAAAATTCAATGAAAAGGGCGCAGGATTCTCTAGCATTACTATAAGAAAACAATGAAAAATAAACATGAAAACGTTTTTTCAAATGAAAGGAAGAAGTAGCATTGAAACTTAAAACGAACAGAGATTATTACGCATATGAGGGGTTCTAAAAATACTTTAGCATAAAGAGCGAGGTATTTAGGAAGATATAAATACCTTGCTCTTTATGCTAAAGTATTTTTAGTAATTTCAACTATTTATTCTACGGCCTTTCTGATTCAGGGGTTATTCTTAAAGAATTGGGACAAAACTTACGATTTAGTGTAAAGAGCGAGGTATTAACGAGGGTACAAACCCCCTCGTATACATAATAAAAATATAAGGTTATGAAAGTTTGTTACGTAAGTTAATTCTTAAGTTACGCATATTTTTTACTAATAAAAACGTTCGTTAAAATTAAAAGTTCTAGTTGCCTTTTTAAGTAACCGAAAATTTGGTGGGCAACTAGGCCTCTTTCTCCACCCCTTATTTCTCAAAATCGTCTGATCAAAACTAAGAGAAAGCCATTTAGCCAAAAAAAGAATTAATATACAAATTTCATTTTAATAATTTATGTGCGGAGAGCCAAAACCAAACATGCATTAATTCAAAAACGTTCAGAAATTAAATAAAAAAAAACTAATTTTTTTAAGCTGAAAGTAAGGAGCGACAAAGTTTGACTCTTTGCAACAATTCTACTTTTTAAAACAATTAAAAGCTTTAGCGTAAAGAGCGAGGGATTGCGGAGGGGACAACCCATTTCATATACGGAGTAATTTCTGTTCGTTTTAAGTTTTAATGTCGCTCCTTACTTTCAGCTAAAAAAATTAGCTTTTTTTTATTTAATCTGTGAAAAGGGAAAGTATAAACTACGTAATCTGACCAGCATAAGCAAAAATTGACGTCTTAGAAAATTTGCTATATATTACCGCCTCCTTGCGCCACGAGGGATTGAACCAGAGAAATTCTGATCGCGATGACTCGGCCTGTTCCACTACACTGGCACAAGGTGATTGATTATTTCATTTCAGGAGGTTATGATGTACATTGGTTGTAATTAAGGTGTAAATAGGTATGTTCTTGATCTTGTATTTAGTGGAGTCATCAGGCATCGTTTATATACTTATCACCTGTGTACCGCATTAAGCCAGTAAAAAGAAGTGGAAGTATCCATAAATTAACTCTAGTAGGGAGGGGCTACGAAGCTAAGATGAAAAAGTTGTTACGGAGGGAGTTCTCTTGCCTTTATTGTTTTTTTTCAACTATGCTGGGATTGGCAGTCTACCTACGAACTTTTTTCATTACTATACTGCAGAAAGCTCAGAACCGGGGCATAAACAAAGCAGTCCGTATCCGATTCAGAGTCCATTTTCATGAAAATAGTCTGTTAATCCAATTCCGAATCAAAAACATAACCATGGGTAAAACACGTCTTAACCGCACTAAGGCTGAATGGTAGTTTGCTAAATTTCAGAAGCTCAAAATGCCAATAAGCGAGGGAAGCGTAGGCTCCTGCTATCTATTCCCCGCAATTTAAGGGAGACACACTCTCGGCAGGTACAACGACGCTTGCTACAGAAAACCTCCCCTCTTCTGCTCGCTTATAAGTAAAAATTTCCAAAAATAATTAATGAGTCTATATGATTTGATGATTATGACCATAGGATTATCTCTCGCCTACTGAAATGCTTTGTAATAATTTTACTAAAGGTCACGAACTTTAACCCTTTGACAGGTATTGCGAAATCTAACTAGTTCGCAGGGATTAAAATTCACTGAAAAAGCTTACCTGACCTGGAATTTTTACCGTCAGTAAAATTCTGAGGAAGCTGAATAATACTATTTTTTAAACCTTTTTCTATATAATTCTTTGAAAAAAGTTTTCTTTTATCCTCATGGGGCGTGAAAACTATTTCTAAGCTTAAATACTTGCAATTTAAACCTGACAATTTAAGCTGGAGAGCAGGTATAGATTTGACGAAAGGTTTCTGACAATGATAAGGAAGGGGGGAAAGTAAGCAGGCGTCGGGGCTATTAGGGCAAAGGGTTTGATCAATTAGAGACAAATTTAATGGTTAACTATGATTTTTAACCTATTTACTTCATGAAAATCCAAAATTCTGTTACTATTTAAGAAAAACTTGGACCAAGAAACTCCGTCCGCAAAGAAGGTAAGGGCAGGCGGAGATGTGGCCCCTACTACGGTAACTTCAAGACCAACAGTCATCATGTGTGCCGAAAATTCTGGCCCGTCCATGCCCTCACATAAAATAGGGGGAATACGCCCCCTTCAGCCCCCAAACATGAGGAGAACGCGATGGCTTTGCACGATTCTGATTTTAATCAAATTATTGATTTTTAATAAAGATTAATTTTTTTCAGCATAAAGAAATAACTAGGATCTTAAAAATAATTAACCTGTTGTAGCACAGTGAATTGGTGCTCTTCTTGGCAATACGGGGCCCAGGGTTCGATCCCCGCCGCAGCAAGGTTGGGCGACAAGCTTGCTACTTGTTCCTGTAAAAACACCCAGCAACTGAAACGTCGATTAGACACCCTGTGCGCCAACAATGGCTCTGGAGGATCTTTATCCTTTATTTTTTTTTTAAATAATCCATTCTTATTAGGTTAATAAAAGGTCCTTTTTGATAGTTTTTCAGGGGGAGGGCTTTGAGGGACTTTTCACCATACCTTATTGCTAAAAAATGAATTTATCTGCGAGATAAATTTCTCAATCTATTAGAACATTGATGCTCTCTCCCATCTTTAAAAAGTAACGCATTCTTTTTAAACTTAATATAGCGGTCCCGTCGATAGTTTTGAGGGGGCTTTGAGTAGCCCCATTGATCCCAAAGGAAATGAATTCTCCTGGAGATTAACTATAATGTGTTTTAACGCTATGATTCCCTGGAGGCCATTTTGAAATTTTGCTCCCTTCTTATTCTTCAAGAAAACCTAAGTAAATGAACAAAAATTTAGTTGCGTGTTACTGTTGTCTCTAAGATAGGGATTTTTAGTATAAGATTAATACTCTTTACCAGCCTGATATAAAGTCTTTTTACAGCATAAAATCATAAGTGTTTCAGGGGCAATATCAATTTTCATTCTTTTTTAAGATGTTCTAGAAATGCCTGCATCGATCCAAGGTTTTCTGACCGATTTCTTTGGTGAAGAAGAAGCACCACTGGACACCAACAACCGTTCCGTATGTATTTCTAAAACTCTTTAGAACATTACACTATCTAAAAACTAAAGGAGGATAACTCACCCATATTTATGTGGTAATTTCTACCTCTTAAATTCTTAGCCCTTAGTGGGGTATATGGGTCCAAAAGGGTCCATATAAGGAATGCTTTCCGACTCATAAATTTTTAGCTGGTAGTTAGCTCTCAATACACCCGAAGGGTCACAATGAAAGACTAATACATTTTCTTTCAGCCTAATATAAATTCTTTCTCAGGATGAAATCAATAGTCTTTGAATGAGCTAATAAGCTCCTACTATTTTCTAGGTTTACATACCAACATCTGAAGGGGCAGACAACCTCTATGAATACATTAAATCGCTAATAAAATTGAAACAGGCCCCAGAGAATACTGAACGTCAGTGGGGTTCAAGTGTGGGGGTGACCCCTGTTAATATAGCTCTTCCTATTTTTGATTTAGATGGCATAGTTTATAGTACCCAAAGTGAGCACGATGAGGGGAGCAGGGCAAAGTGAAAGCGGTTCACCCCCCATTTTACCTGACTTCTATTTAGCTGATACCGCGTTGCCCAATATTTATGATTTTAGAGCTTAAGTTGCAGACCCATTTAATACCATTTCAAGTATTAGTATCCATACGGATCCAATAGACATAGCTCCCTCCAATGTCAGCAAGATTCGGGCAGCTATTAAAAAAAAATTCTGGAGGGCGGGACAGTGTTAAAGCATCCATCTCACAAAAAATTCAAATG
The DNA here is from genome assembly GCF_032884065.1 of Artemia franciscana. Lineage (NCBI taxonomy): Eukaryota > Metazoa > Arthropoda > Branchiopoda > Anostraca > Artemiidae > Artemia > Artemia franciscana. Next base: position 11,966,476 of record NC_088871.1, read on the forward strand.
AAAATATGGGTGAGTTTTACTCTCATTACCTGCGAACAGAGATGAAGACGCTTCACCCAGACATACACAATTTTGAGAGCGTTTGTCAGATTGGGTAGGAAGTATTTTTAATAGGATAGATAGTCATTATAAAAATAGGAGTGGCTCAATAGTTTTGTTGAGAGAAGTATATATGTTAACGAAACTAAATTAAAAAATGATTTAAAAGGTGGAAGGAGGGGAGAAAGGTGTAAAATATTATGCAGATTTAAAGGGAAAGGTTGTTCAACATTTTCGTTTCAATACAGACTTCGAGTAGTTCAAGTATTCAGTCCTTTTTGCTGGGCGTAAGCCCAAGATGTTAGTAAGTTCGATGTTATATTTTAGTAAGATGTTAGTAAGGATTTAGTAAGACACATTTGAACAATTTTGAAGTCAATTGGGCTGGGGATGGGGCAAAGTTTTCGAAAGTAGATTTTAAATGTTTAAAGGGGTTATATGTCAGCGTTACAGTGCGATAGAGAGTATAAAGACGGAGAACTTAAACATAAAAAGGGGATTTTTTTATTCAGCATGGACTCTGTCCACTCAATTGGTAAAATACTTGGTATGGTTTCTTTACGAGCCTGCCAAAGACCCTGATGCAATTAAAAATTTGTTTCCTATCCCCAAAGTTAGTTGGGTTTTAAGTGAGGGTAGAAAGCGTCATGGGACATACCACTATTGTCCCATGTGTCTTTCAAGATTCCATCAACAGTCAAACATAAAACATCAAATGTGGCAAGGTAACCATTTTGGGTACCAGTTTGTTAAGACGGTATCAGGTGACAATGACATCTTGCGGTTAAGCACATGTGGTCTCTTATGCCCATGCGCAAAGAGACTCGAGTAATACCAGGCAATTGGTAGAGGTATTTGACACATTTGGGGGGATAATTGTGTACGCGCAGCTACTGTTGCACTTATTAAAACATCCATTAAGTCAATTTCTCAGCAGCACAACGTGAACAATCCAGTGACTCTATCACCGAAGAATGAGTTCGCTATGAAAAATAAAGCTTTGTTTTGGGTTTGCATAAGAAGTGTGTTGAGGATATTGGGGAATTGTCAGTCCTCGACCATGATCATTTAAGCAATCTTATTTTTTCGGGTAGAAGCAACTTCCGTGAAGGGGAATGGATCACAATCATGGTTTTTCAAAATTGATGGTGAAATACCAGTGGAGATTTGTGACTTGGTAAAGGGTTTTATTTTCCATTGCATAAACCGACCGGTGCCTAGGGCTTCATTGAGTCCCTACAATATGTCTTTGGTTGAGGATGGGGGTGTGCATTTTGTGTTTTTTTTCACCGCCCATGTAAATATGTCCAAATAATAATTTAATATGAATATGTTTTAAAAATTTGCAGCGTATTTATTTATATATTAGAAAAACCATGAATACTTTTTTTTTACTATTTATTCAAGAGATTGAAGTAAAATTCGGTTAGTTGTATTTTGACAGAAAGAAGAGTAAAATGTATCAACTTAAAAATCCATTCAGCTAATTTTTTGCGGACATTCATCGTCTGGCAAAGCAAAACTTTTAACGAAAACAATTCAAAATCGTGGTAAAATGTATCTAGAGCATTCGAAAAATTTCTATTATTGCTATAGTGTGTGACAAGTGTCCTATCGTAAAATAAAAACTATTGCACCAATCATAAAATTCATAGGTGGAAATGGTATGTTAAATATTATTGGACCAAAATCGTGGTTGATTATTGACAGTTTAGCTGAATCCATTGAAGAATAGTCAAGGGACATGTTACAATTATTAACAATGCGGTCATCATGAAAAGCTTCTGTAACAATTGTTCTCCACAATGTCTTTCATTAGAGTAAATGTATGAGAATCCTCGCTTTGAATTGTACCTACTATATCATCTATAGGGTTGTTTGCGATTCAAGATCACTTATAAATTTGAACAAGCAAAAATATTGCGGTGATGCAAAATATTTACCCTCAGCATACTATAAAGCCACGAATAAACCCTATGGTTACATTCTATGGCAGTGGTTCCCAACCGGTGGTACGCGTACCCCAGGGGGCACGCGAAACCCTCGCAGGGGGTACGCGAAGGTCCCAAAATTAATTTAGTCTACATCTTTAAAACTTGTTTCTGACTCAGTTCCAACATTTCCCTCAAAATCAGATAACATAACCCATTGTACGTAATTTCAGACTCATTTTCAAAACTTTCGCTTTCAGTAACCCGCTAATTTTTCTCCATAGCCGTAAGGTCTCGATTTAAACTCAGCGGGTTCAGTATCTTGTCATCTGTTGAAACACAAAGTTCGTGAATTGTGGTTGCAAACAAAGATGGATAGATTCCTGATCAGGAATAACAAGAAGCCGAATGATGGTACCCAAAACTCTGAACCTGCACCTAAGAAGAAGAAATATGACGAATCATCGGTCAAAGTGCGTCGATATTTGTCAGAATACCTAGGGCTCGGATTTAGTGCGACAAAGTCTGATCCAGTGAATGCAAAGTGCGTTCTTTGTGGTCAAGTCTTGGCCAACAGTTCCATGAAACCTGCGCATATGAACCGGCATCTCAGTACTGTGCACCCTTCTCATGTCGGTAAGCCCATAGAGTTTTTCAAGCGTAAACAAGAAGCATTCGCTAGTAACTGTTTGGAAATTGCAAAAGTGGCATCAGTTTCTTCAAAGGCTCTCAGGGCTTCGTATGCTGTTTCATATTTAGTTGCGAAACAGAAAAAACCGCACACCATCGCCGAATGTCTGATATTACCAGACCTAGTGAAAGTCAGTGAAATAATGTTTGACACGAAAACTGCTACTGCCCTTCAGTCTATACCTGTGTCGAACAATACCATTTCAAGAAGGATAGAAGACATTGCAAGCGATATTGTCATGCAGGTTATTGAGCAAATAAAGTTGACGAAGATGTTTGCGTTACAGCTTGACGAAAGCACGGATGTGTCAGGTGAAGCCCAGGTGATCGTCTTTGTTCAATATCAAGATTGTTCTGACATAAGAGAAAATATTCTGTTTTGTCAAAACCTACAGTCAAGAACAACAGGAGAAGAACTATTCAAGGTGATTGACAAATTCTTCGCAGAAGGGGGCATCTTGTGGGACTGGTGTCTATCAGTTTGCAGTGATGGAGCTGCCGCCCTAACAGGGAAGAATAATGGGCTCATGGCCTGGATAAGGAAGAAAAATCCAAAGGTGAAGTGGTTGCACTGCATCATTCACAGGCAAGCTCTTGCATCGAAAAGGATGAACGCACATCTGCACGAGACCCTCAACGAGGCTGTAAAAGTGATCAACTTCATCAAAGCCCGACCACTGAACTCAAGAATATTCAAGTTGCTGTGCCAAGAGATGGGTTCAGAACATCAACATTTACTTCTGCACACAGAAGTTCGCTGGTTGTCTCGTGGGAAGATTTTAAACAGACTTTTCGAACTTCGACAAGAAGTTCATATGTTTCTTCTGGAGCAAAAATCTGCATTCAGTTCACTTTTTGAAATCCAGGACTGGGTCTGCAGGCTGTCCTATCTTGCGGATATTTTCGACAAACTGAATGACTTGAATCTGTCAATGCAAGGTTTCCGGACGGACGAACTCTCCCTGAATTCGAAGATGTGTGCTTTCATCAAGAAATTGGAGTTCTGGCTTAAAAAGGTTCAAAGAAACAGCGTTCGTGTCTTCCCGACCCTTGACAAGTTTGCGGACGATAGTGAAATTGATAACCTCAACACAATCTGTGATTGTATTCGGGAGCATCTGACAAAGTTGCGAGATGAACTTGTGTCATATTTCCCATCGATTATGAACCAAGATAGAACGCAGGATTGGATCCAAAATCCATTTGTTGAAGACGTGACCTCAAGCTCCGGTCTTAGTGACAAGCTTACAGAGAATCTGATCGAACTTGCCAGTGATCGCGCCTTAGAACTGAAATTCCAAAATGTAACTGTTTCCCAGTTTTGGCTGGAGGTGAAAGGAGAATACAAGGAACTAAGTGAAATCGCCATGTCTGCTTTGTTACCATTCGGATCCACTTACCTTTGTGAAGTGTCATTTTCGGCAATGCCATTGATCAAAACCAAACACAGAAACAGACTGAGTGTACAAAATGACCTTATAATTGCCGTTAGTGACATCGAGCCAAGATTTGATAATATTTTAGCAAAAAAGCAGCCTCAAGTTTCTCATTGATTTTGTACGTACATTTAAGCACCGTCATATTGGACAATAAATCTCGTGTTTTTGAAAAATCTGATTTTAGTTAAGAAAAAAGTGAAACAACGATTCTCAAGAAAGGGGTACGCAAACCTTTTGGGCCTTGACTAGGGGTACGTGGACCGAAAAAGGTTGGGAACCACTGTTCTATGGGATATGAATCAAAACACACTCGAAGAGTAACGTGTGGTCACGGTTATTTGTGACATTGAAATTAAGGTAAATATACCCATTAATAGTAAAAAAGATCATTAGTTGCCGTCATGGCATTGAAGAAACTACATGAAAACATACATTTATCTTCTGTCTTAGGTAATGCAAAACCACGGCTTAGGAAGACTATACTCAAACACGGCATTGAAAATAAAATCATTAATACCTATCTAAGCTTTGCTTAAATTTTACTGTAGGTAATGTTCAACTGCCAGGAGTAGTTAGGCAACGGACAAAACAAAATTGTTCACTGTTACATGCCCTAGCTTTCTAAAAGAAAGGAAAAGATTTGAAAGAAAACGGTTTATTCAAGCGGGTGGTAGTTTCTTTTCATTGTAACTGTCAAAAAACGCAGAGCATGTAAACAGTATTCTCTAGATGGCTAATTCTTATAAATTGAGTGTTTCAATTTTCTTATTTGAAGCAATATCGCACACAATATTCTTATATGAGGAATCACTTTCTTTAACAGCCAAATAAAAACCAGTAGGTTTATAATTATAGTAGTCAGTATCTTCAAAGCAATGTCGTAAAAACCAGACTCTCTTATTATTCTAGAAACTATAGCGTAGACCAGGCTCTTCCTCTCAATATAATTTAAAACCATGATGATACCAGTCTCTTAAAAATAAACTGAAATCACGTTTGGTGTTTTTTGCAGTCAATCCAGGGTAAGTATTTTACCACTGATCACATTTATCATAATGAATACCTTCAAGACAGGAATAACAGTCTTTAATTTGCACTCTATGTCCTCTATGCAATTTACAAGAACTGCATAATCTACACTTTTCATTATGGACATCAATAATAGTACCATTTTCACAGGAGGACCAGCTGCTCAATGTATACAAAAATAATTGACAGGTTTAAATTATTTTTTTAGTTTAGACTGTCTCACTTCTAAAAAGAAAGCGACTCACAATCAATAAAATGAACTTTCGTCGCTATTACTAGTCACAAATGCTGATCGCTTGTTGGATCACTAGAGAAAATGGAGGAGTAACTGAAACTATGGGTAATCTCAAAACAGATTCGCAGTAGCATTTTGTTTTGTTTCGATTAATATATCAATAAATAGACTAAATGCCTTGGGGCAACGACACCTGAGCATCAGACAATAATCCGAAGACTGAGACACATTTTTAATTATAACGTCAATAATTCTCTTAGTGAATATTCTCTTCTGTATTGACAATCTTTGAAAATTTTCATCTGGAACTAACCATTTTTCCAAAGTAACAAGATTTAGTATAATTTTCTGTCCGTCCACTTTATTCATTTTTAATCTAGACACTCTAACTACCGATCATAGACTAACAAGAATTCTTTCTCACTAGCAGCAAACACACTCTTTTCTTAGATCGATTCAAATTATTGTCTTCATTATATTTCATTAATACATTTAATACCTCTTGTAATCTTTTTATATGCGTTATATTCACTTTTGTTGCAAATGAGCACTGTTCTTCCGACTTGAATTTGCTTAATGATATTACAGATCGCGCAAACATCTTGTCCCATTATGGAGTTAGTTGGCAGCCTATTGTAATTTGTGCTACAGCATTAGGCACTCTAGGTTTCATTTCACCCATGCAAGTGCCTTCAGTATCGAATAAAGTAAAAGCATCCATTACTAAAGAATATTATCCTCGAAGTTGACTCACTGGAATCTTTTTCAATACTGAGGAAATCTAACAACTCATTCATCATTGACGTTCAGAGACATCTTTGTCGGATTATATAGGTCCATCGGAGCCAAACAAAGTCACGTAAGATCGCTTCCTCTTCACATGTAGATATTAGACCACGATCAATTTTTTTTACAGCCGGGACTTCCCCGCTTGACTAGTGGACTCTAACAAGTCCTATTACATAACAAAGCTTCTGCTCATGATTTGCACAAGTAAAAAACCTTATTATGCAACAACCAAAATTAAACAAAACTTATTACGTAACAATCAAAGAAAATCAATCTCAATGATGTAACAAGCAAAAGTAAACAAACCCTATTACGTAACGTACAGGTGTGCTATACCATTACAGGTGCATTATAGAACTGTGTAAGACCCAAGGGCACGTAGTACAATATTGAGGGACTAGTTGCTCCAATTTTACACTCCCTATCAGCTTCGTTAAATTTCCTATGGGGATAATATTTGTACTGAATAGTTTCTGTTCATTTTGAGTTTTAATGTTACTCCTTACTTTCAGTTAAAAAAACTTGTTTTTTTTAGTTAATAATCTAAAAGAAAAGTCGTAACAATGTAGATCCCATTATCCGGTCCTTCATGAAACTTTTACAGCTTGAACACTTGAGCAGTATAGCGCAGATGGGTTCAGACTCTACACCTGAGGCTCTGATGAAACTTGATCTGATTGACCTACTTACATGAGCATAGTACAAGAGATACATAATTAGCATAATTTAGCCAGAATGTTATTTACATATACTTGTCTTGGCTTGATTCACAAGGTATGTGAACTGGGTGCATTTTAAACACGAATTTAAATGAGTCAAATAGCGACATTCTGCTACTCCTTTTTCTTATAAAACGCGCTTGCGTAAAATAAACTGACGCAATTGTGTTCCCAAATGAATCAATTACTACGCCACTTTTTTAAGAAAGAAATTATGGTCATCCATGTCCCACCTCCATTGGACCCACAATACCCCTCCACAAAGTTTTGCCCTCTTTGGACTTTAAATTTATTCTATATTTTTTTACTTAGAGAATTTTCAACTTTTTTCCATTTCAAAACACGAAATGATTATAATATAGATATGCTAGTCGTAATTTTTCCCATAAGAAAAACGGTTTGGAGCGACATTTTCGCTTAGAATTTTTCGGGACTTAGAATTTGGCTTGTTATTGGCAATACCTAGTTTATTGTATGTTTTAATGCAGCACTATTTATACAATGGATGGATAAACACCTACATTATATTTTTAAAAAAAGTGAAGATGAAACAATCAAAGAAAGTGTATGTACATGATAAAGTTATAGTTAAGTTAAATGCTGTCATAGACAAATGTTTGAACTATGAAAAACTACTAATGATAACATTATTGGCAATTTACGCGTGGGTTGTCATGACAATGAGAGATTCGAATCCTTTGAAGACAGGAAAAAATTCACCTATTATGATGGTGGATATATGAGAGTAGCTTTACCAGAGGTGTTAGTGCTCAAAGAGAATAAAAACCTCAACCTGTTATTTGATGACGAAGGCCAGCTTATTCCTACTGCGGGTGGTAAGACGTTACATCTTGACAGGTCATATCGCTATCTTTCTGGTGTTAGTATTCAAATGAAATCAAAGCGAAAAAGAAATACCTATTGTTGCACTAATGCCATAAGGCATATCATGTCTGTGTGCCAAAACTGCAAACTGTGTAATAGTAATGTGACAATAGACAATGAAATGGAAAATAAAATGAAAATGGCATTGGCAGACCATTTAACAACAGTTTATAAAAATGAATTGATGAAAAAACAAAGCGCATGTGAACACTATTATTACCATTGACTGTATACCAACAGAAATAGTCAGTGAACCCGATAATACCGATGCTGAAATGCGTGATGCGATTGTAACCGAGACCATGTTAAAACTCGTGTATGACCCCAGAATGGAAAAATTGTCATGTCAAGAGAAAACACATTTAAGTATTTTATGGAATGTATACAAAATAATCATTTATATTTTTATGATAATATTCTAGATGTCTTTATTTCAATAAAAATATTTTAGGTAGAACTTAGTTATGTTTCCACTATTTTTCAGGGTATGCTAGCAAGTTGAACGTTTGGAATCTTTATTAAGAAGTTGGAGATGTAAGACAAGGAATTTTCTGAGACATAACTACTAGCGGGCTCATAGGGGGTATATTGCAATCTGAAATAGGTTAAAAGTGCTTTTACCAAAGACAGACAGAGATGAGTTGTATTTTTCAAATAAATTCTCACAGACAAGTAAACAACTGATCAGACACGCATGCAGAGAGAGAAAGAGAGAGAGAGAGAGAAAGAGAGAGAGAGAAAGAGAGAGAGAGACAGAGGGAGGGAGAGACAAAAATATCTACAAAAATGCAGAGTCAGACACATAATCACACAAAACACAGACAAGGTAATAGGCAAACATCTGTTCGGACACACAAGCACACAGAGAGACAAAAACGCATACAAACACACAGAGTTAGACATACAATCACACAAATACAGAAAAAACATACAAATACCTGCTTAGACGCAGAGGCACAGTGAAAGAAACAAGCAAACATCCACAATAATGCAGAGGCATAGAGAGAGAAAGAGACAAGCAAACACCTACAAATACACAGTGTTAGACACACAAATACATAAAGGATACATGAGCGTGAGGTTAAAATTCATTAAGTTATCTATTTTCAAGTTAGATTTATTTAGGTTAGGTTAGCGTGGGTTAGCGTTCCGGGTTTATATGTCCGACTCTGTTTCTCTCTCTCTATCCCTCTCTTTCTCTGCGCATTTGTGCCTGAGCAGACGTTTGTTTGTCCACGTTTCTGTCTATGTGTGTTTGACTCTTTGTGTTTTTAGATATTTTGCCTCTCTGTATCTATATACTTGTTTGTCTGACTGCCTTTTTGCTGGTCTCTGTAACTGTGTCTGTATGTCAGAGTTGATGTTTGCTTGTTACCTTGTTTCTCCTTTTGTGTTTGTGTGTCTGATTCTGTGTGTTTGATGGTTTCTTTATCGTTTTCTCTCTCTGTGCCTGTGTATCCGACGGTTTATTTGCTTGTCTCTCTCTCTCTCTCTCGGTGCCTATTTGTCTGGGCGGGTGTTTGCTTGTTCCTGGGTCTATATTTGTCTGTTTGTATGTTTGAATCTGTGCGTTTTTATATGATTATGTCTTTCTCACTCTCTGGGCCTGTGTGTGTGAACGGGTCTGAGCGGGCATATTTCTCTTTGTTTGTTTATGTGTTTGTACGTGATTTTTGTCTCTCTTTCTGTGCCTGTTTATCTTAGTGGATGCTTGCTTTCCCCCATATCTGTCTTTGTGCGTGTTTGTCGGTCTGACTCTGTGTGCTTGTATGTGATCTGTCTCTCTTTCTCTCTGTGCCTGTATGTCTGATCAGGTGTTTGCTTGTGCTCATGTCTGTCTTTGTGCGTCTGTGTGTCCGAGTCTTTGTGTTTGTATGTTTTTTTGTCTCTCTCTGCAACTGTGTGTCTGGGCGGCTATTTGCTTGTATCTCTGTCTATCTTTGTGTGTTGGTGTGTCTGAATCAGTGTTTTTGTAAGTGATTGCCAGTATCTGTCTGTGTCTTTTTGTCTGACTGCCTGTTTGCTTGTCACTCCTACTGTGCCTGTGTGTCTGATTTTGTGATTTTGTGTCTGATTCTGTGTTTTTGTAGATATTCTTGTCTTTCTCCCTCTCTCTCGCTCTCTCTCTATGTTCCTGTATTTCTGAGTAGCTGTTTGTTTGTCTATGTCTCTCTGTGACTATGCGTTTGGGCAGTTGTTAGCTTGTCCCCGCGTCTTTTTTTGTTTGAATCTGTGTTTTGTATATGTTTTTGGTTTCTCTTAATCTCTGTGCCTGTGATTCTGAGCAGGTGTTTGCTTGTTTCTCTTCGTGTGTTTGTGCGTCTGACTCTATGTGTTTGTATGTGTTTTTGTCTCTCCCTCTCTTTGTCTCTCTCTGTTCCTGTCTGACCAAGCGGATGTGTGCTTGTGCTCGTGTCTGTCTTTGTGTGTCTGTGTGTTTGAGTGGGTGTTTGCTTGTTTCTCTTCGTGTGTTTTTGTATCTGAATCTATATGTTTGTATTTGTTTTTGTCTCTCCATCTCTCTGTCTCTGTCTATGCCTGTCTGTCTGAGCGGATGTGTGCTTGTCCCCGTGTCTGTCTTTGTGTGTCAGGCTCTTTGTGTTTGTAGTTGTTTTTTTCTCTCTCTTTCTGCCTGTGTGTCTGAGTTGCTGTTTGCTTTTCTCTCTCTTTCTCTCTATGTCCATGTGTTTGAATGGGTGTTGGCTTATCCCCGTGTCTGTCTATGTGTGTCCATGTGTCTGAATTTTCACTCTCTTTACCTTTGTGTCTGAGCGGATGTTTGCTTGTTTCTCTTTGTGTATTTTTGTGTCTACACTGTATGTTTGTACGTGTTTTTGTCTTTCTCTCTCTCTGTGCCTGCCTGTATGAGTGTATGTTTGATTGTCCCCGTGTCCATCTTTAGTTGTTTGTGTGTTTTACTCTGTGTGTGTTTGTAAGTGTTCTATCTCTTTCTCTCTCTCTCCCCCTCTCTCTCTTATCTGTGTGTTCGACTGGTTGTTTTCTTGTCTTGCTTACTGTGCCTTTGTATTTCAGCGGATGATTTATTGCCTCCATGTATGTCTTTGTGTGTTTGTATGACTGAGTTTGTGTTTTTTCTCTATCTCTCTCTCTCTCTCTCTCTCTCTCTCTCTCTGGCTCGCTCTCTGTGCCTATGTGTCTGATCGGACATTTGCTTGTTCCCATGACTGTCTTTGTTTGTTTTACTCTGTGCGTTTGTAGATGTTTTTGTCTTTTTCTTTTTGTGCGGCTGACTGTGTGTTTGCTTGTCTCTCTCAGTGTGCCTGTGTGTCTGAGTGGATGTTTTTTGTCCCAGTGTCTGTCTTTTTACGTTTTTGCGGCTGTTTGTGTGTTTTTTAGGCGTTTTGTCTTTTTCTCTCTGTGCCTATGTTTACCAACGGGTGTTTGCTTGTCTGTGTGGATTTTGAAAAAAATCCAGTTCATCTCTTTCAGGCCTTCGTATAAGCCCAGTTTCTAATATACCCCTTATAGGCCCGCTAGTAGTGTCTATGTCTCTAAAAAATTCCTTTTCTCATATATCTGACTTTTTAATAAACATTTTAAATATTTTGACTTGCTAGCGTACCCTTAAAAAGAATGGAAACATAACAAAGTAATGCATAAAATGTTTTTATTAAAAAACGACGTGTAGAATACCCTTATAAAAATAAGAACAAATGCTTTGAATATATTCCATACAATGCTTTATTATATTTTCTCTTGAACTGACACTTATTCTTTTTTGAGGTCATACACGAGTTTTAACATGGTTTCAGCTAAAATCACATCACCTATTTTATCAGTGGTATTATGGGTTTCATTGACTATATATTTTTGTACACCATCAATGGTAGTAATAATGTTCACAAGTGATTTTTTCATCAATTCATTTTTATACCCCTTTGTTATATTGACTGCCAATGCGTTTTTATTTTGCTTTCGATTTCACTGTATTTTATCACATTATTTTTACATAGTTTGAAGGGTTTGGCACATAGACAAGATATGCATTATGACACAAGTGCAGCAGTAGGCATTCCTTTTTTCATTTTGCTTTCATTTGAATTCTAATACCAAAAAGATGACGATAAGATGTATCAACAGGTAAAGTGTTACAACCCACAATAGAAAGAAGCTTGCCTCTGTCATCAACTAATACTGTTATGTTTGCATTCTCTTTGAGCAGTGATATCTCCGGAAGAGTTTCAATCACATATCCAACTATCATATGCGACCCCTTCATTGGATGGATTCTATCTTCACTTTTTTGAAATATGATGCAAGTGTTTATCCTTCAAATGTATAAAAAACGCTGTTGAAAACATACAATAAACTAGGTACTGCCAGTAACCAGGCAAATTCTAAGTCCCGGAAAATTCTTAGTAAAAGAAAAATTTACGGCAAACATTATTTTTCTTATAATATTTTTCTATTATTTTTCTAATTCTTCATTCCGTGTATTGAAAATATCATAAGTGATTTTTATTTTTTTTAAATTATATTCTATGTGATTTTAAGACATGAGAAAAAAGTTAAAAAAGATTTTAAGTGAAAAAATGGAAGTTCTGAAAAAAGGGAGGCTGGGCAAAAAGTTGGGGGAGAGGTATTAGAGGTCCCTGGAGGTGTGGCATGGATGACCATTAGTATCTTCAAACAAAATGTTTTAGCCATTGATTCATGGGGGAATGAATTTTAGCCGGTTTACTTTACCCAAGAGCTTGTCATAAAAAAGGGGTAGCGGATTTGTCGCTTTTTGATTCGTATTATAAAATGCGTACGGTTTACTTTACCTTGTTAATCATGCCCAAACAAGTATATATAAATGAGATTCTGGCTGGATTATGCTAATGATGTATCTTGTGTACAATGGTCATGTAAGTAGGTCATTCGGATCTAATTCTTTTAGAGCCTCAGACGTGGAGTGTTGACCCATCTATGCGATACTACTCAAGTGTGCAATTTTTGTTTATATTATCATATAACTAGCTGGTGAGCTAGTTAGATAACACTCACCAAGCTGGTGAGGGCGCTTCGCGCCTTCCAAGCCCTCCCGCACGCGTAAGCCATTACGCGCCATATTCGTTACGTGCCATTTTAGTTGTGTCCCTGTGTCCCACCTGTGAATATAGATAGATATATATATATGTTTTTAACTACGTAAAATTTTCGAATATACAATATTTTTCGCTTTCCCATTGTCTGTTCAAATAAATAGATTGTCAGGTTTACCGACTCTTGGACATGCAAAATATAATCGTCCATGGGAAGAACAATCCATATTGAGATCTATACCGCATTTTTCTAATGATTGTCCTTGAGCTTTGTTGATGGTGATTTCTAATCGAACATTCCCTGTGTCCCGGCCTTATTTATATATCCCCCCTGTGCCCCCCGGAGTCCCCGTTGTAGTTGTGTCCCTGTGTCGCGGTCGTCATTTATATTCCCTGTGTCCCCGTCGTCATTTGCGTCCCGGTGTCCCAGTCTGTAATTTCTCTTTGAGTGTCCCGGTCGTCATTTATATTCCCTGTGTCTGGGTCGTTATTAGTGTCCCGGTGTCCCGGTCTGTAGCGTCATCTTATAATGACGTCATATACAAAGCCTTATATATTTATAATGACGTTACATGCAAACCCACAAACAAACAAACATGCATACATACAACTTATTTTTGTATATCTATCTATATAAAAATAAGTTGTCTGTCTGTCTGTGGATCTGTGGATCTGTGGATCAGGTGACGTCATGTTTCGGCTGACGTCATGAAATTAGTTGCCGTCATTTTTGTTATGACGATGCTTAGTATATTGTAAAACACATTAATTTGGTTAATAATATACCATTTAAAACACCAAAATGAACATGCTGGAGTAGTCACTCGGTGAGAGAGGGTGTCAGAACGGAGAATGAAGGTCCCAGGTTCAAATCCTGGTTAGGCTAAAAAAGGTAAAAAACTAAAAACTAAAAAAAAACTGAAAAAACTAAAAAAAGGCAAAAACTACAAAAAAAACTAAAAACTAATAAAAAAATAAAAAAGCCGAAAAACTAAAAAAACTAAAGAAACTAAAAAAAGGAAAAAACTTAAAACTAAAAACTAAAAAAAAACTAAAAAAAAAAGGAAAAATGAAAAATAGAAGAGAAAAAGAATACTAATAAAATTAAAAATAAAAAAAAACATAAAAAAGATAAAAAGCTAAAAAAAGGTAAAAACCAATAAAAAACTAAAAAGAAAAAAAGGTAAAAACTAAAAAAAATTCATCTAAAAAACTAAAAAAAACTAAAAAACGTAAAAACTAAAAGAACTAAAAAAGTAAAAAAAAAAACTAAAAAAAGGAAAAAACTGAAAAATAAGCGGGATATAAAACAGGGGGATATAAATGACGACCGGGACACCGGGACATAAGGAATATAAATGAATCAGAAAATACAACTCATGTTTCCAAATGACTTCGTTTGGAGCCCAAATTGAAAATCCAGATCAATTTATGTCTACTTTCAAAGTAAAAGGGCAAATTTATCATAGAGCAGGGTCTCTTCTACCATTCTCAGGCGAGAATCATAAATTTTTACAATTGTACTTCATCAGTGATAGAAATTCTGAATTGAATGCACGTTGCGAAATTTCTCCCAACATTGAAAGGACAATCGTTTCCCAATTACAACATCTTTTCCACGAAAATAATAATTTAGTGCGTCTGTTCAAAACAGCCATCGATTTGATGCCTACTTATACGCATAAAATTGTTATTTCCGCTGACAAAACGCCTCCTGGCCAACATGTGCGTAGATACAATGCTCCAACTATCGACGAAGTGGCCATCGTTATGGTCGGTGATCAGTTTTTACCTCGAGATATTATTCTCAGGGTTTCCACCACACGTGCTACAACTAAAAATAGGCCTACCAATAATACTTTTAAGAAATATAAACCCACCAAAGCTTTGCTATGGCACTCGACCTGCCGTAAAAAAAACAATGGAAAACCTAATAGAGGCCACAATCTTGACAGGGCCTTTTGAGGGTGAGGCTGTTCTTATTCCTCGCATTCCCAAGATTCCAACGGATCTGCCTTTTCAATTTAAAAGATTGCAATTCCCAATTCGATTAGCATTTGCAATCACCATTACAAAGCTCAAGGTCAATCATTAGAAAAATGTGGTATAGATCTTAATACTGATTGTTTTTCCCATTGACAATTGTACGTTGCATGTTCGAGGGTCGGTAAACCTGACAATCTATTTATATGCAGCGACAATTGGACAGCGAAGAATGTTGTATATTCGCAAGTTTTACGCAGTTAATTTGTATTTTATCTATCTATCTATCTATCTATCTATATAAAAACGAGTTGTATGTATGCATGTTTGTTTGTTTGTAAAAAGAGCGTTTGCATATGATGTCATTATTAGTACATACGGCTTTGTATATGCAGAGACAATGGGAAAGCCAAGAATGTTGTATATTCACAATTTTTACGTAGTTTAACTCCTGCAGACGAAATGAATGCTTGCCTAAAAAATTCTAATTTATAGGCACACGTAAAAATATTAAAATTAACTACAAATATGCGTGTCCGATTGCAAAACGATGACTCTGGTCAAACTACGTAAGTTTTACGTTATATTTCTTAAAAGTATTATTGGTGCGCCTATTTTTAGTTGTAGCACGTGTGGTGGAAACCCTGAAGGATGTATGGAATTTAAAAATTCAGATGGATAATTAACCGCTTCATTTGGTTCCAAAATACAAATTAACTGCGTAAAACTTGCGAATATACAACATTCTTCGCTGTCCAATTGTCGCTGCATATAAATAGATTGTCAGGTTTACCGACCCTCGAACATGCAACGTACAATTGTCCATGGGAAAAACAATCAGTATTAAGATCTATACCACATTTTTCTAATGATTGACCTTGAGCTTTGTTAATGGTGATTGCAAATGCTAATCGAATTGGGAATTGCAATCTTTTAAATTGAAAAGGCAGATCCGTTGGAATCATGGGAATGCGAGGAATAAGAACAGCCTCACCCTCAAAAGGCCCTGTCAAGATTGTGGCCTCTATTAGGTTTTCCATTGTTTTTTTTTTACGGCAAGTCGAGTGCCATTGCAAAGCTTTGGTGGGTTTATATTTCTTAAAAGTATTATTGGTACACCTATTTTTAGTTGTAGCACGTGTGGTGGAAACCCTGAAAGATCTATGGAATTTAAAAATTCAGATGGATAATTAACCGCTTCATTTGGTTCCAAAACTGTGTCGACTGACTTGTAAAGGACTGCCTGGTCTCGAATCTTGGTCAAAACAATATTGTTGATTTCGTGGACGTCTATATTTTTGGGTGCGAGAATCGCTCTTTCACTTAGCCATTTATTATTTTTATAATTTTTTTGAATATTCGGAAATACTTTTTCAATCAATTCATTTTGGACGTCACTAAATTACAGAAATCAGCAGGTAGTTGTATACGTCCTGAAATTGAGTCTACTGGGAGCTTTCCGTTTCCCATTGCCAGCAATTGATCTGAAAATGTTTGACCAGAGTCATCGTTTTGCAATCGGACACGCATATTTGTAGTTAATTTTAATGTTTTTACGTGTGCCCATAAATTAGAATTTTTCAGGCAAGCATTCATTTCGTCTGCAGGAGTTGATCTAGGTATTATAGGTAATGTTTGCCTGAAATCTCCGGCAAGCAATATTAATGTGCTGCCAAAGGGTTTCGACTTCCCTCGCAAATCTTTCAAGCATTGATCCAGAGCCTCGAGCGATTTTTTGTGTGCCATTGTGCACTCATCCCAAATAATAAGTTTGCATTGCTGCAATACTTTACCCATCCCAGATGATTTGGAAATATTGCACGTGGGAGTTTCTGTAGAATGCAAGTTCAGAGGCAATTTCAAAGCGGAATGAGCAGTTCTTCCACCAGGCAGCAATGTTGCGGCTATTCCGGACGACGCAATTGCCAATGCTATATCATTTTTTGATCGAATTGATGCCAGAATCAGTTTTATCACAAACGTTTTACCAGTACCTCCTGGCGCATCCAAAAAGAAAATTTCTCCAACGTTGTTATCGACACAATGCATTATCGTATCATAAATGTCTTTTTGTTCCGTCGTTAACTTGGAAATGTTATTTTGTACATACGACAATAGATCACTCGTACTGTAACTTTGTTCACGATCCAATTCTACACATGTCGAAACAGCAGCGATACGGTTAGGTGAAGGCATTCCCAAATCCTGAAGAGGTTTGTTTGCCAAACGTACGCACAAATCTTCTATAACAACTAAAGTGTAGTTATAAATTTCTGATGTAAAATCAAAAGTCATATCTGACGTCTCTAACTGTTTTCGATGGAGCATATCTTCGGAAATTTTTGACTTATATTTTTCCCATAACTCTGTAGGAGCTGATGGAGAGCAAGTTGTTAAAATGATGCCAAACAATGCACGAATTTGACTTGGGGTTGACGTTTCGCACGCGTCATTGATGCAGTTATCCCAGTGTTGGTCATTCTCCAATAAATTCAGAGCTTGGCATGCACTACGGTAAGTGTCATGTATATACCATTTACAGTCCTCAAATACTCAAAGGATGTCGGACCGGGTACATTCACCAAAAGCAGGCGTAGAAAGAAGCATTCATGTTGATTGGGGTGAACGGTGTAGAGTCTTCCTATCGTGGTATCTTTGAAGATGGTAGGTTGGCCGTCGACTGACTTACCCTGTTTTCGACGTTCAAATACTTTATTTTTAGTATTCCACGTGTAATACGAAGGCACTTCAGTATACAGCAGTTTTTTTGCAAAAGAATCATTTTTGCAAAGCGAAAAAAAAGCTGTTAATGTTGTATGCGGTGGATTCAGGACTCTTTGTTGCACGTTGGTTTCCGTGAAATAAACACGTTGACCATTCTGTAAATGTACCGCTAAGTGAACAACAGCTGGACTACGTTCATGTATCGGAAATGAAAGAATTCGCCAAACAGCTTCATTACTGCTTATGTATCTTCCAGCCTGATATTGTACGATTTCATCGAAATCTTTGATTTCGGGCTGCAAGCCAAAAACTGCCATGTCACTGCCTTTGTTGACGTATTTACATATGTATTTGATTGCCTTTACGGAGTTACAGTATTCAACGTTTATGTGTGCATTAAATGTTTTTGATAATAATGGGGAATATGGAACAACCCACTGGTTATCTACTTCGATGGTGGTACCGTTACGCTTCTTTATTATTGCTGTTTTACCGCCATCTTCAGTAGATCTTCTTCTATATTGTGGGTACCGCCATCTTCAGTAGATCTTCTTCTATATTGTGGGTAACCATCATTGCCAGTAATTGTGTTTGATACTAAAAGTCGACGATATTGCTTTGTGCACATTCCTTTGGCCATGCATGGTGAATTTTCGTTCAGTGCACCGCAAGGTCCATGTATCATATTTTTTACAATAATATCATGTAACCCCTTATCGACATTTTTATCAGGTATTTCAGCGGAAATCACATCATCAATTTCGTTCGAAGTAATTTTTTTATGTAGCCAGATTAGTATATGTGCGTGTGGCAAACCTCGTTTTTGCCATTCCACTGAGTACATCCAGCATCGCACTGACCCAAACACTTCAAGTTTTACAATGTAGTTTATCAGTGATTTCAACTTTTGCCGAAAGACACGGGCCGTAATGTCATGCCTATGAACCGCCGATTGTCCTTGAAGTAAAAGCTGCAGTATCTCGTCCCAAGATTGATTACATGTAAATGTAATAAATAAATCTGGACGACCATAGAGACGAACATACGCAATAGCATCTTGAGCATATTCATGCATATGACGGGGACTGCCAGCATATGACGAAGGTAAAATTGTTAATCTTCCAACGTTTGTGGTATTACCGTCATTTATAACTGCATCTCGCAAATGAATGTATTGTTCAGAGCGGAGCTTGGTCTGATTCAGGCGGATATATAGCAAACGTTCTGATTCAATTTTAGCATACATATCAACGACGAATTGGTGAAACAATTCACGGCATTTTAAAATATAATTTTCTTCATCCTGCCGAATCATTAGTCTATCGGAATAATAATGCATTGCCCTGCATTTCTTATTCATTTCTTTGTTAGTGGCTGGATTCATCAATTTAATATTAAAGTGATAGCCGTCGGCTCCATCCCAAAAAATGATAGGATATTGTAGGGCATCGTAGCATCGATGAGTTTCAGCAATTCTTAACAACTGAGCGTTTCGCTTATGAAGAATAATATCTCGAGGTAAAAACTGATCACCGACCATAACGATTGCCACTTCGTCGATAGTTGGAGCATTGTATCTACGCACATGTTGGCCAGGAGGCGTTTTGTCAGCGGAAATAACAATTTTATGCGTATCAGTAGGCATCAAATCGATGGCTGTTTTGAACAGACGCACTAAATTATTATTTTCGTGAAAAAGATGTTGCAATTGGGAAACGATTGTCCTTTCAACGTTGGGAGAAATTTCGCAACGTGCATTCAATTCAGAATTTCTATCACTGATGAAGTATAATTGTAAAAATTTATGATTCTCGCCTGAGAATGGTAGAAGGGACCCTGCTCTATGATAAATTTGCCCTTTTACTTTGAAAGTAGACATAAATTGATCTGGATTTTCGATTTGGGCTCCAAACGACGTCATATGGAAACATGAGTTTCTGATTTTTGACAAAAAACGCTTAGATTTTGACGTGGTTCCAGTAAGGAAAGTCTTCAATGGCTCTGGTGGTACAGCTAATAGAGGAAGTTTAACTTTTCCTGAGGCGCAACACATTCCCATTGTTTCACCATTGAATTTCAAGGCCTTGCAATAGGGACAAATTTTAGACATTGTCCCGATTTGAACACATCTACTCAAGCTATAATCATCGACTGGGTTGTACCTGAATGCCAGGCGGTAACTTTCAGGTTGCTCTGATTCCTCGGCACGCTTTCTTTTCTTACTTTCTCTATCAGCAGCAAGCCTGATTTCTTGCTGTTCTTGTGATTCCTCGGCACGCTTTCTTTTCTTACTTTCTCTATTAGCAGCAAGCCTGATTTCTTGCTGTTCTTGTAATTCCTCGGCACGCCTTCTTTTTTCACTTTCTCTTTTAGCGGCAAGTCTGCTTCCGCGTTGCTCTGGTAGTTCCTCGGCACGCTTTCTGTTCTTTTTTTCTCTATCAGCCTCAAGCCTGTTTCCTTGCTGTTCTTTTGATTCCTCGGCACGCTTTCTGTTCTTTCTTTCTCTATCAGCCTCAAGCCTGTTTCCTTGCTGTTCTTTTGATTCCTCGGCACGCCTTCTTTTTTCACTTTCTCTTTTAGCAGCAAGTATGCTTTCGCGTTGCTCTGGTAGTTCCTCGGCACGCTTTCTTTTCTGACTTTCTCTATCAGCAGCAAGTTTTTTGGCATAGACTCTTTGAGCATCTTCATCGGCTTTTGCCATGGTAAGTTCATCAGTCATTGTAAACTTAAACATTAATAGATTTCTACGTGAACATATGTCTTAAATATCTTGAATGACGTCACCGTCAAAGCAAAAATAACTACAACTAATTTCATGACGTCAGTCAACACAGAAACATGACGTCACCTGATCCACAGACAGACACACAGACAGACAACTTATTTATATATATATATATATATATATATATATATATATATATATATATATATATATATATATATATATATATATATATATATATATATATATATATATATATATATATATATATATATATATATATATATAGAAGATATATATAGATACATGGGAACCAAGCTTCGCTCGATGAAAAGAAAGATTTTTTTTTAATCTCTTTCACAGAGCAACTTTAATCTCATTTTATTAGCCAATCATTTTTGAAAGTTCATCCTGAAAAATAGTTCTATACTATTGACAACTAAATTAAATTTAATGTGTTTTTTAAATAATTTATAAACGCTCATTTTTGGTCAAACTTATTATAACTATTGTGACGTCATTCTTAAGAAAAAATATTTTTCCAGAATTGATGGCCTAAACGAATTAACCCAAAGTTGTAAACTATATAAATCGTTTTTCATAGTAGAAAATTGGCAGTAATCTATTTTCAAAATAAAAATTATTGCTCCATTTTGACAAAAAACTCACAGATAATTAGAAATATATATATATATATCTTGAACTATTTCGTTTAATAAGATTCGATATTTTGCTATTACATTTTTGATAGTAGTTAGTTTTAAAATAGTCAGGCTATATAGGTAATATCACTGTGTAATCTTAGAAGCTAGTTAATGTGTAATGTATCTTAAAGATTAAAGATGGATCCTTTCACTCATTCTTAATAAGTAGAGATTATGCTAGTAAAGAACCTTTCACTCATTACGCTTACAGCAAAGACTATATTTAAATTAGATACCCTGAATTTAATATTTTTCCGCACTAAAGTTTTTCTTTAGCTCCTGATTCTCCTCTCAATAAGATTAGAAATTATCTAATTTACACTTTTCTTCACTCAGGACTATTTCCAAGATTAGCCTGAGGGACGAACAGACTTGTACAAATTAGCTTTAGCTTTCTAAAGAAAACTTTTAATCTGACGTGAAAGTAGAAAACTTTTTTCGATTTATTTCTCACTTATCCAGACATTAAAAGAATTAGCTACATGAAAATCTGATGTAATTGCAAATGAAGTAGGTTCTAAGCACCAGTAATCTAAGCACCAAATGATCTAAACACCAAACAGGTGCTTAGAATGTAAGGCTAACGACGACTACAAACTTTTATTGCTCCGTGAAATCATAGACTTATTAGTTTTAGAATACATACGATAAGGGGATTAAAATAAACATCACCAGTCTAAATGAGTTTTTTTTTTATACATATAGCTTATTTGGAGTTTACCTAGTTATCCGTTATTTCTTATTTTTTTACTCCACTTTTCTCTCTCAGATCTTGCTTCTCCAAGAATAATGAACCTCGATTCAGTATAAAACAGAACAAACCGTGTCCCAATCTATGTTGCCACTGCGCCATTCCATTTTATTTTTTTTTAAGAATGAAACCATCAAGAGATTTGATGGAATTCACCCCCTGGATATGTAATCCTAAGCTATCTTAGACAACTCAACTCAATCTCATCTAATCTTCTTGCACTAGAAAACTGGGAGTCATTATTTCCTCCAGAAGTCTTCTACCACCAAGTTCAGCCAAACAAACAGTTTTTGGTCACAAACTGTGAGTAAAGAGCGACACGGTTAAATACTAGCCGATACTCTAAAAAATGTTATTATGATAACCAATACATACATCAAAAGGATTTAATTTGTATGGTGATTTTAAATATATAAGCTACATCAAGTTTAGTTCTACACCATCAAAAGTTGCGAGCCTGAGAAAATTTGCCTTATTTTCGAAAAAAGGTGAAAAGACCCCTAATGGTAATATAATCTTAATGAAAATCACACCATCCGATTCAGTTTATCAGAGAATCCTATCGTAGAAGCATCAAGATCCTATCTGAAAAATATAGAATTTTGTATTTTTTGCCAGAAGAAAGATTATGGATGCGTGTTTATTTGTTTTTTCCCCAGGGGTTATCGTATCGATAAAGTGGTCCTAGAATGTCGCAAGAGGGCAAATTTGAACGGCAATTAAAAGTTCTAGTGCCCTTTTCAAATAAACAAGGAATTGGAGGGCAACTAGACCCACTCCCACGTTTATTTCTTTCCGGAGTCATCGAATCAAAATTTTGAGATAGCCGTTTTATTCAGGATAGTCGAAAAATCTAATAACTATGTCTTGGAGGACGACTTAATCCCCCACAGTCCCTGGGGGAAGGGCTTCAAATTATGAACTTGGCCCATTGTTTACATATAATATTGGTTATTGGGAAGTATACAGACCTTATCAGGGGGGATTTTCTTCTGAGAAAGGGTGGGGGGATTTTTTCTGGGGGTTGGGGGATTTCTTACATGGGAAGACCTTTGCATAGAGGATATCTTCATGGGGGAAGAGAATTTACATGAAGGGAGAGCAGGATTTGCCAGCATTATTTAAAAATAATCATAAATTAAATGAAAAAAACGTTTTTTTAAAACTGAAAGTAAGGATCTACATTAAAACTTAAAACGAATAAGAATTATTACGTATATAGGGGGGGGGGTTACCCCCTTGTCAATACCTCACTCTTTACCCTACAGTATTTTTAGTAATTTCAAAAGAGCTATTTATTCTAATTAAACGGCCTTTGTAATTCAGGGGTCATTCTTAAAGAACTGGAACAAAATTCGTACTTAAGCGTAAAGAGCAAGGTATTGACGAGGGGACGATACCCCTCATATTACGTATATGAGGGAATTCACACCCTCGTCAATTCCTCACTCTTTCCGGTAAAGTTTGAATTTTGTTAAATAATGGGCGATATAAATAATAATTTGTTTGTAGTTTCTTTTCAACTGAAAGTAAGAAAAAATATCAAAGTTTAAAACGAACAGAAATTATCACGTGTTTGATGGGGTGGCCCCCCTCTCAGTATCTCACTCTTTACACTAATGTTTTACTTTTTGTTACAATTATTTAAGAATGATTCCTGACACACAAGGACCATTTAAATTGAATAATAAGCTGTTTACAAAGTCACAACAACTTAAGCATAAAAAGCGAGATTCTGAAGAAGGGGCAACTCCCTTTGTTATACGTAATAACAACCAAAAGTAAAATCTGAGAAAATTGTGTCCAACAATAATGACAAGACTTGTTTTCCGAAGCTTGTTTGTTTCCATTTTTAATTCAGTTTCGGAACGACCTATGTTGGGTCCAAAAGAAAAAAAATGGCCGTTGGGAGGGAAGTTTTTTCGGTTTTAAAGAAATATTAGAAATTAAATTAAATTTTTCTTAAAGAACTGTAACGAAATTCGAACTTCATCCTAAAGAGCAAGGTATTAACTAGGGGCAAACTCCCTTTTATACGTAACTACCTGTTGGGGTGGGGCTTCGCGCCACCCCAACACCTAGTTGGTGGGGGCGCTTCGCGCCCCCCTCCCAAGCCCCCCCCCTTGCGCGCAAGTCGTTACGCGCCATATTAGTTACGCAACATTGTAGTTGTGTCCCTGTGTCCTACCTGTGAATATAGATAGATATATATATATTTTCAACTACATACAACTTACGAATGTACAACATTCTTGGCTGTCCCATTGTCTGTGCATATAAATAGATTGTCAGGTTTACCGACTCTTGAACATGCAACATATAATTGTCCATGGGAAAAACAATATGTATTCAGATCTATACCTCATTATTCTAATGATGGCCCTTGAGCTTTGTTGATGGTGATTGCTAATCGAACATTCCCTATGTCCCTGTCGTGATTTATATATCCCCCTGTGCCCCCGGCGTCCCCGTTGTTGTTGTTTCCTTGTGTCCCGGTCGTCATTTGTGTCCCGGTGTCCCAGTCTGTAATTTCTCTTTGAGTGTCGCGGTCGTCATTTATATTCCCTATGTCCCAGTGTCCCGGTCGTCATTTTTGTCCCGGTCGTCATTTGTGTTCCGGCGTCCCGGTCTGTAATTTCTCTTTGAGTGCCCTGGTCGTCATTTATATTTCTTTTGTCCCGGTCGTCATTTGTGTCCCGGTGCTTTGTTGATGGTGATTGCTAATCGAACATTCCTTGTGTCCCGGTCGCTTTGTCTTTGAGTGTCCCGGTCGTCATTTATATTCCCTATGTCCCGGTGTCCCGGTCGTCATTTGTGTCCCGATGTCCCGGTGTGTAATTTCGTCAATCAACAAACATGACGTCAGTCGACACACAGTCATGACGTCACTCGACACGCACACACACACACACAGACAACTTATTTTTATATAGATAGATAACTCCTGTTCGTGTCAAGTTTTG
Organism: Artemia franciscana; assembly: GCF_032884065.1. Lineage (NCBI taxonomy): Eukaryota > Metazoa > Arthropoda > Branchiopoda > Anostraca > Artemiidae > Artemia > Artemia franciscana. Next base: position 11,991,130 of record NC_088871.1, read on the forward strand.
ATGTTGCACCTCACTTTCAGTTGCAAAAACTTGTTTTTTCATTTATTTAATCATCTATAGGTCCTTAATAAAAGCTACTGCCATAAATAGCTTCCCGCATTATAATACAGCTCCCGAATCTGACACAGCTCTAGATTATTCGGAATAGGGTTAGTAAAGGAGGTTGCAGTCCTACCAAACACCAACTACAAACTTGAAGAGTGATGTGGAGCTAATATCTACTTTCAATTATGAAATTCGGTTACCAGCTATTGAGTGAAATTCTTTATCTGATGATTTGTTTTTAAAGAGGATAAGTCAGAGATCCAGCCCACTGATTGCTATGATTAGCTGAGGAAGCTCACGGTTAACAAACAGGGGTGTAATTTTCTATGAGGCAGGGGGGGGACTGTTACCTCCAGACCCCAGTTTTCCTGTCAAAAATTGTTGTCAATATTTTCAAGTTGAAACCTCTAGTATCAAACTGTTTGGCTCAATAGTAACCGGAATTCTGCAAAACAAAATTTTAATATCAATAGATACATCAAAAGGATCAATTTATTATGCTGATTCCGAATATATAAGATTCATCAAGTTTAGTGTTACCCATCAAAAGTTACAAGCCTAAGAATGCCTGATTTTTGAAATAGAGGAGAAACACCCTTAGAATTAAAGGAATCTTACCGAAAATCACACCTTCAGATTCAGCCTACTGTAGAAGTTTCAAGCTCCTATCTACAACAATGTGGAATTTTGATATTTTTGCCAGAAGACAGATCACGGATGCGTGTCTACTTCTTTTTTGTTTGTTTATTTTTTTCTAGTGGTTATCGTACCGAAATAATGGTCCTATAAGATTGGGAGAGGGTGCTTTCAAACAAAAATTAAAAGTTCTAGTGCCCTTTTTAAGTAATCAAAAAGATCGGAGGGCAACTGGATCCCCTCCCATGCCCGTTTACCCCCTAAATTATCGGATCAAAATTTTGAGATAGCTATTTTGTTCATTATAGTTGAAAGACCAAACATTATGTCTTTAGGGTAAAATGACCTCCCACAGTCCGTGGGGAGAGGCCAGTAAGTTATGAAATTTGTCCATTGTTTACGCATAGAATTTGTTTTTGGGAAGTATGTAGACTTTTTTTGGGTGGGGTGTGCTTGGGGTGGATTTCTATAGGGAGAATCTTCCTTGGAGAAATAAATTTCTGGGGGATTAAACATTCTAGGGGGAATATAACACTGGGGGGCTCTGACTGAATTACTATACGAAATTCTTTTTAATTGTCTTACATTCTCTTTGCTAAATTTTTCATGTGTTCCGGGTGAATTATCCAGGGGCTTTTTTCCGTGTTATTTGATTTCCAAGAAAAATTTTAAACGAAAGGGGGCATTTCAGGAGTGAACAAGAAACCGATTAAAGATTAGAGTTTTATCCAAGTGAAAGGTTGCGAGTTTTTCAGGCTGAATCGTCCTCAAGTATTTTTACAGGGAGGAGGTATTCTCAGCGAGGATGGAATTGTCTATATTGAATTTGATGGGGGGTGCACTTATATATATATATATATATATATATATCTATATATATAAAAATAAGTTGTCTGTGGATGGATGGATGGATGGATGTGTGGATGGATGTGTCAGGTGACGTCACCTGAAAAAACTGGATTAGGTGACGTCAAAACTGAAAAAACTAAAAAAAGGCAAAAACTACAAAAAAAACTAAAAACTAATAAAAAAAATAAAAAAGCTAAAAAACTAAAAAAACTATAAAGGTAAAAACCAATAAAAAACTAAAAAAAAAACTGAAAAAACTAAAAAAAGGCAAAAACTACAAAAAAAAACTAAAAACTAATAAAAAAAGTAAAAAAGCTAAAAAACTAAAAAAACTAAAAAAACTAAAAAAAGGTAAAAAACTAAAAAAAATAAAAAATAAAAAAAAACTAAAAAAAAGGAAAAAACTGAAAAATAAGCTAAAATAAAGGTAAAAACCAATAAAAAACTAAAAAAAAAAAAGGAAAAAACTAATAAATGACGACACTCAAAGAGAAAGCGACCAGGACAAAAAACTAAAAAAAAAGGCAAAAACTACAAAAAAACTAAAAACTAATAAAAAAAATAAAAAAGCTAAAAAACTAAAAAAACTAAAAAAAGGTAAAAAACTAAAAAAACTAAAAACTAAAAAAAAACTAAAAAAGGTAAAAACTAAAAGAACTAAAAAAGAAAAAAATAAATGACGACACTCAAAGAGAAAGCGACCAGGACAAAAGGAATGTTCGATTAGCAATCAACAAAGCACCGGGACACAGGGAGTATAAATGACGACCAGGACACAAGTAAAAAAAAAAATTAACAAAACTAAAAAGAAGGTAAAAACTACAAAAAAACTAAAAAGAAAAAAAAACTAAAAACTAATAAAAAAACTAAAAAATCTAAAAATCTAAATAAACTAAAAAAGAAAAAAAAAGGAAAAAAATAAAGGAGAAAAACAAAACTAAAAAACGAATGTATATACAGACCGGTACACCGGGATACAAATGACGACCGGGACACAGGGAATATAAATAACGACCGGGACACAGGGACACAACTACAACGGGGACACCGGGGGAAACAGGGGGATATAAATGACGACCGGGACAAAAAAACTAAAAAGAAATAAAAACTAAAAACTAATAAAAAAACTTTTACCTTTATAGTTTTTTTAGTTTTTTAGCTTTTTTATTTTTTTTATTAGTTTTTAGTTTTTTTTGTAGTTTTTGCCTTTTTTTAGTTTTTTCAGTTTTGACGTCACCTAATCCAGTTTTTTCAGGTGACGTCACCTGACACATCCATCCACACATCCATCCATCCATCCATCCACAGACAACTTATTTTTATATATATAGATATATATATATATATATATATATATATCTTCTATATATATAAAAATAAGTTGTCTGTCTGTGGATGTGTGGATCAGGTGACGTCACCTGAAAAAACTGGATCAGGTGACGTCAAAACTGAAAAAACTAAAAAAGGCAAAAACTACAAAAAAAAACTAAAAACTAATAAAAAAAATAAAAAAGCTAAAAAACTAAAAAAAAATAAAAAAAGGCAAAAACTACAAAAAAAACTAAAAACTAATAAAAAAATAAAAAAGCTAAAAAACTAAAAAAACTAAAAAAACTAAAAAAAAGGTAAAAAACGAAAAAAACTAAAAACTAAAAAAAACTAAAAAAAAGGAAAAAACTGAAAAATAAGCTAAAATAAAGGTAAAAACCAATAAAAACCAAAAAAAAAACTGAAAAAACTAAAAAAAGGCAAAAACTACAAAAAAAAACTAAAAACTAATAAAAAAAGTAAAAAAGCTAAAAAACTACGAAACTCAAAGAGAAAGCGACCAGGACAAAAGGAATGTTCGATTAGCAATCAACAAAGCACCGGGACACAGGGAGTATAAATGACGACCAGGACATAAGTAAAAAAAAAAAAACTATCTATATATATAAAAATAAGTTGTCTGTGGATCTGTGGATCGTGGATCAGGTGACGTCACCTGAAAAAACTGGATCAGGTGACGTCAAAACTGAAAAAACTAAAAAAAGGCAAAAACTACAAAAAAAACTAAAAACTAATAAAAAAAATAAAAAAGCTAAAAAACTAAAAAAACTAAAAAAAGGCAAAAACTACAAAAAAAACTAAAAACTAATAAAAAAGCTAAAAAACTAAAAAAACTAAAAAAAAGGCAAAAACTACAAAAAAAACTAAAAACTAATAAAAAAAATAAAAAAGCTAAAAAACTAAAAAAACTAAAAAAAACTAAAAAAAGGTAAAAAACTAAAAAAACTAAAAACTAAATAAAACTAAAAAAAAGGAAAAAACTGAAAAATAAGCTAAAATAAAGGTAAAAACCAATAAAAAACTAAAAAAAAAACTGAAAAAACTAAAAAAAGGCAAAAACTACAAAAAACTAAAAACTAATAAAAAAAGTAAAAAAGCTAAAAAACTAAAAAAACTAAAAAAACTAAAAAAACTAAAAAAAGGTAAAAAACTAAAAAAAATAAAAAATAAAAAAAACTAAAAAAAAAGGAAAAAACTGAAAAATAAGCTAACATAAAGGTAAAAACCAATAAAAAACTAAAAAGAAAAAAAAGGAAAAAACTAAAAAAAATTTTCATCTAAAAAACTAAAAAAAACTAAAAAAGGTAAAAACTAAAAGAACTAAAAAAGAAAAAAATAAATGACGACACTCAAAGAGAAAGCGACCAGGACAAAAGGAATGTTCGATTAGCAATCAACAAAGCACCGGGACACAGGGAGTATAAATGACGACCAGGACATAAGTAAAAAAAAAAAATTAACAAAACTAAAAAGAAGTTAAAAACTACAAAAAAACTAAAAAGAAAAAAAAACTAAAAACTAATAAAAAAACTAAAAAATCTAAAAATCTAAATAAACTAAAAAGAAAAAAAAAGGAAAAAAATAAAGGAGAAAAACAAAACTAAAAAACGAATGTATATACAGACCGGTACACCGGGATACAAATGACGACCGGGACACAGGGAATATAAATGACGACCGGGACACAGGGACACAACTACAACGGGGACACCGGGGGAAACAGGGGGATATAAATGACGACCGGGACAAAAAAACTAAAAAGAAAAAAAACTAAAAACTAATAAAAAAACTAAAAAATCTAAAAATCTAAATAAGCTAAAAAAGAAAAAAAAGGAAAAAAATAAAGGAGAAAAACAAAACTAAAAAACGAATGTATATACAGACCGGGACACCGGGATACAAATGACGACCGGGACACAGGGAATATAAATGACGACCGGGACACAGGGACACAACTACAACGGGGACACCGGGGGAAACAGGGGGATGTAAATGACGACCGGGACACCGGGACAGGGAATGGTCGATTAGCAATCACCATCAACAAAGCTCAAGGGCAATCATTAGAATCATGAGGTATAGATCTGAATACAGATTGTTTTCCCATGGACCATTATATGTTGCATGTTCAAGAGTCGGTAAACCTGACAATCTATTTATATGCAAAGACAATGGGACAGCAAAGAATGTTGTATATTCGCAAGTTTTACGTAGTTAAAACCATATGTATATGTATATATATATATATATATATATATATATATATATATATATATATATATATATATATATATATATATATATATATATATATATATATATATATATATATATATATATATATATATATATATATATATATATATATATATATATATATATATATCTATCTATATTCACAGGTGGGACATAGGGACACAACTACAATGGCGCGTAACTATTATGGCGCGTAACGACTTACGCGCGCGGGGGGGCTTGGGGGGGGCGCGAAGCGCCCCCACCAACTAGGTGTTGGGGTGGCGCGAAGCGCCACCCCAACAGCTAGTATATATATATATATATATATATATATATATATATATATAGTGCAATTGGATCGGAGCAGCTCTTTCAAGGAAACCCCATACAACAAAAAGAGCAGCACCATTTTTTATGTCATGCTGTTTCCAAATATTATGGTGTTTTTTTTTTATAAAGTACCCCTCCCCTTGATGGTTCCAGATATAGCCCAAGGGCATATTAAAAACCAAAAGAAAGCAATAAAACAATGATATTTTTTCTTTTTTATGCGCATAATGTTTCTATTAATCAGATTATCATGCTTCCTTTCATTGGTATCCACACTTTGAAATAATTTCGTTTTATTTGAAGAAAGTTTTTAAAGAAAAATTGAATAATACTGGTTAAAAAGTTACGTTCAATTTGTTGGAGGCGGAAAAGTTTTCAAAGAAACAATCTCGGTTCAACCTCTTTTGTAATACGAAGGAAGCAATTCAATTTCTTACGATAGCAGAGTGAAAATAAAATTTCTCTAAAAGCTATCCTTAGCTGAAACTTTGTCAAAGAAACTGACAAAGAATTCTTGAGGATCCCTGAAAATTGTAAAATAACAAGGGGGTAGGCATTCAGTCACTTCATGTACACCAAAGGAGTTAATGCATGGTAGGAGGCACGGGGATAGAATTGAAGACAGTATTAGAGGCACAGAAAGCAGGACTGGATATAGACTCCCACAACTACAGCTACAACTGTTGCAGAGGTGGCGTAAGTTCAAGCCCTTTTGGGTTGATAAACTGGGCAACTCTCCAAACCCGTCTCACTCTGTTTAGAGCACCTACTCTTATCCCTTCCATGGAGCATCTAAAGATGTCCGTTGTTTCTTGTAGCCATATCCATAGGAGCATTTAGAGCATGAAAAACGAGAAAGTAACTTGGAAGGCAGCCCCCTTCCCAACCACACGCCGAAATGTTCAGGATTGGTTGTAAAATTTCACTCTAACAGAAGACGGCAAATTTGCTACAGTCCTCTGAGATAGACACCTCTCCTCTTCTAGGTCAAGTCCCATGGTCTAAAACACACCCCAATCTGGTGTCTTAGGCACCCAGCCGGAAAAGATACTGCGTACGCTTTTTGATATACGTTGGAAACAAGTTTGCGTTAAAAGACAAATAAAAAAAAATGAAAAATAACCAAGAATGCGAGGGTGATTTTCAGGAAGGGGAGAACAATGTATACAGTATGCAGCTTATACTAGTGTGAACTCTCATATGAGCAGAAACGGTATAACTCCGGGAAAATATTTTACAATACATTACTCGCAGATAGGTTTTCGCCGGTATGAATCCTCTAATGACTTTTAAAATTTGAATTGTCAGAAAATTGTTTAGTAACGACCTTGCAGGCGTAAGGTTTTTCTCCTGTGTAAGTTCACATTTAAGTAAATAACAGAAACAGCAGAAGTTTTTCACAAACTTTACACCGATATGGTTTTATATTTTCCCTCGTCACTGGGGTCTCTTTTATCTTAATATTTGGGTCGACGTGAATTGGGGTAGTTGAATAAGGTATATCCAATGAAGCGCTATTAATTCCGTTAGTTGCAGCGCCAAATAACTCACTTTGGCTAGCTTCAGATGAATCAATACGTCCTTTTTGTATTGCAGGGGCTTCGTTACCACAGATTGAATCCAAATCTATATTTTCTAAAAATATGATCCGAGTCGCTGAGAAACTCAACAATCTTGTCCATGTCAAAACACAACAAACTTTTTCAAACTGGCCAAAATTTATCAACGATGCTAAGAGATTAATATACAAATTTTTAGTAACCACGAGTAAACATGAGTTCCTGAAATTTTTGGAACGAAATATCTGCTAGCAGAACATTTTTTCCATGCGGTTTCGTAGTAAGGGGTTTTTCTCCCAGAGAGGCAAATAGTCTGTTAGAAATCATTGCGTGTGTCTTGAACTAGGTTAAAGGACTGCCTCTCAGGTTAAGGGAACACATATGTTTAAATGCAAGACAAAGGGTGTGAAAAATAGTTTACATAATATCGTGAAAAAGGGTCCCATACAACTGGGTGAGGATGGTCCAATACGGTGTCGCAAGGAATGTCCTATCTCTCAAAAGAGTGCTGTCATATTCCCTTATCTCCGAAAAGGGTGTGTCAGTATGCCCTACTACCCTGCAATGAAATTTTTCAGTATGTTCCATATTCAATCTGTCAGAAACTACCTACCAAAAAGGGATTGCACCTGCTTCATAGGGAAATGTGGTACGAAGCAGAGCAACTAACCCTACTATCATCCATGAGTAAGAGATACTTCTATAAAAATTAAAGTTTCTGTAATAATTTTTAGCATTCGAGATAATTTTTACTGATACAATTTTACTTTCAACCCTAAATGTTTAATCTCAGTGTTGCCGAAATTTTTCTCGTCCACTTTAGCCCGAAATATATTTTTCAACTAATTCTTTTTTTCGCAGACAAGGCCAATGTCAATTAGATAGATTTTATATTTTTTTTTCTTTTGTGTCCAATTTCCCCACCGCAGCTTCTATTTTAACGTTCCAGACAATTGCTTTTAAGGTACTGGGAAAGAGTTTGCACTTATCTCTTTTTGATTTCTCATTCGCTTACCGATTTGTCGTATTTATTTTATTATTTGTGAAATAATAATTCATTGAAAAAAACACATCTAGTACAATTTTCCAAACTTCTTTGAACTATTGATTTTTGAATATCCAGAAAGGCTTTTACCGACAAAAGTATTTTGAATTTTAAAGTTTATTTCCAGAGTTACCAATTGTTTTAGGGCGAGGCATCTAGTTTAGTCCCAAATTGTACACTTTAAGGCTACTTTGCTCTTTCATCGACTTCTGTGAAACCAATAAATGGCATATGAAAAAAAAGACTCACGTTGCAGCTCATTTAATCTATAACAGCAATAAATAATAAACTTCGTGAAATATGACATTAAAAATCTTCTAAGAAAAATGAGAAAAACTAAAGTTTTTGATTATGAGCAGGGATTACTTGGAATGAAACTTTTATCCTTTGCTAAATATACTTTCATTTTTTTTCCTTCTTTGACTCTTGGTCTAAACTATTATTCCCAGATAAACGATGGTTTGAACAAACAAACTTTTTTATTTAGAAAATCCAAGGACTTTAATCATAAGTTTATTCCACGAGAGATTTAGTTTCTCAATGAGATAAGCAAAACACCAAAATGTTTCTGTTATGTTTTGGTCAGATAATTTTAACATGATATTTAGAAATAAATTCTCATAATTGAGATATGATCAGACAACTTTAAATTTGGCACAACTATAAATAGACAACAGGAGAGGAAAGTGGACGAGCATGAAGACTTGAGGCAGAAGTTTTGTGCGTTGTCTAAATCAGATAAAATTATTATTCTTTTCAAAAAATATTTTATTATACCAGCTGTTCTGAGAAAGCTCAAACGAATTTTTCAAACGTCAATTTAAAAGATTTTGCTACATTGTTTCATTGAATCTATCTCTTATTAGCCTACTTTAATGATACTAACTTTTTCTTCCCTCTTGATACCACTCTCTAAGATATATAACAAAGTAAGGAACCTTATTCATGACACCAATATTTCTGTTAATTTACAGCAGCTAGATTTGAACTTTCTTTATATTTTATTATTTTTGTCTTTTTTATTATTTTTAGACGTTCCTGTAGCCTTTAGAACTATTTCATCTCTTATTTTTTACCATTCTAGTCACTTTCTTCAATCAGATTTCATTCTCCTGACTACTTCTGATTCTAACGGGAGTACTGGCAGCATGAGTTACTGTCCAAGTAGGCTAACAAGTGACTCTTTTTTAATAACATAAGAACAGCTGTAAAATCATTTTTCATCTCTGGAAAAAATTTTCTTCCTTTATCCTTTACAATTTTGTTGCTTTTTTTATTTTTTTTAATATAAATACCACAACAGGTATATTTTTTAATCTAAGGGGAAAACATCAATTGGAGAAAATCGTCCTCTAACCGTCTCCCCCTTTGGTGCCCCTGTCTACGCATGGACGTGGTCTGATAGCATTGTTAGTATAATTAACAATACAAATTCCAGTTTGCTATTGGCAACACAATTGGTGATGTTATAACTACTTTACAAAGGACAGAAGCTCAATAAAACAATCACAAGAATAAAAGAGTCAACTATAAGTATAAAAGATAATAAAAGATAATAAGTAATAAGTAATAAAAGAGTCAACTATAATAGTGTAATCGATCAAAAGAACAAACGGGACTAATTTAGATGTTTCATTCAAAGAGTATTGGAAAATGATGCGAGATGGAAATAAAACATGTCTCCAAAGAAAAAAAAATGTATTCTAGCGTTGCAGAATTAAGTCAAAGAGCCACGTATCATCTAAGTGGTACTTTTCTTTCTTTTTCTAGTTTTTTTTTTTTTTTTAAGTTTTGCACTACCGTACCTGTTTTGGATAAAACAGTTATAAGACCCTGTTTTGCCTAAACAGTAAAATAACTATGTTTATATAGAAGGTTACATATATGTGTATATATTTATATCACTGTTTCTTTGACGAGATACTGTTGTGTCAAGGATATAACTTCAATCTTTAACACTATCAAAATTTTAATCGTACATAACATAAGTCTATATTAACATAAAACATCATAAAGGGTCAGGACTTAAAAGAGGTAAATAACTTCGAAGACCACACTGCCTTTCCATGACGAAAGTAAAACAGTTCAAAATAGGGATGATATGAATAGATATAAAATTATTTAACTGGATATTTTGAACACATATACAGTGTTCATCATCAGCATTCATCATCAGACTGCTGATGATGAACACTGTATATGTGTTCGAAATATCCAGTTAAATAATTTTATATCTATTCACTGTCAATAAAAAGGTATCATGCCTATTTTGAACTGTTTTACTTTCGTAAAAGAGGTAAAGGATACGGCACTATACTTTACAGTCCCTACCGGCAGTGCTGGTATCCTTTCTTTGACCCTTCAGCCGTAAAGTGTAATAAGGAGCTGAGGGCCAGCCTTCCTGTGCTTTAAATCAGAATAGCACACATGTATCCCACAGTATGTTTTAATATAAAATACCGTGAAGTGTCAAAACGTAAAGGGTAAAAGATACGACCCAGTACTTCACAGTCCCTACCGGTAGTTCTGATATCTGTTCTTTGGCTCTCCAGCCAAGAAGTGCTATTATGAGCCGGGGGGGGGGGGGCAGCACTCCTGTGCTTTCATGCACCCAACCTGTTTACCTTTGCTGTATTTCTCTAGCCAAACATTTGGAGCTGAGTCGACTCTCGTTAAGCTTACGGAGCCACACAAATTACCCTCGTTCCAAACGGAATTATCGGTGATACGGTACTTGAACCCCCATTCCGAAGAACATACGATTAAATTTTCAGTAAATTCAACACTCGGTATAAGTTTTCATATTCCAATTTCCCATTCAGTTCCCTATGCTACTTAAAAACTCTTAATACTCTTTACTTATTACAGACATATTCGTACATATTATCAATGCTTTTTACAATATCTTATTTCCATGCTCTTTACGTTTTTTTAAATATTCTTTACATAATCTTACTTACATGCTCTTACATACTTTGCATACTCTTCACAAACTTTTTACGTTCAATGTTTTTTACAAACTCTTAATAATCTTTACATAGGCCTACTCTTTCATAGCCTATCCACTTCTACATACAAATACATACTCTTTACCAACTCTTTACAAGCTCTTAATTTTCTTTAAATACTATTACAGAAATTCTCGTTCCTACTTTACTTATTCTTTGCAAAGTCTTTATACTTTATACTTTATTACATACATGCTCCCACATGCTTTACATATTCTTTACAAATTCCTATCCGTTTCCCATACTCTTTACAAACTCTTAATATTTTTTACCTTCTCTTTCATGCATGCTCCTAAATACAAACCATTCCCATACTCGTTACAAGCTTTTAATACTCTTTACTCACTCTTACATGCATAGTCCTATATACTTTACCTACTCTTTACAGATCCTTAATAGTTCCGATGCCCCTTAAAAGCTCTTAATGCTCCTGGCTTGCTCTTACATACATACTTCTACATACTTTACATATTCTTTAAAAATTCCTATCCGTTTCCCATACTCTTTACAAAGCCTTAATATTTTTCACCTTCTCTTTCATAATTACTCCTACATGCTTTACAAACTATTCCAACACTTGTTACAAGCTTTTAATATTCTTTACTCACTCTTACATGCATAGTCCTACATACTTTAACTACTCTGCACATATTCTTATTAGTTTCCAATGGCCCTTACAAACTCTAATTGCTCTTTGCATTCTCTTACATATATACTCCTGGATACTTTACAAACTATTTACAAGTTTTATCAGTTTCTCATACTCATTATCAGCTCTTAATGCTCTTTATATACTTTTACATACCCACTTCAGCTAATTTTACATACTCTTTACAACTATTATCAGTTTCTCACACTCTTAATCAAATTATTTTTCAAATACCTTGGTTCTAGAATCCTCAGCAATAGCAAAGTGAACAATAAACATTTTTCCTTCGTAGTTGAGCTTCGTTATTTCGCACCAACGGAAATGGTGCTGTTTGCGTCCTCCATGGAATGTCAAAACACCGGTATGGTTTACACCAAGGTATAGCTGATTGCCTGCTTGGTCCTAATAATAAAAAAGAAATTATTAAAAAGAGTGAATCACTCCTCTTATGGGTTGAGGAGTCGTTTGACGAAATTTGGAACTTCTGAAGTTTTTAGCACTTTTAAAAAGCTTCTTATTGTTCTAATTAAACAACCCTTGTGTTCCAGGAGTCACTCTTCAGTGAATTGGGACAATTTCTAACTTTAACGCAAAGAGTGAGGTATTGAGGGGGGGGGGCTTCCTACTTCCCTACTTCCCACGAAAATATCATCTAGAGACAATAATGACGGTGAAAATTTACTCGGGGCAATTACCCATTGATTGACAATTAACCATAGAGTCGATACGATCACCCCTGAGAAAAACAAACGAATAAACACGCATCCGTGATCTTCCTTCTAGCAAAAATAGAAAATTCCACATTTTTGCATATACTGTAATGAGGCTGATATGCTGAGTCTGATAGTGTGATTTTCATTGTGATTTGTTGACTTTTAAGGGGTGTTCCCCCCCCTTTTTCGAAAATAAAGACAAATTTCTTCAGACTTACAGCCTTTGATGGGCAACACTAAACTTAATTAAATCTGTGTATTTGGAATCAGCATAATGATCAAATTTTTATTATATCCATTGATATAAAAATTTCGGTTATTAAAGTTTCGGGTGCTATTGAGCCGCGTCACTCCTTACTTACAGTCGGTACCACGAACGATTTGACAGTTTTTATGTCTAAAGTCTCCCTAGAATTATTATGAAAAACTTTTTTTCGTTTTTAATCTTGTGACTCGATTTTCCATGCGTGCAAATTTTTACAGAACTTTTAAGCTAAAACTATTACAAGTTCAACATGAAGTTTAGCTGGATGACTGAGGAAATATTTTTGAATTCATAGCTTTCAAACCATAGTCTCCATTCATTGAAGAAAACTAACATCTTTTCGTCAATGTCACCTTTAAGCTCAGCTTTAACTTAAAGCACAAGGCTGTACTCTTGATTTACATTTATTAAAATTTAATTTACATTCGATGAAAGATAACAAATTTTTGATAAAATTACTCGAAAAATGAATTACAGGCAAAATATTAATTTAAATTCACTGGAAGAAAAACTTAAATGCCCCATCTAACATGACCTTTAACCCCACCTTTAACTTGAAACGTGTCCTTTCATCCTGATCTATATTTATAAGAAAAACACGGATATAGGACTAGTCACTTTTCAATGAGCTATAAAACATTCTTATAAGACCTTACGGTAGCTTGCTTGCTCAGGCAAAAAAAAAAAAAAAAAAAAACAACAGGAAAAATCAAAACAAAAAAAAATTAGCTACCCATCAAACACATTATCTTTAATAAAGAAAAAAACATTTTATTTTTGTTCTTCAAAGTAAGGGGCTCAAATTTTTCAGTGCATGGATTTTTGCCATGGTGTAAAAATATATTTTATTTTTGCTGCCATTTTTAAGGAGTTGCGAGCTCGTTATCAAAATTCATGAAAATTCGTTTTCGTATTAATTTTGCAAAGTTTATGTAATAGTTATCATTCGTGGATCACCATTAAATAAATTATTTTTCTCACTGGACAGTTTTTTTTTAATGTGTTGTTAAACTTCCGCCTACTATAGGCTGTAATTGTCTCTTTACTAGGTTGCAGCCACAACTGCAACCAGTCGCGCTGTTTCAGAGGTAGGGGGGTAGTTGTTCCTCCAATAATTTGGAGAAAAATTATTATATAGCCTATGCCCCTTGACTCTTGCGATGAATACCCTTCTTGTCAGCCAAATAAAATTTCGGAGCTACGCCCCTGACTGCAACCCTGGTTCTCTTGAGTATAATATAAACTAGATGAAAGAAATCATCTTTAAGGTAAAACTACTCGAAAAAGAATGCTAATAATAACAATTTCAGAACCGTCGGTAAATATAAGCAGGGGTTAATGGTTAGATCACCACCCAAAGGCAGTAGCGGTTTCAGGCCTCATAATCTGGGGGGCAATATACCTTAATAAGAGCCGAAAAATATAAAACAAAATAATTTTATGTCAGATTTCATAAAAACAGGGGAGGGGCATCTGCCCCCACATTCCCATACCTGCAACAGCAACTGCGTCAGAAGAGGAAAATTACGTGTATAGTACTTAATATTAGTTGAAGATATTAACATATCTATATATATATATATATAAACTAGCTGTTGGAGTGGCGCTTCGCTAGTAATGACGTCATATGCAAACGCTCTTTTTACAAACAAACAGACATGCATACACACAGCTCGTTTTTATATAGATAGATAGATAGATAGATACAATACAAATTAACTGCGTAAAACTTGCGAATATACAACATTCTTCGCTGTCCAATTGTCCTTGCATATAAATAGATTGTCAGGTTTACTGACCCTCGAACATGCAACGTACAATTGTCCATGGGAAAAACAATCAGTATTAAGATCTATACCACATTTTTCTAATGATTGACCTTGAGCTTTGTTAATGGTGATTGCAAATGCTAATCGAATTGGGAATTGCAATCTTTTAAATTGAAAAAGCAGATCCGTTGGAATCATGGGAATGCGAGGAATAAGAACAGCCTCACCCTCAAAAGGCCCTGTCAAGATTGTGGCCTCTATTAGGTTTTCCATTGTTTTTTTACGGCAAGTCGCGTGCCATTGCAAAGCTTTGGTGGGTTGATATTTCTTAAAAGTATTATTGGTACGCCTATTTTTAGTTGTAGCACGTGTGGTGGAAACCCTGAAAGATCTATGGAATTTAAAAGTTCAGATGGATAATTAACCGCTTCATTTGGTTCCGAAACTGTGTCGACTGACTTGTAAAGGACTGCCTGGTCTCGAATCTTGGTCAAAACAATATTGTTGATTTCGTGGACGTCTATATTTTTGGGTGCGAGAATTGCTCTTTCACTTAGCCATTTATTATTTTTATAATTTTTTAGAATATTCGGAAATACTTTTTCAATCAATTCATTTTTGGACGTCACTAAATTACAGAAATCAGCAGGTAGTTGTATAAGTCCTGAAATTGAGTCTACTGGGAGCTTTCCGTTCCCAATTGCCAGCAATTGATCTGAAAATGTTTGACCAGAGTCATCGTTTTGCAATCGGACACGCATATTTGTAGTTAATTTTAATATTTTTACGTGTGCCCATAAATTAGAATTTTTCAGGCAAGCATTCATTTCGTCTGCAGGAGTTGATCTAGGTATTATAGGTAATGTTTGCCTGAAATCTCCCGCAAGCAATGTTAATGTGTTGCCAAAGGGTTTCGATTTCCCTCACAAATCTTTCAAGCATTGATCCAGAGCCTCGAGCGATTTTTTGTGTGCCATTGTGCACTCATCCCAAATAATAAGTTCGCATTGCTGCAATACTTTACCCATCCCAGATGATTTGGAAATATTGCACGTGGGAGTTTCTGTAGAATGCAAATTCAGAGGCAATTTCAAAGCGGAATGAGCAGTTCTTCCACCAGGCAGCAATGTTGCGGCTATTCCGGACGACGCAATTGCCAACGCTATATCATTTTTTGATCGAATTGATGCCAGAATCAGTTTTATCACAAACGTTTTACCAGTACCTCCTGGCGCATCCAAAAAGAAAATTTCTCCAACGTTGTTATCGACACAATGCATTATCGTATCATAAATGTCTTGCTTTCTTTTCTTACTTTCTCTATCAGCAGCAAGCCTGATTTCTTGCTGTTCTTGTGATTCCTCGGCACGCTTTCTTTTCTTACTTTCTCTATCAGCAGCAAGCCTGATTTCTTGCTGTTCTTGTGATTCCTCGGCACGCCTTCTTTTTTCACTTTCTCTTTTAGCAGCAAGTCTGCTTTCGCGTTGCTCTGGTAGTTCCTCGGCACGCTTTCTGTTCTTTCTTTCTCTATCAGCCTCAAGCCTGTTTCCTTGCTGTTCTTTTGATTCCTCGGCACGCTTTCTGTTCTTTCTTTCTCAATCAGCCTCAAGCCTGTTTCCTTGCTGTTCTTTTGATTCCTCGGCACGCTTTCTTTTCTGACTTTCTCTATCTGCAGCAAGTTTTTTGGCATAGACTCTTTGAGCATCTTCATCGGCTTTTGCCATTGTAAGTTCATCAGTCATTTTAAACTTAAACATTAATAGATTTCTACGTGAACATATATGTCTTAAATATCTTTAATGACGTCACCGTCATAGCAAAAATGACGACAACTAACTTCATGATTAAATATCTTTAATGACGTCACCTTCATAGCAAAAATGACGACAACTAACTTCATGACGTCAGTCGACACAGAAACATGACGTCACCTGACAGACAGACACTAAGACAGACAACTTATTTTTATATATATAGATATAGATGTCCCGGTCGTCATTTGTGTCCCGATCTTTAATTTCGTCAGTCGAAAAACATGACGTCAGTCGACACACAAACATGACACACAAAAATGTGGTATAGATCTTAATACTGATTGTTTTTCCCATGGACATTTGTACGTTGCATGTTCGAGGGTCGGTAAACCTGACAATCTATTTATATGCAAGGACAATTGGACAGCGAAGAATGTTGTATATTCGCAAGTTTTACGCAGTTAATTTGTATTGTATCTATCTATCTATCTATCTATATAAAAACGAGTTGTGTGTATGCATGTTTGTTTGTTTGTAAAAAGAGCGTTTGTATATGAGGTCATTATTAGTACATACGGCTTTGTATATGCACAGAGAATGGGAAAGCGAAGAATGTTGTATATTCGCAATTTTTACGTAGTTTGAAACACATATATAAATCTATCTATATTCACAGGTGGGACACAGGGACACAACTACAATGGCGCGTAACTAATATGGCGCGTAACGACTTACGCGCGCGGGGGGGCTTGGGGGGGGCTAAGCGCCCCACCAACTAGGTGTTGGGGTGGCGCGAAGCGCCACCCCAACAGCTAGTAAATATATATATATATATATATATATATATATATATATATATATATATATATATATATATATATATATATATATATATATATATATATATATATATATATATATATAAATAAGTTGTCTGTGTGTGTGTGTGTGTGTCGAGTAACGTCATGTTTGTGTGTCGATTTACCTCATGTTTGTCGACTGACCTCATTTTAAGGATTGAGCTGTATGCGTCATGAAGTTGTTTGTCGACTGACGTCATGTTTGTCAACTGATGAAATTACATACCGGGACACCGGGACACAAATGACGACTGGGACACACAGGGAATATAAATGACGACCGGGAACCTCAAAGAGAAATTACAAACTGGGACACCCGGACACAAATCACGACCGGGACAAGGGAATATAAATGGCGACCGGGACACAGGGATACAACTACAACGGGGACGCCGGGGGCACAGGCGGAAATATAAATGACGACCGGGACACAGGGATTGTTTGAATAGAAATTACAGACCGGGACACCGGGACACAAATGACGACCGGGACACCGGGACACAGGGAATATAAATGACGACCGGGACACTCAAAGAGAAATTACAAACTGGGACACCGGGACACAAATGACGACCGGGACACAGGGAATATAAATGACGACCGGGACACAGGGACAAATCATTAGAATAATGAGGTATAGATCTGAATACGGATTGTTTTTCCCATGGACAATTATATGTTGCATGTACAAGAGTCAGTAAACCTGACAATCTATTTATATGCATAGACAATGGGACAGCAAAGAATGTTGTATATTCGCATGTTTTACGTAGTTAAAAACATATATATATATATATATATATATATATATATATATATATATATATATATATATATATATATATATATATATATATATATATATATATATATATATTTATATATATATATATATCTATCTCTATTCACAGGTGGGACACAGGGACACAACTACAATGGCGCGTAACTAATATGGCGCGTAACGACTTACGCGCGCGGGGGGCTTGGGGGGGCGCGAAGCGCCCCACACAGCTAGTATACATATATATATATATATATATATATATATATATATATATATATATATATATATATATATATATATATATATATATATATATGTATTGCATGCATCTTTAGTTAATTGATGTGAATTGCGTCTTTAGTTCAAGGACCCTTAACCCAAGCATAATTTCAGAAAAAGGTAATATCTAAAGCAATTAAATATTCTAACTTAAGAAGAGAACAAAAACTTCTTTCATCTAAAAATAAATATACATTTTTATTTTTAATAATTGTCAGAAATTTTGCGTAATGGACTTCAAAACAAGTTGTATAACTAGCGTTTTGACAAAAGCCGTCATAATCTACATCAACTTTCTCAGCGGAATTCTTCTATCAAACAGTTCGTGGTAACGAACTGTAGTAAAGAGCGACCCGGCTCAATAGTAACCAAAAGTCTAAAACATGGAATTTTGGTACCAATAGCTACATCAAAAGAATTGCATTTTAATGCTGATTTTAAATATATAAGTTTCATCAAGTTTAGTTATACCCATCAAAAGTTACGAGCCTGAGTAAATTTGCGTTATTTTAGAAAATTGGGGGAAAAACCCCCTAAAAGTCACAGAATCTTAACGAAAATCACACTATCAGATTCAGCGTATTAGAGAACCCTACTGTAGAAGTTTCAAGCTCCTATCTATAAAAATGTGGAATTTTATATTTTTTGCCAGA
Organism: Artemia franciscana; assembly: GCF_032884065.1. Taxonomy (NCBI): domain Eukaryota; kingdom Metazoa; phylum Arthropoda; class Branchiopoda; order Anostraca; family Artemiidae; genus Artemia; species Artemia franciscana. Next base: position 12,009,895 of record NC_088871.1, read on the forward strand.
AGGCAGATCACGGATGCGTGTTTATTTGTTGTTTTTTTTTGTTTTTGTTTTTTCCAGGGGTCATCGTATCGACCCAGTAGTCCTAGAATGTTGCAAGAGGGCTCATTCTAACGGAAATGAAAAGTTCTAGTGCCCTTTTTAAATGACCAAAAAAATTGGAGGGCACCTAGGCCCCCTCCCACGCTAATTATTTTCCCAAAGTCAACGTTTCAAAATTCTGAGATAGCCATTCTATTCAGCGTAGTCAAAAAACCTCATAACTATGTCTTTGGGGACGACTTACTCCCCCACAGTCCCCGTGGGAGGGGTTACAAGTTCAAAACTTTGTCCAGTGCTTACATATAGTAATGGTTATTGGGAAGTGTACAGGCGTTTTCAGGAGGATTTTTTTTATTGGAGACAGGGGTTGAGAAGAGGGGGATATGCTGGGGGAACTGTTCATCGAGGAATTTGTCAAGAGGGAAGAAATTTTCTATAAAGGGAGTGCAGGATTTGCTAGCATTACTTAAAAAAAAAACAATGAAAAAGTTTTTTTCACCTGGAAGTAAGCAGCAGCATTAAAACTTAAAACAAACAAAAATTATTTCCCTTATGAGGGGCTCACCTCCTCCTAATACCTCGCTCTTTACGCTAAAATATTTTTAGTATTTTCAACTATTTTTTCTACGGCTTTTGTGATTCAGGGGTCATTCTTAATGAATTGGGACAAAATTTAAGCTTTAGTGTAAAGAGCGAGATACTGACGAGGGGGCGAACCCCCTCATATATGTAATAAAAACATAATAATACAAAAGTTCTTTACGTAAGCTAATTTATAAGTTACGTATATCTTTTACTTATAAAAAGATTCGTAAAAAATTAAAAGTTCTAGTTGCCTTTTTAATTAACCGAAAATCGGAGGGCAACTAGGCTTCCTCCCCCACTCTTTTTTTCTCAAAATAATTCGATCAAAATTATGAGAAAGCCATTTAGCCAAAAAAAAAAAAAAATATATACAAATTTCGTTTTAATTATTCCTCTGCGGAGAGCCAAAATCAAAACATGCATTGATTCAAAAACGTTCAAAACTTAAATAAAAAAAAAACAAGTTTTTTTTAAATGAAAGTAAGGAGCGACATTAAAACTTAAAACGAACAGAAATTACTCCGTATATGAAAGGGGCTTTTCCTTCTAAACGCCCCGCTCTTTACGCTAAAGTTTTTTTACTGTTTTAAAATGTAGAGTTAAGAGAAAGAGTCAAAATTAGCGTAAAGAGCGGGGGGTTGAGAAAGAAAAGCCCCTTTCATATTTAATTTTTTTTTTTAATTGTTTTTTTTTATTTAATCATATACAAAAATCATAGGAAAAGGTACAATTTACTGCTACTGAGGTTTATCCAGGGACCTTTTTATCATATAAAATTAAAAACAAGTTTTTTCAACTGAAAGTAAGGAGTAACGTTAAAACTTAAAACAAACAGTAGTTATTACGTGTATGAGGGGGTTCTCCACCTTGTCAATGCCTCGCTTTTTATGCTAGAGTTAGAGTTGTGCTTTAATTCTTTAAGAATGACCCCTGAATTGCAAAGGCCGTTTAATTAGAATATATAGCTATTTTGCAAATACTAACAAAACTTTAAACGTAAAGAGTGGGGTATTGATGACGGGATGAACCCCCTCAGAGGCTATGCGTAATAATTACTCTTCGCTTTAAGTTTCAATGTTGCTCCTTATTTTCGGTTGTAAAAAGTATATGTTTAATTTCTGATACTTTTTTAAATAATGTTGGGATATTCGGCCCCCACTTCATGGAAAATTAACTTCCCCAATGAAAAATTCCTCCATGAAAAGATCCTCCCATATAACCTTCTCCCCCGGCCCCCCACCAGAAAAAAATTCTCTCCGATAATGTCTGTATACCTCCCAATAACCAATAATATATGTGAACAATGGGTAAAATTCACAACTTACAGCCCTTCCCCTGGGAGTCTGGGGAATTAAGTCATACTCAAAGACATAGCTAATAGATTTTTAAATGGTTAACTCAAAATTTTAATGGCTATCTCAAAATTTTAATCGGGTGACTTTGGAAAAAAATGGGTGCGGGAGGGGGCTAGTTGCCCTCCAATTTTCGGCCACGTAAAAAGGACATTAGAACTTTTAATTTTCGTTCCAATGAGGCCTATCGTGGTATTCTGGGACCACTGGGTCGATACCATTACCCCTGGGAAGAAAATGTTAACAAACAAACAAAAAACAGATAAACACGCATCCGTGATCTTTCTTCTGGCAAAAAAAAATACAATACACACAGATAGGAGCTTGAAACTTCTACAGTAGGGTTTCCTCATACGCTGAATCTGATAGTGTGATTTTCAGTAAGATTCTATGACTTTTAGGGGTAAGGGGTTCCACTTTTTCAAAAATGAGGCATATATTGTCAGGCTTATTATCAAGATTAAACTTGATAAAACTTATATATTTGAAATCAGCATAAATTTTTTTTTTAATAAATCTGTTGGCATCAAAATTTTGTTTTTTAGAGTTCCAGTTACCATTGAGCCGGGTCACTCCTTACTCACAGTTTGTTACCACGAACTTTTTGATAGTCCAGGTCACTATGTGATTAAGTTTGCCCATCTTTCCCTTCAAAGCATACTTAAGTAACTTACCCTTACCTACAGACACAGGCGTAACGAAATGATGGTGTTTTTACAAACCTCAATGGGAAAACTCGACCATCCCCATCCGTTCTATGGTTTTCCAGAGCATACTTGTACAAGCTTTCACATGGAACGAGTCCAAAGTCCATGAGGTTTTAGATATTTTTTTTTAAGCAAAGTTTGTGAAGAATGTGAGAAAAATTGTAAAAATTCTAGTTTTGTGAAAATCTAATCTGAGTGTCAAGTGTTGGATGGTCTCCATATATATATATATATATATATATATATATATATATATATATATATATATATATATATATATATATATATATATATATATATATATATATATATATATATATATATATATATATATATATATATATATATATATATATATATATATATATATATACTAGCTGTTGGGGTGGCGCTTCGCGCCACCCCAACACCTAGTTGGTGGGGGCGCTTCGCGCCCCCCCCAAGCCCCCCCGCGCGCGTAAGTCGTTACGCGCCATAATAGTTACGCGCCATTGTAGTTGTGTCCCTATGTCCCACCTGTGAATATAGATAGATATATATATATATATATATATATATATATATATATATATATATATATATATATATATATATATATATATATATATATATATATATGGTTTTAACTACGTAAAACTTGCGAATATACAACATTCTTTGCTGTCCCATTGTCTTTGCATATAAATAGATTGTCAGGTTTACCGACTCTTGAACATGCAACATATAATGGTCCATGGGAAAACAATCTGTATTCAGATCTATACCTCATGATTCTAATGATTGCCCTTGAGCTTTGTTGATGGTGATTGCTAATCGACCATTCCCTGTCCCGGTGTCCCGGTCGTCATTTACATCCCCCTGTTTCCCCCGGTGTCCCCGTTGTAGTTGTGTCCCTGTGTCCCGGTCGTCATTTATATTCCCTGTGTCCCGGTCGTCATTTGTATCCCGGTGTCCCGGTCTGTATATACATTCGTTTTTTAGTTTTGTTTTTCTCCCTTTTTTTTCTTTTTTAGCTCTTTTTAGTTTATTTAGATTTTTAGATTTTTTAGTTTTTTTATTAGTTTTTAGTTTTTTTTTCTTTTTAGTTTTTTTGTAGTTTTTACCTTCTTTTTAGTTTTGTTAATTTTTTTTACTCCCTGTGTCCCGGTGCTTTGTTGATTGCTAATCGAACATTCCTTTTGTCCTGGTCGCTTTCTCTTTGAGTGTCGTCATTTATTTTTTTCTTTTTTAGTTCTTTTAGTTTTTACCTTTTTTAGTTTTTTTTAGTTTTTTAGATGACAATTTTTTTTAGTTTTCTCCTTTTTTTCTTTTTAGTTTTTTATTGGTTTTTACCTTTATGTTAGCTTATTTTTCAGTTTTTTCCTTTTTTTTTAGTTTTTTCCTTTTTTTTTATTTTTTTTTTATTTTTTATTTTTTTTAGTTTTTTACCTTTTTTTAGTTTTTTTAGTTTTTTTAGTTTTTTTTAGTTTTTTAGCTTTTTTACTTTTTTTTATTAGTTTTTAGTTTTTTTGTAGTTTTTGCCTTTTTTTAGTTTTTTCAGTTTTTTTTTAGTTTTTTATTGGTTTTTACCTTTATTTTAGCTTATTTTTCAGTTTTTTCCTTTTTTTAGTTTTTTTTAGTTTTTAGTTTTTTTAGTTTTTTACCTTTTTTTAGTTTTTTTAGTTTTTTTAGTTTTTTAGCTTTTTTATTTTTTTTATTAGTTTTTAGTTTTTTTTGTAGTTTTTGCCTTTTTTTTAGTTTTTTTAGTTTTTTAGCTTTTTTATTAGTTTTTAGTTTTTTTTGTAGTTTTTGCCTTTTTTTAGTTTTTTTAGTTTTTTAGCTTTTTTATTTTTTTTATTAGTTTTTAGTTTTTTTTGTAGTTTTTGCCTTTTTTTAGTTTTTTCAGTTTTGACGTCACCTGATCCAGTTTTTTCAGGTGACGTCACCTGATCCACGATCCACAGATCCACAGACAACTTATTTTTATATATATAGATAGTTTTTTTTTTTTACTTATGTCCTGGTCGTCATTTATACTCCCTGTGTCCCGTTGCTTTGTTGATTGCTAATCGAACATTCCTTTTGTCCTGGTCGCTTTCTCTTTGAGTGTCGTCATTTATTTTTTTCTTTTTTAGTTCTTTTAGTTTTTACCTTTTTTAGTTTTTTTTAGTTTTTTAGATGAAAATTTTTTTTAGTTTTTTCCTTTTTTTCTTTTTAGTTTTTTATTGGTTTTTACCTTTATTTTAGCTTATTTTTCAGTTTTTTCCTTTTTTTAGTTTTTTTTTATTTTTTATTTTTTTTAGTTTTTTACCTTTTTTTAGTTTTTTTAGTTTTTTTAGTTTTTTAGCTTTTTTACTTTTTTTATTAGTTTTTAGTTTTTTTTTGTAGTTTTTGCCTTTTTTTAGTTTTTTCAGTTTTTTTTTTAGTTTTTTATTGGTTTTTACCTTTATTTTAGCTTATTTTTCAGTTTTTTCCTTTTTTTTAGTTTTTTTTAGTTTTTAGTTTTTTTAGTTTTTTACCTTTTTTTAGTTTTTTTAGTTTTTTTAGTTTTTTAGCTTTTTTATTTTTTTTATTAGTTTTTAGTTTTTTTTGTAGTTTTTGCCTTTTTTTTTAGTTTTTTTAGTTTTTTAGCTTTTTTATTAGTTTTTAGTTTTTTTTGTAGTTTTTGCCTTTTTTTTAGTTTTTTTTAGTTTTTTAGCTTTTTTATTTTTTTTATTAGTTTTTAGTTTTTTTTGTAGTTTTTGCCTTTTTTTTTTTTTTGACGTCACCTGATCCAGTTTTTTCAGGTGACGTCACCTGATCCACACATCCACAGACAGACAGACAACTTATTTTTATATAGATAGATAGATATATATATATGTGTGTGTGTGTGTGTGTGTGTGTGTATGTGTGTGTTTTTGTATCAAGAGATACAGAATTGTGAATTCCTTAGAAAACTAACAGCAAATTTGGAATTGGAGAACGTTTGTAACCTTAACTTAATAAACATGGGAACAAGGTTGATTTCAAATCAACATTACTGCGATATTCTGCGTGTAGTCCTGGAGAACCAAAATGATTCCGCAATACCAGATTGCAGCCGTTTTTATAGCAATAACCAACCTTACGGCCATCCTCAACCCCTCTCCTTTTAAAACTGACAGCCCTTCCTCAATTTAATTCCTAGCATGGCCCTCGTGCGGTCTTTTTCAGTTTTACTCTCAGGACAAAACTTATGCATCTTCGTTTGATATCTCTTTTAAATTGTTTCTATATTTACTGAGTCTAAGAGACAAATATGTTTGTTAAACAAGAGTCCCTGAATCGCTTAATAAATATTTTTGTTTGTTTTGTTGATCCCTGTGATAAAGAATAGTTTACTTACAATTGAGGTTTGCAGTTGTTTGGTATAAAAGCGAAATAGAAAAGAAAGCAAAAAGAGAGATACAAATTAAATATACATTAGTGCCACATCATTATAAAATTTTGGTTAAAAAAGATGGAAAGAGTTTTTTAAATAACATATCTGAAAAGTAATTCAAGAGACCTGTATGCTTTTAGATTTCAGGTAATAAAAAAAGAAAGCTAGCAGGAGGTTGGATCGTATATTAACCGAGACGGAATTTTACAGATACACTTCTTCCTCATGTCTATTTCTGATAAGAAAAGCTCAAGAATAACTGAGTTGAGGGAGGAACACTTTAATTCTTTTGGGTTTTTTTCGTTTTTTTTTATGCGGGCATTTTTCTGGTTGCTGTGAAGAAGTGGAAAAGGTATAATCTTCGTGGTGTTCAGAGATAGCTTAAGCTGCAAACCTTATTATATGGACCTTGGGGTACGCCCCCCTCCAAAAAAAATATATTCTAAATTTTTGAAATTTTTTGCTATTCTCCCTTTCCTCTGCAAAAAAAAAAAAAAAAAATATGCTAATAAATTTTAAAAAGCAATGCACAATTTTTTCATGGGACAAAATAGGATCTTAGTCTTATATATATGCACAAAAGAAATCCCCTGTTCCTTTGGATATTAAATAAAAAAACAAGTTTTTTTAAATGAAAGTAAGGAGCAACATTAAAACTTAAAATGAACAGAAATTACTCCGTATACAAAAGAGGTTTTTCCTCCTCTACCCCCCGCTCTTTACGCTAAAGTTTGACTCTTTCTCTTAACTCTATTTTTAAAACAGTAAGAAACTTTAGCGTAAAGAGCGGGGCATTGAGGAGGAAAATCCCCTTTCATATACGGAGTAATTTCTGTTCGTTTTAATGTTGCTTCTTACTTTCATTTAAAAAAAAACTTGTTTTTTTACTGAATTTCTTGGCGTTTTTGAATTAATGCATATTTTGATCTTGGCTCTCCGCACATAAATAATTAAATAGAAATTTGATTATTCATTAATTGTAATTAATCGGAAGATTTTGAGAAAAAAGGAATGAGGGAGGAGGCCTAGTTGCCCTCCAAGATTTTGATTACTTAAAAAAGCAACTAGAACTTTCAATTTTTACAAACATTTTCATTGGTAAAAACATACGTAACTTACGAATTAACTTACTGAACGACCTTCTATATTTGTATGTTTTTATTGCGTATATGAGGGAGTTCAAACCTCATCGATACCTCGCTCTTAATACTAAAGCTTAGATTTTGTCCTAATTCCTCAAGAGTAAACTTCTACAATAAGGTTCTCTGATACGCTGAATGTGATGGTGTGATTTTCGTTAAGATTGTATGACTTTTAGGGGGTGTTTTCCCCTATTTTCTAACATGAGGTAAATATTCTCAGGCTCGTAGCTTTTGATAGGTTTAATCGATCTTGATGAGAATTATATATTTAAAATCTGCATTAAAATGCGATTCTTTTGACGTGACTATTGGTATCAATATTCCATTTTTTAGAGTTTCGGTTACTATTGAGCCGGGTCGCTCCTAACTACAGTTTGTTACTACGAACTGTTTGATAAGCATCACAGGTTTCAAAACTAAAAAACAGAAATTATATAAAAAATTAAATATTGGAACAAATTAAAACAAAAGACAATAAATATAGAAAAATTTAAAATATCAAAGGACAATACATAAAAGTAAGTTAATAAAAAAGAAAAAAAGAAAACAAAAAAATATATGTAAAACTATACGTAATTTTTTTTCATGGGACAGAATATGGATGATTTGCACTCATCCTTGAGTATGAAGTGGAAATTGTCTGGAGGTGGGATGGATTAAGTTAGTCTATGTTAGAAAAGACTTTACGACACGATGCTCTGTTGGATGTCTTTTCACCGATGGGCTTGAAATTTATGGGACAAGTACCTTCGGCAAATGGGACATGAAAACAATAATTTTTAAAGGCTGACGTTTCTTCTCGTACACTTACAGAAAATATTCAATTTTGCTTGAAACTTGTGGGGCAAGTACCTTAGGCAAAGAGGGCAAAATAAAAGAATTATCAGGGGTGTAAGCCAATTTTCGTCCCACCTGTCTTCCTCCAAAAAATGTCTTGATTTTGACATTTGGTAGCCCCATAGCTACAGTGAAGAAGACTTTGTTAAGGAGATCTTATAATGCTGTTCCTTAGGATATAAGCATCACAGGTTTCAAAATTTAAAAAAGGAAACTATAAAAAATTAAATATCGGAACAAATATAAAAAAACGAAAAAAATCAATCAATATAGATAAATGAAGAAAAACAAAGGACAATACGTCAAAGCAAGTATATTAAAAAGAAGAAAAATAAAAGAAAACAAAAACATTTATAAAAAAAAGAACCATATTGCCTTTTGAACAGATCCAAACGAAATGATGTTTCAAAAGATAAAGATTCCCGAATTATGAAACTTCGAATTCTACCAGAGCCTAGATTATGAAGGCTGGTGGTGAGAAAACTACTTTGGTAGAGTTTTCTTGATATTAGATTTTTCAATCCTATGCCGTCAATTACAACCTTACCAATTTAAAACTCTTCTAGTGCGGACTTCCGACAATCACTCTAAAGTCTACCATCCGTTGATTTAGCAGCCTCACTGCTGCTTCCGTTGCATGTTGGCCTCTTTTTAACTGGGGTTACTTATGATTCACTGAATGAGTGAAAGTATACATTGAGTCCCTTTACCCCCCTAACAACAAGCTTATAAGCTCTGGTCATCTTTTCTCGTTGATAGGCCTAATGCTTCCTTTTTGTATGGGTTTGAAACTATGAAACATTTGTTTCCATCCGGGTAATCGAGAATAGCCTGTAGGCGAGAATAGCTTGTAGGCGAGAATCGCATAGTACGTTCAAAATAAGGTCAAATGGATTAAAGTAGTGAGTCCCAGCCGATTCCGGGCATTGCCTCACCTAGGCATTTCAAAATTCTGATGCTCTTTTACGCGTGTTCCCCTGAAGTCAGATTAAAAGGTAATTAACTTGGCGTTTTTTTGGGGGGGATCGTCCTCCAGGTATATTTTATACTCATAAAAATATTGTCTGAACATATTTTACATAATGTACTAGCTGTTGGGGTGGCACTTCGTGCCCCCCAAAGCCCCCCCGTGCGCGTAAGTCGTTACGCGCCATATTAGTTACGCGCCATTGTAGTTGTGTCCCTGTGTCCCACCTGTGAATATAGATAGATATATATATGTTTTTAACTATGTAAAACTTGCCAATATACAACATTCTTCGCTGTCCCATTGTCTGTGAATATATGTAGATTGTCAGGTTTACCGACTCTTGAACATGCAACATATAATTGTCCATGGGAAAAAAAGTCCGTATTCAGATCTATACCTCATTATTCTAATGATTGTCCTTGAGCTTTGTTGATGGTAATTACTAATCGAACATTCCCTGTGTCTCCGTCGTCATTTATATATCCCCCTGTGCCCTCTGGCGTCCATGTTGTAGTTGTGTCCCTGTGTCCCGGTCGTCGTTTATATTCCCTGTGTCCCGGTCGTCATTTGAGTCACGGTGTCCCAGTCTGTAATTTCTCTTTGAGTGTCCTGGTCGTCATTTACATTCCCTGTGTCCCGGTGTCCCGGTCTGTAATTTCTCTTTGAGTGTCCCGGTCGTCATTTATATTTCCTGTGTCCCGGTCGTCATTTGTGTCCCGGTGTCCCGGTCTGTAATTTCGTCAGTCGACAAACATGACGTCAGTCGACAAACAACTTCATGACGACATACAGCTCAATCCTTATAATGACGTCAGTCGACACACAAACATGACGTCAGTCAACAGACAAACAACTTATTTTTATATATATAGATAACGTCATTGCAATACTATCATGTCTCTTTTTTGTTCTTTAAAAGCATTTGAATGTGACGTCATTCACATGAAAAAGGTTTTTTTTCAAAATTAAGGCTTTAAAGTTTAGTCGGTCGAAGGGTGCAAGTTCCGCCCATGACCCACCAAAATATTGCCATGCCTCACTGGTAGGGCCTGCGCAACGGTGGGAATCACGTGGTTAAAAATTTGTCATGGGTAATATTACTTGTTTTAGATGCCCATTATAGGTCAAGAAACATTTTTTTTTTCTTCTGAAGGCAAATTACTCTGGCTATTCAATAAATCGTAAAAAATTGAAAATTTCATGATATAAAAAAAGATTCGTTGGAGCGAACAAAAGATACATGTGGTATTTTAAAAGTAATAAAATTTACTGGGTGTCTAAGACTAAAAAACAAGATTTTTGGCAAAAACTTATTATTCTGAAAAGTCTCCATGGATCTTTCAATCAACTTCTTGTTAGAAAAAATTATTCTAGGGACATACATTTTCAAAATTTTGCGACACTGGCAACCACAGCATTTAATTGATAAAGAAGAAACATTTAGGTCCAATGTAGCCCCAGTGTGGCCTAAAGTAGCCACAGCATTTTATTGATAAAGAAGAAAGATTAAGGTACGATATGGCCCTGAGGGGCACGATATGTTACTATGAAAAAAGACAAAAAACGAGATTCAAAAGCCCCATGACCTAAGACATAAAGATTAAAAACAGTTGTAAACTAAAATTTAAAAAAAGTTCCAAACTTACAAAAATAAACACGCAACAAATGAGTCGAAGTCAAAGCACGTACAGGATTTTTTGGAAGATAAGTATTTTTGAAATTTTTTTTTATGACTACTTATGTGTGTTTTAGCAACTATTTTAAATTTAACGATACAATTTTCTTAGATTTTGATTTTAAGGTTATTGTATATTTTAATATTCCTTTTTGTTGAATTGTTCTATAATCCTCTATTTCCATAAAGGAATTAGAAGGGTTTGAGCTCATGCTATTATCTATAATAAGAAGATTACTGACGAATTTACATACTCAGAATATTACAGCATCTCATAATAAACAACAATTTGAATTGTTAAGACAATTATAGACATCCATTGTTTAGACTTTCAACTCAGAAGATTAAAACATTTGTGGTAACAACAATTATAATTGTATTAGAAGTTACAATCTCCATTTTCTTGGGTAAGAAGAACAATTTCACTCAGTAGATCCTCTCTTCAGAAACTTTTAAATCAGCTTATAACCTTCGATAATAAGGGTTATATAAATAAAAGCTTTTTAAAAGCATTATTCTAAAATGATATGTAATAGAAACTATGCCATAAACAACTCAATTACGAAACTACAGTACAGGTAACTATTTGATTAAAATTGTTTTATTAAAGCTATAAAACTGTGGGTTCTAATGTGCTGAATGGGAAATATATTAAATTACCCAGAATCTATACTATCAAGAAGTACATCAAGAGACAATATCTGGTATATCTATTAGAAATTAACTATGCAAAAACTAGTCTAGAAAACAATTCTAGATTTGCTCTCCCTTCTTCTATAAATCAATTGTCTTGCGAAGCGATTCTTCAAAAAGCCGGAGAAATTTAATGTATTTTAAGATCTAGAAATTATATATAAAAGGATGTTACGAGTTTCTTAAGAAACCGAAGACCTAATTTTCTCAATGGACTTTACTAATTCCCTTTGCCAAGGAAATGTTAGCCTAGAAGGTAAAATGTCCATCGCATTAATCAGTGTCTTGTGATTTTTAGAAAAACAGTTGAAAAGGAAAAGTAACTTCATGGAAATTTAAAGGATTAGACCAGACACATCAAATTAAACTTTGCGGATTAGAATCGAAAGAGATCTTCTACATTTCAACAGACCTGACTATAGACGTTGTCTATTCTTTTTTTCCACTGTTGATTGATAATTAACCACTATTGATAATTTTAGGCTAGAGTGAGTTGAATTTTAGCCTTTTGGGGGCTGTTCAAAGCCTGAAGTGTGAAAGAAAATAAATGAAAGATCTATGGAATTTAAAAATTCAGATGGATAATTAACCGCTTCATTTGGTTCCAAAACTGTGTCGACTGACTTGTAAAGGACTGCCTGGTCTCGAATCTTGGTCAAAACAATATTGTTGATTTCGTGGACGTCTATATTTTTGGGTGCGAGAATCGCTCTTTCACTTAGCCAGTTATTATTTTTATAATTTTTTAGAATATTCGGAAATACTTTTTCAATTAATTCATTTTTGGACGTCACTAAATTACAGAAATCAGCAGGTAGTTGTATACGTCCTGAAATTGAGTCTACTGGGAGCTTTTCGTTTCCAATTGCCAGCAATTGATCTGAAAATGTTTGACCAGAGTCATCATTTTGCAATCGGACACACATATTTGTAGTTAATTTTAATATTTTTACGTGTGCCCATAAATTAAAAATTTTTCAGGCAAGCATTCATTTCGTCTGCAGGAGTTGATCTAGGTATTATAGGTAATGTTTGCCTGAAATCTTCCGCAAGCAATATTAATGTGCTGCCAAAGGGTTTCGACTTCCCTTTCAAATCTTTCAAGCATTGATCCAGAGCCTCGAGCGATTTTTTGTGTGCCATTGTGCACTCATCCCAAATAATAAGTTTGCATGCTGCAATACTTTACCCATCCCAGATGATTTGGAAATATTGCACGTGGGAGTTTCTGTAGAATGCAAATTCAGAGGCAATTTCATAGCGGAATGAGCAGTTCTTCCACCAGGCAGCAATGTTGCGGCTATTCCGGACGACGCAATTGCCAACGCTATATCATTTTTTGATCGAATTGATGCCAAAATCAGTTTTATCACAAACGTTTTACCAGTACCTCCTGGCGCATCCAAAAAGAAAATTTCTCCAACGTTGTTATCGACACAATGCATTATCGTATCATAAATGTCTTTTTGTTCCGACGTTAACTTGGAAATGTTTTTTTGTACATACGAAAATAGATCACTCGTAATAGATCACATCCAATTCTACACATGTTGAAACAGCAGCGATACGGTTAGGTGAAGGCATTCCCAAATCCTGAAGAGGTTTGTTTGCCATACGTACGCACAAATCTTCTATAATAACTAAAGTGTAGTTATAAATTTCTGATGTAAAATCAAAAGTCATATCTGACGTCTCTAACTGTTTTCGATGGAGTATATCTTCGGACATTTTTGACTTATATTTTTCCCATAACTCTGTAGGAGCTGATGGAGAGCAAGTTGTTAAAATGATGCCAAACAATGCACGAATTTGACTTGGGGTTGACGTTTCGCACGCGTCATTGATGCAGTTATCCCAGTGTTGGTCATTCTCCAATAAATTCAGAGCTTGGCATGCACTACGGTAAGTGTCATCTATAGTACCGTTTAAAGTTCTCAAATACTCAAAGGATGTCGGACCGGGTACATTCACCAAAAGCAGGCGTAGAAAGAAGCATTCATGTTAATTGGGGTGAACGGTGTAGAGTCTTCCTATCGTGGTATCTTTGAAGATGGTAGGTTGGCCGTCGACTGACTTACCCTGTTTTCGACGTTCAAATACTTTATTTTTAGTATTTCACGTGTAATACGAAGGCACTTCAGTATACAGCAGTTTTTTTGCAAAAGAATCATTTTTGCAAAGCGAAAAAAAAGTTGTTAATGTTGTATCCGGTGGATTCAGGGCTCTTTGTTGCACGTTGGTTTCCGTGAAATAAACACGTTGACCATTCTGTAAATGTACCGCTAAGTGAACAACAGCTGGACTACGTTCATGTATCGGAAATAAAAGAATTCGCCAAACAGCTTCATTACTGCTTATGTATATTCCAGGCTGATATTGTACGATTTCGTCGAAATCTTTGATTTCGGGCTGCAAGCCAAAAACTGCCATGTCACTGCCTTTGTTGACGTATTTACATATGTATTTGATTGCCTTTACGGAGTTACAGTATTCAACGTTTATGTGTGCATTAAATGTTTTTGATAATAATGGGGAATATGGAACAACCCACTGGTTATCTACTTCGATGGTGGTACCGTTACGCTTCTTTATTATTGCTGTTTTACCGCCATCTTCAGTAGATCTTCTTCTATATTGTGGGTAACCATCATTCCCAGTAATTGTGTTTGATACTAAAAGTCGAGGATATTGCTTTGTGCACCTTCCTTTGGCCCATGCATGGTGAATTTTCGTTCAGTGCACCGCAAGGTCCATGTATCATATTTTTTACAATAATATCAAGTAACCCCTTATCGACATTTTTATCAGGTATTTCAGCGGAAATCACATCATCAATTTCGTTCGAAGTAATTTTTTTATGTAGCCAGATTAGTATATGTGCGTGCGGCAAACCTCGTTCTTGCCATTCCACTGAGTACATCCAGCATCGCACTGACCCAAACACTTCAAGTTTTACTATGTAGTTTATCAGTGATTTCAACTTTTGCCGGAAGACACGGGCTTTAATGTCATGTCTATGAACCGCCGATTGTCCTTGAAGTAAAAGCTGCAGTATCTCGTCCCAAGATTGATTACATGTAAATGTAATAAATAAATCTGGACGACCATAGAGACGAACATACGCAATAGTATCTTGAGCATATTCATGCATATGACGGGGACTGCCAGCATATGACGAAGGTAAAATTGTTAATCTTCCAACGTTTGTGGTATTACCGTCATTTATAACTGCATCTCGCAAAGGAATGTATTGTTCAGAGCGGAGCTTGGTCTGATTCAGGCGGATATATAGCAAACGTTCTGATTCAATTTTAGCATACATATCAACGACGAATTGGTGAAACAATTCACGGCATTTTAAAATATAATTTTCTTCATCCTGCCGAACCATTAGTCTATAGGAATAATAATGCATTGCACTGCATTTCTTATTCATTTCTTTGTTAGTGGCTGGATTCATCAATTTAATATTAAAGTGATAGCCCTCGGCTCCATCCCAAAAAATGATAGGATATTGTAGGGCATCGTAGCATCGATGAGTTTCAGCAATTCTTAACAACTGAGCGTTTCGCTTATGAAGAATAATATCTCGAGGTAAAAACTGATCACCGACCATAACGATTGCGACTTCGTCGATAGTTGGAGCATTATATCTACGCACATGTTGGCCAGGAGGCGTTTTGTCAGCGGAAATAACAATTTTATGCGTATCAGTAGGCATCAAATCGATGGCTGTTTTGAACAGACACACTAAATTATTATTTTCGTGGAAAAGATGTTGCAATTGGGAAACGATTGTCCTTTCAACGTTGGGAGAAATTTCGCAACGTGCATTCAATTCAGAATTTCTATCACTGATGAAGTACAATTGTAAAAATTTATGATTCTCGCCTGAGAATGGTAGAAGGGACCCTGCTCTATGATAAATTTGCCCTTTTACTTTGAAAGTAGACATAAATTGATCTGGATTTTCGATTTGGGCTCCAAACAACGTCATTTGGAAACATGAGTTGTATTTTCTGATTTTTGACAAAAAACGCTTAGATTCTGACGTAGTTCCAGTAAGGAAATTCTTCAATGGCTCTGGTGGTGCAGCCAATAGAGGAAGTTTAACTTTTCCTGAGGCGCAACACATTCCCATTGTTTCACCATTGAATTTCAAGGCCTGGCAATAGGGACAAATTTTAGACATTGTCCCGATTTGAACACATCTACTCAAGCTATAATCATCGACTGGGCTGTACCTGAATGCCAGGCGATAACTTTCAGGTTGCTCTGATTCCTCGGCACGCTTTCTTTTCTTACTTTCTCTATCAGCAGCAAGCCTGGTTTCTTGCTGTTCTTGTGATTCCTCGGCATGCCTTCTTTTTTCACTTTGACTTTTAGCAGCAAGTCTGCTTTCGCGTTGCTCTGGTAGTTCCGCGGCACGCTTTCTGTTCTTTCTTTCTCTATCAACCTCAAGCCTGTTTCCTTGCTGTTCTTTTGATTCCTCGGCACGCTTTCTGTTCTTTCTTTCTCTATCAGCCTCAAGCCTGTTTCCTTGCTGTTCTTTTGATTCCTCGGCACGCTTTCTTTTCTGACTTTCTCTATCAGCAGCAAGTTTTTTGGCATAGACTCTTTGAGCATCTTCATCGGCTTTTGCCATTGTAAGTTCATCAGTCATTTTAAACTTAAACATTAATAGATTTCTACGTGAACATATATGTCTTAAATATCTTTAATGACGTCACCGTCATAGCAAAAATGACGACAACTAACTTCATGATTAAATATCTTTAATGACGTCACCGTCATAGCAAAAATGACGACAACTAACTTCATGACGTCAGTCGACAAAAAAACATGAGGTCACCTGACAGACAGACACACAGACAGACAACTTATTTTTAGATATATATATATATATATATATAATATATATATATATATATATATATATATATATATATATATATATATATATATACTAGCTGTTGGGGTGGCGCTTCGCGCCACCCCAACACCTAGTTGGTGGGGCGCTTCGCGCCCCCCCCCCAAGCGCCCCCGCGCGCGTAAGTCGTTACGCGCCATATTAGTTACGCGCCATTGTAGTTGTGTCCCTGTGTCCCACCTGTGAATATAGATAGATTTATATATGTGTTTCAAACTACGTAAAAATTGCGAATATACAACATTCTTGGCTTTCCCATTGTCTGACCATATACAAAGCCGTATGTACTAATAATGACGTCATATGCAAACGCTCTTTTTACAAACAAACAAACATGCATACACACAACTCGTTTTTATATAGATAGATAGATTGATAGATACATTACAAATTAACTACGTAAAACTTGTGAATATACAACAGTCTTCGCTGTCCCATTGTCTGGGCGTATAAATAGATGGTCAGGTTTACCGACCCTCAAAGATGCAACATACAATTGTACATTGGTAAAGCAATCTGTATTAAGATCTATACCGCATTTTTCTAGTGACTGCCCTTGAGCTTTGTTGATGGTGGTTGCAAATGCTAATCGAATTGGGAATTGCAATCTTTTAAATTGAAAAAGCAGATCCGTTGGAATCATGGGAATGCGAGGAATAAGAACAGCCTCACCCTCATAAGGCCCTGTCAAGATTGTGGCCTCTATTAGGTTTTCCATTGTTTTTTTTTACGGCAAGGCGCGTGCCATTGCAAAGCTTTGGTGGGTTGATATTTCTTAAAAGTATTATTGGTAAGCCTATTTTTAGTTGTAGCACGTGTGGTGGAAACTCTGAAGGATCTATGGAATTTAAAAATTCAGATGGATAATTAACCGCTTCATTTGGTTCCAAAATACAAATTAACTGCGTAAAACTTGCGAATATACAACATTCTTCGCTGTCCAATTGTCGCTGTATATAAATAGATTGTCAGGTTTACCGACCCTCGAACATGCAACGTACAATTGTCCATGGGAAAAACAATCAGTATTAAGATCTATACCACATTTTTCTAATGATTGACCTTGAGCTTTGTTAATGGTGATTGCAAATGCTAATCGAATTGGGAATTGCAATCTTTTAAATTGAAAAGGCAGATCCGTTGGAATCATGGGAATGCGAGGAATAAGAACAGCCGCACCCTCAAAAGGCCCTGTCAAGATTGTGGCCTCTATTAGGTTTTCCATTGTTTTTTTTACGGCAAGTCGAGTGCCATTGCAAAGCTTTGGTGGGTTTATATTTCTTAAAAGTATTATTGGTACGCCTATTTTTAGTTGTAGCACGTGTGGTGGAAACCCTGAAAGATCTATAGAATTTAAAAATTCAGATGGATAATTAACCGCTTCATTTGGTTCCAAAACTGTGTCGACTGACTTGTAAAGGACTGCCTGGTCTCGAATCTTGGTCAAAACAATATTGTTGATTTCGTGGACGTCTATATTTTTGGGTGCGAGAATCGCTCTTTCACTTAGCCATTTATTATTTTTATGATTTTTTAGAATATTCGGAAATACTTTTTCAATCAATTCATTTTTGGACGTCACTAAATTACATAAATCAGCAGGTAGTTGTATACGTCCTGAAATTGAGTCTACTGGGAGCTTTCCGTTTCCCATTGCCAGCAATTGATCTGAAAATGTTTGACCAGAGTCATCGTTTTGCAATCGGACACGCATATTTGTAGTTAATTTTAATGTTTTTACGTGTGCCCATAAATTAGAATTCTTCAGGCAAGCATTCATTTCGTCTGCAGGAGTTGATCTAGGTATTATAGGTAATGTTTGCCTGAAATCTCCCGCAAGCAATATTAATGTGCTGCCAAAGGGTTCGACTTCCCTCGCAAATCTTTCAAGCATTGATCCAGAGCCTCGAGCGATTTTTTGTGTGCCATTGTGCACTCATCCCAAATAATTAGTTTGCTTTGCTGCAATACTTTACCCATCCCAGATGATTTGGAAATATTGCACGTGGGAGTTCCTGTAGAATGCAAGTTCAGAGGCAATTTCAAAGCGGAATGAGCAGTTCTTCCACCAGGCAGCAATGTTGCGGCTATTCCGGACGACGCAATTGCCAACGCTATATCATTTTTTGATCGAATTGATGCCAGAATCAGTTTTATCACAAACGTTTTACCAGTACCTCCTGGCGCATCCAAAAAGAAAATTTCTCCAACGTTGTTATCGACACAATGCATTATCGTATCATAAATGTCTTTTTGTTCCGACGTTAACTTGGAAATGTTATTTTGTACATACGAAAATAGATCACTCGTAATAGATCACATCCAATTCTACACATGTCGAAACAGCAGCGATACGGTTAGGTGAAGGCATTCCCAAATCCTGAAGAGGTTTGTTTGCCAAACGTACGCACAAATCTTCTATAACAACTAAAGTGTAGTTATAAATTTCTGATGTAAAATCAAAAGTCATATCTGACGTCTCTAACTGTTTTCGATGGAGTATATCTTCGGACATTTTTGACTTATATTTTTCCCATAACTCTGTAGGAGCTGATGGAGAGCAAGTTGTTAAAATGATGCCAAACAATGCACGAATTTGACTTGGGGTTGACGTTTCGCACGCATCATTGATGCAGTTATCCCAGTGTTGGTCATTCTCCAATAAATTCAGAGCTTGGCATGCACTACGGTAAGTGTCATGTATAGGACCATTTACAGTCCTCAAGTACTCAAAGGATGTCGGACCGGGTACACTCATCAAAAGCAGGCGTAGAAAGAAGCATTCATGTTGATTGGGGTGAACGGTGTAGAGTCTTCCTATCGTGGTATCTTTGAAGATGGTAGGTTGGCCGTCGACTGACTTACCCTGTTTTCGACGTTCAAATACTTTATTTTTAGTATTCCACGTGTAATACGAAGGCACTTCAGTATACAGCAGTTTTTTGCAAAAGAATCATTTTTGCAAAGCGAAAAAAAGCTGTTAATGTTGTATCCGGTGGATTCAGGACTCTTTGTTGCACGTTGGTTTCCGTGAAATAAACACGTTGACCATTCTGTAAATGTACCGCTAAGTGAACAACAGCTGGACTACGTTCATGTATCGGAAATGAAAGAATTCGCCAAACAGCTTCATTACTGCTTATGTATCTTCCAGCCTGATATTGTACGATTTCATCGAAATCTTTGATTTCGGGCTGCAAGCCAAAAACTGCCATGTATATGTATTTGATTGCATTTACGGAGTTACAGTATTCAACGTTTATGTGTGCATTAAATGTTTTTGATAATAATGGGGAATATGGAACAACCCACTGGTTATCTACTTCGATGGTGGTACCGTTACGCTTCTTTATTATTGCTGTTTTACCGCCATCTTCAGTAGATCTTCTTCTATATTGTGGGTAACCATCATTGCCAGTAATTGTGTTTGATACTAAAAGTCGAGGATATTGCTTTGTGCACCTTCCTTTGGCCATGCATGGTGAATTTTCGTTCAGTGCACCGCAAGGTCCATGTATCATATTTTTTACAATAATATCATGTAACCCCTTATCGATATTTTTATCAGGTATTTCAGCGGAAATCACATCATCAATTTCGTTCGAAGTAATTTTTTTATGTAGCCAGATTAGTATATGTGCGTGTGGCAAACCTCGTTTTTGCCATTCCACTGAGTACATCCAGCATCGCACTGACCCAAACACTTCAAGTTTTACAATGTAGTTTATCAGTGATTTCAACTTTTGACGGAAGACACGGGCCGTAATGTCATGCCTATGAACCGCCGATTGTCCTTGAAGTAAAAGCTGCAGTATCTCGTCCCAAGATTGATTACATGTAAATGTAATAAATAAATCTGGACGACCATAGAGACGAACATACGCAATAGCATCTTGAGCATATTCATGCATATGACGGGGACTGCCAGCATATGACGAAGGTAAAATTGTTAATCTTCCAACGTTTGTGGTATTACCGTCATTTATAACTGCATCTCGCAAATGAATGTATTGTTCAGAGCGGAGCTTGGTCTGATTCAGGCGGATATATAGCAAACGTTCTGATTCAATTTTAGCATACATATCAACGACGAATTGGTGAAACAATTCACGGCATTTTAAAATATAATTTTCTTCATCCTGCCGAACCATTAGTCTATAGGAATAATAATGCATTGCACTGCATTTCTTATTCATTTCTTTGTTAGTGGCTGGATTCATCAATTTAATATTAAAGTGAAAGCAGTCGGCTCCATCCCAAAAAATGATAGAATATTGTAGGGCATCGTAGCATCGATGAGTTTCAGCAATTCTTAACAACTGAGCGTTTCGCTTATGAAGAATAATATCTCGAGGTAAGAACTGATCACCGACCATAACGATTGCGACTTCGTCGATAGTTGGAGCATTGTATCTACGCACATGTTGGCCAGGAGGCGTTTTGTCAGCGGAAATAACAATTTTATGCGTATCAGTAGGCATCAAATCGATGGCTGTTTTGAACAGACGCACTAAATTATTATTTTCGTGGAAAAGATGTTGCAATTGGGAAAGGATTGTCCTTTCAACGTTGGGAGAAATTTCGCAACGTGCATTCAATTCAGAATTTCTATCACTGATGAAGTACAATTGTAAAAATTTATGATTCTCGCCTGAGAATGGTAGAAGGGACCCTGCTCTATGATAAATTTGCCCTTTTACTTTGAAAGTAGACATAAATTGATCTGGATTTTCGATTTGGGCTCCAAACAACGTCATTTGGAAACATGAGTTGTATTTTCTGATTTTTGACAAAAAACGCTTAGATTCTGACGTAGTTCCAGTAAGGAATATCTTCAATGGCTCTGGTGGTGCAGCCAATAGAGGAAGTTTAACTTTTCCTGAGGCGCAACACATTCCCATTGTTTCACCATTGAATTTCAAGGCCTGGCAATAGGGACAAATTTTAGACATTGTCCCGATTTGAACACATCTACTCAAGCTATAATCATCGACTGGGCTGTACCTGAATGCTAGGCGATAACTTTCAGGTTGCTCTGATTCCTCGGCACGCTTTCTTTTCTTACTTTCTCTATCAGCAGCAAGCCTGATTTCTTGCTGTTCTTGTGATTCCTCGGCACGCTTTCTTTTCTTACTTTCTCTATCAGCAGCAAGCCTGATTTCTTGCTGTTCTTGTAATTCCTCGACACGCCTTCTTTTTTCAATTTCTCTTTTAGCAGCAAGTCTGCTTCCGCGTTGCTCTGGTAGTTCCTCGGCACGCTTTCTGTTCTTTCTTTATCTATCAGCCTCAAGCCTGTTTCCTTGCTGTTCTTTTGATTCCTCGGCACGCCTTCTTTTTTCACTTTCTCTTTTAGCAGCAAGTCTGCTTTCGCGTTGCTCTGGTAGTTCCTCGGCACGCTTTCTTTTCTGACTTTCTCTATCAGCAGCAAGTTTTTTGACATAGACTCTTTGAGCATCTTCATCGGCTTTTGCCATGGTAAGTTCATCAGTCATTGTAAACTTAAACATTAATAGATTTCTACGTGAACATATGTCTTAAATATCTTGAATGACGTCACCGTCAAAGCAAAAATGACGACAACTAATTTCATGACGTCAGTCAACACAGAAACATGACGTCACCTGATCCACAGACAGACACACAGACAGACAACTTATTTTTATATATATAGATATATATATATATATATATATATATATATATATATATATATATATATATATATATATATATATATATATATATATATATAGATGAAAAGAAGTTTTTTTCTCTTTTTAAGTTGGAATCTTCAATTGCTTAGGAATTCACCTTTTTCTAAAAAATTTGCTCGGGCTAAGGGTTCTTCAACTAAAGATGCAATTCACAAAAATGTAGAATGAGGAAATAGTTTTTTTTTTCAATATAGAATGAGGATATAGTTTTTTTTTCAATCTTTATAAATGAAAATAAGGTAAAATTATTTTTTTTAATCTACGAAGAGGGGGGAGGCAATTTTTATTATTTATTTTTTCAACGAAAACAGGACAAACAATATATTTCTGAAAATCGAGGGGAGGGGATAAAAATCTATGAGAGAGCAGTTTGCTCCTCCCCCAAAAATGTTGGTGTCTCTACTTTGAACGCTTATTAGGAAGAGCTCTCCAATCTTCCCTAAATGAAGGTAATGCGTTTGACAGCAATACACTGAATACCATTTGAAATGACAGAAATAAGAATTGATTCGGACGGTGAAGAATAACACACTATTCCTCGGAATTTAAAAATACAATAATCATGAAATATATAGAAAGAAGAAATCAAAAGTAATGGTATACCTTTACTGCGTGAGGGTCTACTCCATACGTATCTAATACACAACTACGCCTTAGCAGAGCAATTTGAGCTTGGTGAGCAGTCAATCCATTGACGTTTGGGGTAGAAGTTGTAATTCCATTCGGCGTTGGCGTCGAGGCACCTTGGTGAATTTCTGCAATTTTTTCTTCTAGTTTTTCTGATTGTTGGAGGAGCAAACGCATACCTGATATGTAGCCATTGGGATGGAGCTCAGGGTCAAAGTCCCCGAGCTCAACTAAAAAATTACCCTCATTAGAAACAGAGTTGGATATCAACTTGTTTTTCATTTTTTTGTAGCAGTGAGAACCAGAAGTAGTTCAATTGGTAGAATTGCCTTAATGACTAAGGAACTAATGGACTTCGAAGTACCTAGGTTTTTTTTTAATTTTTATTTTCTTATTATTATTTTTTTAATTAATAAAAGGTTAAGACATTCATCTAGAATGTGCAAAAAACAAGCCAAAATACATGTTTGAAGCTTATCGTGGAATAAAGTACCTCTTCAGTTCATAGTTCAAAACGAGGCTCTCATACGCTTAGGCTATTTTTATAGTTCTCTCTCTCTTGATAAGATAAGAACTAGTACTTGTCTGAGAGCATACTACTTGCATTACCATTCGGCCACCTCCTTCGATATCTGATTGAGGTTGATGAGTTTGGCGTGACTCGATCTACTGCTCAGTGGCTCCATGCTCCCACTTCTGTGTACTTACGTGAAAAACAACCGCTTACGTTTCTTTGCGGATTGTATCTTAGTTTCAATAAATGTCGCTATTAGTTTCAATGATATTTCAAAAAGCTTCGAAGTCGATCAACTTTAACTTTAACCGTAAATTGCATGGTGAAGCCGGAAAAGCAACTATAGAAAGAGATCATGATAAACAGGGGAAAATAAACAGGGTAAAGAGCATGTTGAAGCTGGAAAAGAAACTCCAAGAAATGGCTTCTGCTATAAAAAAAGCTTCATTACTTAGTCTAAGACTTATTTCAGACTACATTAATCAACAAGGTTAAACCTCAAGACTATCCATGGAATTGCCCTTGGTATAAAATCAGATTGCAGCTCCTAGACTGGTCAACTCAGCAAGCCCGTCTTCTCAAGACTAAGTCTTGATTTAATATGGGAATAATAGTCTCTCGCTCAACGCATACACAGGGGAGATTGATTTAGAGTATAAGAAAACACCCTGTGATGTATTCAAAGAATCAAAAGTAGAATAAAACCAAAACATAGTCACAAAAGGTTGGGAGGAAGTCCTAGAAGAAATTGGCTGGGGAGGTAATTTAGAAGTAGGCTAGTATGTCAGTTACCTGGTATAGAATAAGAAATATTCTAAAACCAGTCTTTTTTTAAATTGGCATATCAGAAAATTATATTTAACGTAATAAGTCCTAAGCCTCAATCTGAAGCATCAGTTAGGTTAATAAGATCTTTGATAGACCTTAATTTTAGGAATTTGAAGTTTTTGCTCTTGTCTGAAAGTGTTACAAATACATTTTGTCACATTTTTTCGATTTTTCGCATAAACTAATATTGAATCATAATCGCAAAAAAAAGTAAATTAAATTTTAAACCCAGGGTAGTAGTAAGGGACATTATGAGGAATATTCTAGATTTCTTGGAAATTGTTGCAGAGAGGTTATTCCATAAATCGGTGAGTTTAGTTTTTTTTTTTCATTTTTAATAAACTTTTGGGTTTTGTCATATTTTGTGAGACTCTACATGTTCATAAAGCTTGAGACAAGAAGAAGATTGACGCAGAGCTATGACCGCTCTAATAGGATGTAAGGAAATAAGGCCGTTTTCTAAAATATGTTCAGTGACAAACCTACTTGAAATTAGATGCCGGCTAACGACAAAACTTAAAGAAAATGAAAACTTAGTATCCAAATCATGCTTACGGGGAGCATATAAAAAATGTGATCCATGTGCGAGATAGGAGTTCCGTGGAGTTTTGTCATCACAGAAAAGCCTGGAAAGGCTGATGGATATCAAACTAAGGTATCTAATCATGCTTAAACAGGGAGGTTTAGATGTTATGAAGAAAGTCGGCTCCCTAATTCTTGTCATCTGTATATGTAACATAGGTAGTTTTGAAATCCCAGGGAATTCTGGTAAAAAGCACGGTAAGCCTTTTAGTTTTTGTTGTTTTTTTTTGGGCGGGGGGGCGGGTCATGCTTAACTATATATATAGTTAATATATATAATATATAATATATAATATATAATACATTATATATATATATATATATATATATATATATATATATATATATATATATATATATATATATATATATATATATATATATAATGTATTTTCTTGGTTTCAATCTTGTTTGAATGATAGGTTAATTTCTGTCAATCCACAATTTAATTTCTGTCAATCACAAGTGAATTTTGGCGTCCCTCAGGGATCAGTTTTAGGGCCAGTGCTATTTTTGATTTATATAAATGATCTTTTTTACGCAGTAAAAAAGCAGAAACCTATTCATTGCTGTAGACTCTGTCATCCTAAACCTTCCCTTGCCCATAGTGCCAGCTATAGTTCGCCATCTTCTGATGTCCTTGTTTGTTTTGCTGATGATAGCACACTCGGCACTTCGGGGAACTGTGAATCCGAGCTTCGATTAAACTTGGAATACTTGTTTGAGAGAGTAATTTCATGGCTTGATGCTAATTTTCTTACCCTAAATTATTCAAAATCCAATTTTTTTGATATTTTCGCACGTTTCTCAGATTTATCCCAAGTTATCAGAAATTCATCAGCCAAATGGGATAATTCACGGATCTAAAGATCGATATGTTCGTTTTTTTGGGCATTCTTGTTGATGAAAACTTGTCTTTCAAGCGTCACATTGATTTGATTAAAATGAAGATATGCAGGAGTCTTGGTATTTTAAGGAAACTCAAACATATTTTCCCTGGATCAATTTTGGAAATCCTTTTTCACTCCTTGATCCGATCTTACGTTTCCTACTGTCCAATAGTATGGATGTCAACCTTTCCTTCACTGTTAAAACCACTTTCTAAGGTTTATAATAAAGCTAGAAACCTCATTAAGGAAACTAGCCGTTCAAGAGTAATCCCATTACTTGATCTCGAGTCACTGTATATTCTTTCGTGTGCATGTTTTACTTTTTCTCACCTTCATAGTGACCTCCCCTTCCCCTAAGTGTTCAGCCATCTTTCATCTCTGATCAGAATAATTATAATCTTCGCAATACCGAAAATCATATTCAAGTTCCTTTTACTCCTTGTGTAAGATCAGACTTTAATCCTTTAATTGCGAGTTATATTGTATGGAATAAGTTGCCCGAATCAGCTCGAAGGTGCCACTCATTCGGTTTCTTCAAAAAAACTATTAAAAATTCATTGGTTTCTTAGAAATTATTTTATCTCTTTTTATATGTGTTTATGCGTGTATGTATGCATATATATTTCCTTATTATTTCATTGGAGTCTATTTTATCTACAGATCTACATAATTAATTTAGTCTGTTCAATCTATTAGTCTATTTAGTTTTGTTTTCTATAGTTTTTCATTTTATTTATATTTTCCTCTCTTCTCCTTTTTGCTCTTCTCTCTGTGAGTAAGTGATTATTTAATTTTTATTTCTTCTCTGAGTAAGTGGCTCGTTTATTTTCCCCTTTTTTACAGGCCAAAGAGCCTCTGGGGAAATAGTAAAATGTAATATTGTATGTGGTTTTCGTGATGAATAAATCTTATCTTCTTCTTCTTCTTCTTCTTCTTCTTCAAAGAGGAAGTACTGTGCAGGACCCCGGTCTAATACTGGCAGAACGGGGCGAAAAACCTGTGGGCTCTATAACAAGTTGGGGAAGGGACAAAAACATTACAGTTGCGTGTTCAATGAGTTGAGGGGGCTTTATGCTCCATCTATGTTTATTTTTCCTCGATCTCGTATGTCTCCGCTCTTAGAAAAAAAACGTACCACCTGGATCAGTTTACTCATGCTCTAAGACAGGCAGGATCAATGAAGAACTGTTCGTTATTTGGTTAAAATACTTTGCTCAGTTTACTCATGTCAGTAATGACAACAAAATGCTTCTCATTCTGGACAACCATTCTACTCATTGCTCATCTGAGGCTTAGGATATTTGTAGGGAGAAAGGGATTGTTATAGTGTTGCTGTCGCCCCATACATCACATAGGCTTCAGCTTCTGGATGTAGTATTTTACTCAGCCTTGAACGCTGCTTACAAAAGGGAATGTGATTTGCTCATGACAATCAGGAACTTAGTAAAAATTATCCCTTGCAATGTAGCAGATATATTCAACAAGGTCTATTCACCAGTTGCTACGATTGCAAAAGCATCAAGTGGGCTCAAAAACACAGGGAGAAGTCATGACTGAACAAAACTTAGAATCCTCAGCCCAATTTAAAAAAGTTCATATTCAGCCTAACAAAGAAATTGATGTGTCTATATAAGAGATTTCACCTCTACCTGGATGCAGTAGTTGTGCTGATGAACCAAGAAAAGGAGCGAGACTAAAGCAACATTCTCAGATCTTGACTTCAACACCGATGAAAATCCTACTTCAAGAAAAAAAAAGCGAATCGATCGATGAGGAAAACATTTGTGAAGAAGAATCAAAAAGTGAGCTTTTTTTGACAAATATGGGTAAAGGAACCAGTTTCTCTTGTGAAGACACAGGGAAAGATGGAGAGATGTGGTATCGGTACACTTCTTGTGCATTATGGGCACATCAAGGATTTCCTGGATGTGACACTCCTGACGAGTATTTATGTGACATGTGCTCCAGAAAGTGAAATTGAACTAAAGTTCTTAAAGTCCATAAGTTAAATATATTGGCGCTCAAATTTTGTGAGCCATTTTTAGTATGGAAAGATGTTTTTTTCAAGTAACTGGCTTCTAATTATGTCCATACTTTCAATTACATTTTCAACTGTTCCTCGACTCCCCACTCTTTACGCTAAAGTTTTTTACTGTTTAATAAAGTAGAATTGAGAAAAAAGAGTCAAACTTTAGCGTAAAGAGCGAGGCGTTGAGAAGGGAACAGCCCCTTTCATACACGGAGTAATTTCTGTTCGTTTTAAGTTTTAATGTTGCTCCTTACTTTCAGTTAAAAAAAAACTATTTTTTTTTATTTAATTGAAGAAAGAGGTGATTTTTTGGTCTTATGGGCACCCGATGGTGCAAGAGCTTTTGACTCGTGCATATTTTCGCAGGTTTTGCTGGAGGCCTTTTTGAAAGGTACTGATGATGCGGTAATTACTTGTTTAAGATACATGTGTAGAAATCTGAAGGCTGGAATTAAAGATGGTATTCAACTATTTCCGATTCTAAAAGGTGTACGCCAAGGAGCTCTGACTTCTCCAGTTTTGTTTAATAATTGCGTTACTGGTGCTCAGGATAAGTTGAACTCTACATTTATCTTCAAAGAAATTGATCTTTCGCTAGTTACGTTTGCGGATGACCTACTAAACCTTTCCTGCACTTTTTAAGGATGCTCTTCAACCTTTGACTTTCTCCAAGAATAGTACGAACACATTGGTTTGATCTTTAATGCTGATAAAACAGTTGTTCTACGATTCAACTATAAAGGGAATAGAAACTCAAAAAGTCTATCCATCTCTGAGGTTCCTTTGACAAGCAACCTTGCTTACCTGGGCATGCCTATTGGACTAAATTTGAAAGAAACTGTAAATCTGGCAATTAAAAATTATGCCAGCAAGATACAGGCTGCGTATGCATCCCTGGCTTCAAACGTTTCTTATCTAAGTAGAGCTCGACGTTCTCATTTATATAATAGTCCAACAGTTTCTCCCTTACTTGCCCTTGCTCCTCTTTGGTCTTTCTTTGGTTGCGGCATGAGAAAGCAAGCTCTTTAATTCAAATTCGCAAAGTATTTCATGGAACTTCCAACTGGCAAGCTGTTGTAATCGTATAGACTTCAGATAAGCCTCGTTCGATTTAAATTGTAAGTTCTAGCTCTCTTTTTAAAATTCAAGAGTAATCAGACGGTAGGCAACCCCCCCCCCCCCTACGCCTTTTTTATAAGTTTTTCGATCAACATTTTGTATTAGCCATTTTGTTCAAATTCGTCCAAATGTAAAATAGCTATGGTTACGGGTTTGAATCCCCCCCAGCGCAGGGGGAAAGGGCTGCGAGCTCTACTAGCAGCCCATCGTTAAAATATAAAGCTTCTATGGAAGGTGTGGTCGCATACACTTTAGAAGAAGCTCATTGATCGTAAATTGAAACTTATTTACCCTTTTTAAGAATCAAAAATGATCAAAAAGTAACAATCTCCCTCCCCCCTGTGTCTTTTTCCTCAAATGCATCCTATAAATATTTTGAAATAGCCGTTTTGTTCAAAATAGTCCTAAATTCAAATTGCTATATTTAGGGGTTGAGAAATCCTTCATAGCCCCCAGGGAAAGGATTGGAGCTTGTGCAAGTTTTCGATTTTTAGAAAATAAGTTTTTTGTGGAAGGGGAGTCCGCATTAACTTTGGAAGGGTCTCATTTGATCAGAAATTGAAAATTTTAGTCCTTTTCATAAGAGTCAAAAGTGATCAATGGGCCATTAGCCCACGCCCCACTTTCCAAAAGGGCATCTCGGCAAAATTTTGAGGTGGCCATCTTGTTCAAAACAATAAATTTGCTACCAGTTTTGAACCCTCTCGCTCTCCCAGCCCCAGGAAAAGGGCTCTGAGCTACGAAGCTTGCTTATTGTTACATCGATACTTTGTTTACCTTAATACCTTGTTTACTTAGATGCTTGCTGTTTTTTTTTTATAATTTGGTGCTTTGATACTAGTTTTGATATTTTGATGAAAGTTTGCTGTTGAAAAAAAATTATTTTTAAATAAGGTATTTTCTAAGAATTTGAAACTTTTTACAATAGAAAACGAACAAAAATTAAAGTAAAAAAACTTTCTGAAAAAAAAGTTTTTCAAAGAAAAGTAAAGTCCATATTAAACTTAAGATAAGCAGATACAAATACCTGTTAAAATTCAAACTAGAAATGACAAGAAATTACTATTAAAGAATAAATGAAACCCCCAAAGAACAGAAATTAAATAAACAGTCATGGCAAGAAAACATACAAAAAGTATTACTATTAAAGAATAAATGAAACCCAAAACGAACAGAAATCAAATAAACAATCATAGTAAACAGACATATAATAGGTACTAATATAAATGAATAAATAAATATTAAGACGATTGAAACCTAAGTTGAATATACAAATCAAGCTTGAAACGAACAAAAATCACCACAAACAATAGCGTGGGTTTTGCCTTCTTTTCTCACTGTAGAAGTCCAAAACTTTCTGCGTCATTGGCGCTTTACTGAAAACTATATGTGTCTTGAACAGTCTTGGAAAGCAGGAATAAAATCAAACAGAATATTTGATATATAATGAAATCAATTGTTGAAAGATAATCAGTTCAAGATTTTATTTCGCTGTAATTTTCATTTTCATTTTCAATGATGACTTTTTTTTAACTAAAAAAGGAAATATTTTTAATATAATTTGTTTTCAATGAAGCGCCATTGACGCAGTAGGCTTTAGGCTTTTACAGCTAAGGAAGGGTGCAGTATTCAAACTCTTGTTTGCAGTGACACTAAATTTGTCTTGGACACTCATGGAAATAAGTAATAGAATTAAAATGAATATTTGATATTTAATGGTATTAATTGCTGAAAGCTCATCATTTCAAAATGATTTTTAACCCTAATTTTTAACTCTATATTTAAATCTAATTTTTAGGTTTGTTTTCAATGTTGTAACAAGTACACAAGAAAATATTTTTAATATAATTCATTTTCAGTAAAGCGCCTATCACTTAGTAGGTTTATAATTTTACAGTAAGAGAAGGAGAGAAAACCCGCGCTCTTGTTTATAGTGATTTTTATTCGTTTCTAGCTTGATTTGTTTATTCAACATAGGATTCACTCGTCTTAAGATTCATTTATTCATTTGTATTTGTACCTATTGTATGTTTGTTTTCTATGATTGTTTATTTCATTTCTGTTCGTTTTGAGTTATTTGTTCTTTAATATTAATTCCTTGTAATTTATTCATTTATATTGGTACTTGTTGTATGTTTGTTTGCTATGATTTTTTATTGAATTTCTGTTTGGTTTGGGTTTCATTTATTCTTTAATAGTAATTTCTTGATGTTTCTAGTTTGAATTTTAACAGATATTTGTATTTGCTGGTCTTAAGTTTAATATGGCCTTTACTTTTCTTTGAAAACTTCTTTCTTGGAATTTTTTTTTAATTAATTTAAAGTAACAGCATGTTCTTACCGAACCAAGAATATCAAAATAAAAACAATGATTCGGTCTGAACCCATCTTAGGCGTACTGCTACCAAAATACTGCTATGGTTTTTCTTCTGGTTATTTAAATGTAATGAAGTTTTTAGGACAATAATACATTTCCTAACACTGTTGTCAGGCTAAACCATGAAAACAAATAAGAGAAACTAATTAGTCAAATTCAGCAACAGTTTTTGTTCCTAAAAATTGAAATTTTAGCAATCTGTAATACCAAAGACAGTTTAAAAAAAAACCTTCAGCTAATTTTTGTTGTTGTAGATTTTTAATTCGTCTTTGGATTTCTAAATAAGGCCAAAAACTGCTATAGCCAAAAACCGCTACAGCCTAAAACCACATAAATGCATTTGGAGGTTTTCAAAAAGTTAGTTGCCAATTTTTATTAATTTTTCAAGATATAAATGGTTTCCAATTAACCGATTCAAACATTCAAATTTCATTTTCACTTTCCTTGGTGCTTTAAGAATTTGTGTTTCAAGGTGTTCTGGAGCCGAAGTCGAATATGAGAAAGTCGAGTAGCACTTCACTTACGAGTCAAGTAGTCGAATATGAGTAGTCGAGTAGTCGAGTCCTCACATAATTGGAAGAATGAGGTTGATAATTTGGTATGCACGAGCTTTAAGATTTATTAAAAGTCAACAATATAAAAATATAAGTTTTTTTTATTCTCCTTTCACCATTAAATTTGAAATATAGCAAGGACAAAATAGCATGGTAGCAAATAAAAAGTTATAAATATAGTATATTGTACATACTCTGTACACATAAGGCAGCAAGTAAGGCCATTTCCTGTCCAGGACCGGGACTGTAAAGGCGTCCATGTTGTAAATCTCTTTTCAGTTGCAAATAAATTTGGTGCCGTGTTTCATCCCTCAACCGAAATGGCTCCGGGGGATAATATTTAATCCTAAAGCAAACGACGACTGGATCCATGTCTAAAGAAAGCAGAGAATTAAAACTTCTGAATCCCTGTCTCTCTCAAACAGACACATACACACAAACACACTCAGACATAAACACTCACACACAATTTATCTCCATTTACCCACCCCTCTCTTTCTTTCCTTAGATTTCTTTCTTGAAATATATCTCTCTTTCCTTGCTCACTTCTTTTCTTTTTGTTTTCTCTCCCCCTATATCTCCTTCTTCCCCTTTCTCTCTCTCTCTCTCTCTCTCTCCCTCTTTTCTCTCTTTCGAAATCATAACAAAAATGGGTATTCACCGATTTGAATGTATATAACAAAAAAAAACATCTTCTGGCGTAAGTGAAGGATGACGTTGAAAAGTAAATCGAATATAAAATTGAAAAATCTATAATGGAATCCAATAATAAATCGATATAAACACAATAATTAAAAATCATTGGTACAACTAATTATAGAAAACAAGTGGTTGGTCCATGCTTAAAGAAAGCAGAGAATTAAAATTCGGAATATCTTTTTGGCTTTCTCTCTCCCTCTGTGTCTTTGTCTGCCTCTTTCTCTCTGTCAAAAACTATATCTCTGTCATTATTACTATTTAACCAAGTCTTCTCTGTCTTTGTCTTTCTTATCTTTCTATTTCTGTTCTCTCTCTTGCTTTCTTTTTTTCATCATCCTCTTCTGCCAATTTTTCTCTCACTATCTCATTTTCTTGCCCCTTTCGAAATAATGACAAACATTAGTATTCATTGATTGGGAACTATTAAAAAAATAACCTTAAAAATAAATCGAATAAAAATCATCTTGTTAAACAGTTGGTTTATGTCAAATTCCGTGGCCACACAGTGGCATTGAGCAATCATGATTGTAGCAGTAGTCGCAACCTGGCAAAGAGCGAACGACAAGCCATAGTAACAATAATATGAAAAACACATTAAAAAAAAACTACCACAAAAAAATATGCCATCTGACGATGGTTCAGAAATGGTAACTATTAATCTCAAGAGTTAAAGTCTATTGGGAAAACAAATTTATGGCGATTTCGATAAAAGCCTGAAACCCCTCAAAAATGGCGTTATATTGAATTAAAAAGATCATCATTGGAATCAGAATGCTCGATTAAACCTTGTATTAGTTAATTACCAAAGTGGTTAATTACCATTAGTTAATTACCAAAATTAGTTAATTAGCAAAGTTGATCTCCACTTTGTTAAACAAACAGCACTGATGCGTCTCCTTTTGCTCCTTTTTTTCTACCAGGGCTATCAGGCTACCATAACATCATGGAGACATGTTTGCAACTGAAAGTAAGAAGCAGCACTAAAACTGAAAACGAAGAGAAATTATAACATATATGAGGAGGATGACCCGTTCGTCAAAACCTCACTATTTACACTAAAGTTTGAATATTGTTCCAATTCTTTAATAATGACCCCTGAATCACAAAAGCCGTTTAATTAGAATAAATAGCTCTTTTGATAGTACTAAAAAAACTTACAGTAAAGATTGAGGTATTGGCGAGAGGGCAAACCCCCTCATATGTGCAGTAATTTCAGTTCGTTTTAAGTTTTGATGTTGCTCCTTACTTTCTGTTGAAAAAATTTGTTTTTTTATTTAATTTCTGCTCGTTTTTTAAATAGTGAAGGGGAATCCAGCACCCCCTTCATGGAAAAATTAACTTCCCCATGAAAAATTCCTCCATAAAAAGATGCTGCGACGTAGCCCCCCAACCTCCCACCCAAAAAAATCTCCCCTGAAAACGTCTGTATACTTCACAATAACCAATACTATACGTAAAGAATGAGCGAAGTTCATAGCTTGCATCCCTTCCCCCGGGAACTGTGGGGGATTAATTCATCCTCAAAGACATAGTTATTAGATTTTTCGACTATGCTGAACAAAATGGCTATCTCAAAATTTTGATCTGGTAACTTTAGAAAGCGATGAGCGTTGGAGATGGCATAGTTGACCTCCAATTTTTTTGGTCGCTTAAAAAGAGCACTAGAACTTAGAATTTCTATTCATATGAGGCTTCTCGCGATATTCTAGGAGCACCGAGTCGACACGAAAACCCCTGGGGTAACTAAAAAACAACCAAAACAATAAAAAAAAAAAAATAAACACG
Source organism: Artemia franciscana (assembly GCF_032884065.1). Taxonomy (NCBI): domain Eukaryota; kingdom Metazoa; phylum Arthropoda; class Branchiopoda; order Anostraca; family Artemiidae; genus Artemia; species Artemia franciscana. The sequence goes on from NC_088871.1 coordinate 12,043,924, forward strand.
CATCCAAGATCTTTATTCTGGTAAAAAAAAACTCCGTATTTTTGCAAATAAGAGCTTGAAACCTCTTCAACAGGGTTATCTTATACGCTGAATCTGACGGTGTGATTTTCATTATGGCTCTATGACTTTTAGGGGGTGTTTCTCCCTTTTTTTGAAAATAGGCCGAATTTTCTCAGGCTCGTAACTTTTGATGGATAAAAGTAAACATATATAGTTGAAATCATCATAAGAATATGATTCTTTTCATGTATCTATTGGTATGAAAATTCCGTTTTTTAGAGTTTCGGTTAGTATTGAGCCAGGTTGCTCCTTACATAGGGATTGCCGAAAAAATTAATTAGACTTTTACTTTCTCAAAAACCAGAATCACCAGAAGAAGCCATAAGGCTCATAGAAAGAGAAATACAAATAGATAAAACAATGAAAAATTTAAACAAATGTTGATAGATATAACAGTAGGAGAGCATAACAAGGATCGGGGTAGGAAACCAGTAAGATTTTTGAAGGAAACTCAGCAGGACAGGTGTAGAAAATTTTGTCGGCCCAGATGGGAGGAGTCAAATGACAATGGGAAGCGATTTCATACTAAAGGCCAAAGAGGAGACCAAAGGACAAATCTGAAAAGACAGGAGATCACCTGCTATTACTATGGAAAGCCTAATCTGAGTAAATTCTAATGTTTGGAAAATAGAAATTTCCCTCGATTCTACCCATGGTTTTTGCTTCTCCCATATAGCAACCATTGACCATATGTGAGAAATAAATGACTACTCCATTAAGACTCTTTGGTATAAATGGTATTAATTGGGTGTCATTTTGCCTATCGTCTAATAGCCTGTAGTGCCTTCCCAAGACATTTTTGTCTTCGTCTAGTTTGTAATGATCTATGTCCTTCATATGATGCATGTAGTGTTCAGGTAATTCCTTACCCTCCGCTATAAATATTTTCATTGATGAGCAATAATCATCTTTGTCCTGATGAAGTGCTATGTTTCTTATCGAAAGAATGGCGCTATCCTCTTGCATTTTGGTTATAGTCAGATATTGTTCTGATTTTTCTTATGGAAATCGAGACAGAAAATCTGGCAATATGCTACTACGCCCTTTGATGTCGATTGGAGTATGATCGAATGCTTGAAAACGAAGCACCCATCGTGTTAACATTGCGGAGCTGTTTTGCATGGTATGAAACCAAATTAACAATTTTTGGTCTACCCTCAAAGTAGATTTTTTCGCCAAGAGAAATTGTCGAAAATGCTTCATATACACGAAGACAGTTAAACATTCTCGTTCAATTGTGGAATACTTTCTTTCAGCCTCAGTTAAAGCACGAATAGCATATTGAATAATCGATTCCTTTCAATTAAGATTAATATTGAAGAGCACGGCTCCCTTACCTACTGACAATGCTTCCGTTTGTAAGCAAAAATCAAGAGAAAGGTTGGGAAGCTGGGAAGTTCTAACACAGGAGCTTTTAACAATTCCTGTTTCAGTTTTAAAAGGGATTCTACTGCTGCTGGAAGACATTCGAAATTTCCAGATTTCTTAAGGAGGTCGGTAAGAGGTTTAGCGAGAGTAGCCTAGTTTTGAACATAGCGCCAGAAATAGCTTAATAATCCACTTACTGCTCTACAAGTTTTTTGATTCTTTGGAGGCTTTATTTGCTTGATAATTTCTAGTTTATCTGGGTTTAGAGAAATGATCCCTAAGACGACCATCATTTGTAATTTTCATTTCATTTGTAGTTTCATCAGTTTCATTTGTAGTTTTTGGGATTACATTCAAACATGCTCTCTCGAGTATTCCCAAAATTCGTTTTAGTCCATCCAAATGACTTTCAACTGTTTCAGTGAACAAAATGACATCATCCAAATAATTCAGTGTGTCTGTTTTCTTTTTGGCATTGGTTTGAGAGAACTTTTCCTGGTGGTTCTCTTTCAGAACTAAATTCATGAGTCTGCTGAAACAATTTGGACTGAAAGCCAAAGCAAAAGGCATCCGCTGAAATTTGAATGTCCTACCATCCTCCAATATGACGGTTGCCTTATGGTTGGTTTCAGATCTAGTGCTATTTGCCAGATAGAAACTACTGTAGAACTTAGATCCTAATAGTGAGTCCAAAATGAAATCTCTGCGGGGAATTTCATTACATCTTTCACTGTAACAGCGTTCAAGGCTCTAAAATCCACACAATATCGCCACATATTATCTTTCTTTCGCACAATAATCAATAGAAAACACTATTCGCTAACAGCTTCTTTGATGACCCCTTGTGTTTCCAAGTCTTTAATTTGTTCGTCCAGCCACGATCGTAGATGATACAGTGTCTGTATGGTTGATTTCTAACCGCTGGGCCTTCTGTGGGTATTTTGTGTGTAATCAAATGTGTCAAGCCATACTTAGACTTACGCCTGGTGAAAGTCCATTTGTATTCACACAAAATCTCAACTACTTGCTGCATGGTGCTGTGCGAAAAATGTTTAAGGTCAAACTGTGCCAAGAATTTAGTTTTTGTCATTTCATATTCCTCCTGCTTTAACCACGGAATATTGAAAGATGTATCCTGTATGCTATTCACCCATAACTTGGAATTTTCAAGTGACCTGATATTTTCATGAGAAATCGGTTCTGCTACTCCTAGCTTAATTTTTGAAATCTTGACCTTTTGATTTCTCAAATTGGACACTTTCAAGTACGCTGTCCCTTTTTCTATGGTCCAACTTTCGACCAACAGTAGAAAGATATTTCTCTAGTGTATAGCCTCCTACTAAAGCTGTAATTCACTGACTGGGTTCAGTATTTGTCGGTGCTAAAACCTGAATAGGTTTTAGTCCCTGCAAGTCCCTGCCTCTATTTTTACCTGATTATTGAATTCATACTTTTGGCAAGGATTAGTATCTTGCAAAGTTGTGCAACTAAAATCCCTCTTTATTGTGGGGCTAGCGATTTTGATTTCATTACTATTCAGATTCCAAATTTCACCATATTTCCGAAGTGCGTCTACCCCTAGTATGCATGGAAACGGCAGTTTCCTGCAAATAATCATCCGCACGATGATCCCTTCTTTATTTGTATAAAGTTTTAGATGGCATTCCCAAAAAAATTCTCAACTGATGACCTGTGACTGATGGTAGGCTATTCGGACATTTTTTAATTGTATTTTGTATATTTGACGGTAGTCTCCTACTTACTTTCTGATCATTGAAGTCGGAACCCCCGTATCAATAAAACAAGGTACATTTTTAAGACATTCCATACTAAAACAACGAACTATGGATAAATTTGTAGAATTATTGAAATTGCAACATTGAAGACTGTACAAGGGTCTAATGTGACTCGCAGCCTTTTCGACCCTCAAAGACTGGGCTTTTCGTTTAAACTCACCCAATGATCGTTTTCTGATATGTAGTTTGGCCAGAATGAGCTGGGTGTAGCATCGTTCCATGACTCTTCTGCTGCATTTGCCTTATCCATTCCTTGGTTTCTAGGGATGAATTCTCTAACAAAATGTCCTCCACCTCTTCCATGTGTGTATATCTTCCTTGGTCCTGGGATGTTCCTGTTAGCGCTAAATGGTCTGAAAAATCGTCATTTGCCCCTTCCTCAAGGAGACTCTCTGGATTGTTCTCCTCTGGGTTAACAATTTGGCTGATTGTCCTGCCTCTGGGATCCATATCCTCTGTAACCTTTGTCTCCATCACGAATTCTGGTGCGACATTCAGAATCATAATGATTAACAAGGTTAACTCCGCAAAGTTAACATGATGGGTGCTTCATCTTCAAGCTTTTGACTATACTCCAATCGACATCAAAGGGCGTAGTAGCATATTGCCAGATTTTCTGTCTCGAAATCCATAAGAAAAATTAGAATAATCTCTGACTATAGCCGAAATGCAGGAGGATAGCACCATCTTTTTGATAAGAAACATAACACTTCATCAGGACAAAGATGATTATTGCTCATCAATGAAAATATTTATAGCGGAGGGTCAGGAATTACCTGAACATTACATGCATCATATGAAGGACATAAATCATTACGAACTAGACGAGGACAAAATTGTCTTAGGAAGGTACTACAGGCCATTACAGACGTATAGGCAAAATGACACCCGATTAATACCATTTATACCAAAGAGTCTGAATGGAGTAGTCATTTATTTTTCACATGTGCCCAATGGTTGCCATATGGGAGAAGCAAAAACCATGGGTAGAATCGAGGAAAATTTCTATTTTCCAAACATTAGAATTTACTCAGAGCTGCGACGATTGCGCAAAACACAAATCACCGCAGAAAATGCCAAGAGCAGAATTGGGGACTTATGGAGTATCATCCAGATTTGGAGACTTGATGTCAATTAACATCTGGTGATCAGGTGATGGACTTCCAGTGTCAGCTAGAGGAAACAGATGAATTCTTACCATCTTTGACCATTTCAACTCGTTTTTATGCACTTACCCTGTGTCCAATAAAAAAGCAAGCACCATTGCGAAAACTCTGGTCCCTCGCTTACTTTCTGAACACGATATTTTTCCCAAGACCGTTCTAACCGAGAATGGGCCTTGTTTTCAGGCCAAACTATTAGACGAAGTCACCAGCTACCTTAATATGAAGAGCTGGTGTGCACCAGCTTATATGGGCATGTGTAATGGGAAAGTAGATAGTTAAAAACCATGAGCTTGCATTCATGTTCGGTATTCATTCCAAGCAAGAACCAAATCATTGAGACGATCACCTACCGTTGTTAGTATTCACAATAAATACCGCTTATTCTGCTACTGCAGGAGAATCACCGTTTTTCATAAAGCACTTGGGGGATCCCAAGACTTGTATGGAGTCTATAGGTAATGAGCGCTTATACTCTAATCTGGGTCAGTACAAACAAGAAATGACTATGAGAATTAAAAAGGCAATGGAACAGGTAGCTCAAAACTTAAAAAAAGCTAAGGTAAACAAAAAGACAAATATGATCGTAGAATAAAAAATACAAGGAAATATAAAATAGGAGATATAGTCTGAGTTCAAAAACTAAATTTGGAAGGACCAAAAAAGCTATAATAAAAATAGGATGGACATTTCCGAGTGATAAAGGCTCTTTCCAACAATTTAACATATATCTTGAGGCGTTCAGAGAAACAAACAGAGGTAATAGTACACCATAACCGCATCAAACCTGGTTTCTATCCCAAGCCATAGAAAGTGAAACCTGTTCTGGAAAATTATTTGGATAATTATGAAATGGCAGCCCCGGTTCTAAAGCATCAGCCGTATCATTTCTTAGATCTTTTGAACAATCATAACAAATGGGAAGAATTAAAGGAGTATCTAGCACCCACTTGGATGGAATTCCTGAAACAATACAACCCGAAAGAAGACTTGTCAGATCCAGCCGAATCGAGTGATGTCAAATCTGGAGACGAGGATCCAGAGGCACATTTCTTTCCAACTAAACGGAGTTCACCAATTTCTCCAGCATTCAATCCCTCCACCATTACAGAAGCCATCAGCCCAATAGTTCATCCACCAAAGAATTTGCAAATGGAGGAACAGGCGAATACACCGAATCGAACTTACCTCAGGAATAAAATTACTAACTTGTCCGGAATGTTGGTGAAGTCACACCCAAGACTGCGAGGAAGACGCAAATGAAGGATTTCTGGAGAGTGGGGATTACACTTGTGGCCCAAGTACCAACAGATCTAAAGAACCAAAGACTGGAGTTTACTTGATTTTTAAAGCCTGCACCAGCAGAAGATTTTAAAAGATTTTACTCTTTGGAATCCCCAACAGAACTGAAACAAAAACAAATGATGCAACAACCAGCTGGACTACGACAGTAAATGACCTGATCAGAAGGGTTGGCGCTTCGAGAAAAACTTTGAAGGAAAGTTCACAAAACTGGATCTCCAAAAGCTCTGTCAAAATCTGCAGCTCAGGTAGCCAGACAACTCAAATTAAAAGAAGAACAACAAGAGGAAAAGTTAATGCAAAAATTTGACGAAGCGACAAAAACTAGGTCTCACTCGGATTCTGATGTTACCAAAAAGACATGTAAGCATTACGGGAAAAACCAATTAGCGTATTCACAGGAGTCTGAGTATCCCCAAGAAAGTTCGTCGGGTAAGTCATGTTTACCTCCGACAAGGTTAGTTTTGAACTAATAAGCATAAAAAAAGGAAATATATCAAATTTAAAACCCCATAGAAGTGATCCAACACTAAGTTGGTTCGTTTTCTAGACAATTGTCGGAATGGATTCTATGGAAGCAACTGAATTTAGGTTTTGGTAAACCAAAAACCTAACAAAGACTCTCTAATAGTATTTAGTCTAGTAGTTATAGTTTTTAGTTTTTATATTTTTTAATTTTTTTTTTCTTTTTTTGGATAAAAATTGCATTAAATTACATTACATTAGAAATGCAATAATTAAATTACAATAAAATTGCAGCAAAATAAAATTACATTAAAATTGTAATAAAATATTTTGCAATATAAGAAAGCTTTCATTTCAGTATTTTGCAAAAGCAAAAATTGAGGCTCTTATCAAATTATATTAAACTGTTTAAAGAGTAAGAAACTGGTAATTGCAAAAATATTTGAATATATTTTGACAATGAATTAAAGCAATTCAAAATTTTAAAAAAGAAAACCAAAATTTTGGAGCTTAGTAGATATTATTCTTATAAACTGGATTTGTTTTAGTAATCAAATATCTTTGAAAAAACTGCAATATGAAAAGACAGCAAATTGTCTGCGGTTAGAATATGCAGCTTTTGTCCATTTGTCCGTCTGAACTAATAAAAAATAAAATAAAATAAAAAATAATAAAAAAATGTAATTTTTTTAAAAAAGTAAAAAAAGGAAAAAACTGAAATAAACAAAAAAGAGAAATAGGACAACAGGTTTCAGTTCTTCTCCATTTTCTCTATCACTCTATATTAATCATATATTCGATAATACAATCTAAATAAGTAGTTACCGTAGCACATTGGCTTTGATACCCTCTTTCGAAGTTAAAGAATGTAGGTTCAAGTCAATTTGCGGTAATGTAGATTTCTTCAATATTCTTGTCGTAAATGTTCTCTTTGAGCTAAATATCACGTTTTGCGTTTCTCCGGTGTTTCCTCTTGGTGTGCTCTTTTTGATGTCATTGTAGGATTAGTGGTACTTTCTCTTTGAGCCGCAAACATTTATATTGAATAAGACATCATATTTTATATGACATCATGTATTAATATGAAAGCGTCCTTATATTGCAATGACGTCATTATGGAAATGACTTTATATGTAGATTTTTTTTTATTTTTTTTTTTATTTTTTTAATTTCTTATCTATTTTGATTTTTAATTTTTCTTTTATTTTTTTTGTTTATTTATTTTTTAGATTTTTTCCTTTTTTTAATTTTTTTAGATTTTTTTCCTTTTTCTTAATTTTTTTATTTTTTGTATTCGAATGAGAGCATTAAAGCCAATGTACTGCGGTAACTATTAATAAGGATTGTACTATTGACTAGCTGTTGGGGTGGCGCTTCGCCCTCCCCCTCAAGCCCCCCCACGCGCGTAAGTCGTTACGCGCCATATTAGTTACGCGCCATTGTATTTGTGTCCCTGTGTACCACGTATGAATATAGATAGCATGTGTTTTGAACTACGTAAAACTTGCGAATATACAACATTCTTGGCTTTCCCATTGTCCGTGCATATACAAAGCCTTATGCACTAATAACGAAGTCATATGCAAACGCTCTTTTTACAAACAAACAAACATGCATACACACAACTCGTTTTTACATAGATAGATAGATAGATAGATACAATACAAATTAACTGTGTAAAACTTGCGAATATACAACATTCTTCGCTGTCCAATTGTCGCTGCATATAAATAGATTGTCGGGTTTACCGACCCTCGAACATGCAACGTACAATTGTCCATGGAAAAAACAATCAGTATTAAGATCAATACCACATTTTTCTAATGGTTGACATTGAGCTTTGTTGATGGTGATTGCAAATGCTAATCGAATTGGGAATTGAAATCTTTTAAATTGAAAAAAACAGATCCGTTGGAATCAAGGGGATGCGAGAAATAAGAACAGCATCACCCTCAAAAGGCCCTGTCAAGAGTGTGGCCTCTATTACGTTTTCCATTGTTTTTTTACGGCAAGTCGTGTGCCATGGCAAAGCTTTGGTGGGTTGATATTTCTTAACAATATTATTGGTACGCCTATTTTTAGTTGTAGCACGTGTGGTGGAAACCCTGAAAGATCCACGGAATTTAAAAATTCAGATGGATAATTAACCACCTCATTTGGTTCCAAAACTGTGTCGACTGACTTGTAAAGGACTGCCAGGTCTCGAATCTTGGTCAAAACAATATTTTTGATTTTGTGGACGTCTATATTTTTGGGTGCAAGAATCACTCTTTCACTTAGCCATTTATTATTTTTATAATTGTTTAGAATATTCGGAAATACCTTTTCAACCAATTCAATTTTGGACGTCACTAAATAACAGAATTCAGCAGGCAGTTGTATACGTCCTAAAATTGAGTCTACTGGGATCTTTCCGTTTCCAATTGCCAGTAATTGATCTGAAATTGTTTGACCAGAGTCATCGTTTTGCAATCGAACAAGCATATTTGTCGTTAATTTTAATGTTTTTACGTGTGCCCATAAATTAGAATTTTTCAGGCAAGCATTCATTTCGTCTGCAGGGGTTGATCTAGGTATTATAGGTAATGTTTGCCTGAAATCTCCCGCAAGCAATATTAATGTGCTGCCAAAAGGTTTTGAATTCCCTCGCAAATCTTTCATACATTGATCCAGAGCCTCGAGCGATTTTTTGTGTGCCATTGTACACTCGTCCCAAATAGTAAGTTTGCATTGCTGCAATACTTTGCCCATCCCAGATGATTTGGAAATATTGCACGTGGGAGTTTCTGTAGAATGCAAATTCAAAGGCAATTTCAAAGCGGAATAAGCAGTTCTTCCACCAGGCAGCAACGTTGCGGCTATTCCGGACGACGCAATTGCCAACGCTATATCATTTTTTGATCGAATTGATAATAGAATCAGTTTTATCATAAACGTTTTACCAGTACCTCCTGGCGCATCCAAAAAGAAAATTTCTCCAACGTTGTTATCGACACAATGTATTATCGTATCATATATGTCTTTTTGTTCTGGCGTTAACTTGGAAATGTTATTTTGTAGATACGACATTATATCACTCGTACTGTAACTTTGTTCACGATCCAATTCTACACATGTCGAAACAGCAGCGGTACGATTAGGTGAAGGCATTCCCAAATCCTGAAGAGGTTTGTTTGCCATACATACGCACAAATCTTCTATAATAACTAAAGTGTAGTAATAAATTTTCGATGTAAAATCAAAAGTCATATCTGACATCTCTAACCGTTTTCGATGGAGTATATCTTCGGAGATTTTTGATTTATATTTTTCCCATGACTCTGTAGGAGCTGATGGAGAGCAAGTTGTTAGTATGATGCCAAACAATGCACGAATTTGACTTGGATTTGACGTTTCGCAGGCGTCATTGATGCAGTGATCCCAGTGTTGGTCATTCTCCAGTAAATTCAGAGCTTGGCATGCACTACGGTAAGTGTCATGTATAGTACCGTTTACAGTTCTCAAATACTCAAAGGACGTCGGACCGGGTACATTCACCAAAAGCAGGCGTAGAAAGAAGCATTCATGTTGATTGGGGTGAACGGTGTAGAGTCGTCCTATCGTGGTATCTTTGAAGGTGGTAGGTTGGCCATCGACTGACTTACGCTGTTTTCGACGTTCAAATACTTTATTTTTAAAATTCAACATGTAATACGAAGACACCTCAGTATACAGCAGTTTTTTTGCAAAGGAATCATTTTTGCATAGCGAAAAGAAAGCAGTTAACTTTGTATCCGGTGGATTCAGGGCTCTTTGTTGCACGTTGGGGTCCGAGAAATAAACACATTGACCATTCTGTAAATGTACCGCTAAGTGAACAACAGCTGGACTACGTTCATGTATCGGAAATGAAAGAATTCGCCAAACAGCTTCATTACTGCTTATGTATCTTCCAGCTTGATATTTTACGATTTCGTCGATATCTTCGATTTCGGACTGCAAGCCAAAAACTGCCATGTCATTGCCTTTGTTGACGTATTTACATATGTATTTGATTACCTTTACGGAGTTACAGTATTCAACGTTTATGTGTGACAATAAATGTTTTTGACAATAATGGGGAATATTAAACAACCCACTGGTTATATACTTCGATGGTGGTACCGTTACGCTTCTTTATTATTCCTGTTTTACCGCCGTCTTCAGTAGATCTTCTTCTATATTGTGGGTAACCATCATTTCCAGTAATTGTGTTGGATACTAAAATTCGAGGATATTGCTTTGTGCACCTTCCTTCGGCCACGCATGGTGAATTTTCGTTCAATGCACCGCAAGGTCCATGCATCACATTTTTTACAACAATATCATATCATCGACATTTTCATCAGGTATTTCAGTGGAAATCACATCATCAATTTCGTTAGACGTAATTTTATTATGTAGCCAGATTAGTATATGTGCGTGTGACAAACCTCGTTTTTGCCATTCCACTGAGTACATCCAGCATCGTACTGACCCAAACACTTCAAGTTTTACTATGTAGTTTATCAGTAATTTAAACTTTTATCGGGAGATACGGGCCGTAATGTCATGTCTATGAACCGCCGATTGTCATTGAAGTAAAAGCTGCTGTATCTCGTCCCAAGATTGATTACATGTAAATGTAATAAATAAATCTGAACGACCATAGAGACAAACATACGCAATAGCATCTTGAGCATATTCATGCATATGACGGGGACTGCCAGCATATGACGAAGCTAAAATCGTTAATCTTCCAACGTTTGTGGTATTACCGTCATTTACAACTGCATCTCACAAATGAATGTATTGTTCAGAGCGGAACTTGGTCTTTTCTTCTTCGCTATCCCATTGTCTGTGCGCATATAAATAGATTGTCAGGTTACCAACCCTCGAACATGCAACTTACAATTGTCCATTGGAAAAAAATCTGTATTAAGACCTATACCGAATTTTTCTAATTGTTGCCCTTGAGCTTTGTTGATGGTGATTGCAAATGCTAATCGAATTGGGAATTGCAGTGTTTTAAATTGAAAAGGCGGATCCGTAGGAATCATGGGAATGCGAGGAATAAGAACAGCCTCGCCCTGAAAAGGCCCTGTCAAGATTGTTGCCTCTATTACACTTTCCATTGTTTTTTTTACGGCAAGTCGCGTGCCATTGCAAAGCTTTGGTGGGTTGATATATCGTAACAGTATTATTGGTACGCCTATTTTTAGTTGTAGCACGTTTGGTAGAAGCCCTGGAAGATCCAGGGAATTTAAAATTCAGATGGATAATTAACTGCTTCATTTGGTTCCAGAACTGTGTCTACTGACTTGTAAAGGACTGTCTGGTCTCGGATCTTGGTCAAAATAATATTGCTGATTTCGTAGACGTCTTTATTCTTGTCTGCCAGAATCGCTCGTTCACTTAGCCATTTATGATTCTTATAATTGATTAGAATATTCGGAAATACCTTTCAACCAATTCAATTTTGGACGTCACTAAATTACATAATTCAGCAGGCAGTTGTATACGTCCTAAAATTGAGTCTACTGGGAGCTTTCCGTTTCCAATTGCCAGCAATAGATCTGAAAATGTTTGACCCGAGTCATCGTTTTGCGATCGGACACGCATATTTGTAGTTAATTTTAATGTCTTTACGTGTGCCCATAAATTAGAATTTTTCAGGCAAGCATTCATAAAAAGACTAAAACAAAAAGAAACACTACAAAAATACAAAAAACTGAAAAAGGAAAAACACTAAAAAAACACAAATAGAGGAAAAACTAAAAAAATGGAAAAACACCAAAAATTAAAGAAGAAAAAGAAAACTAAGAAAATAAAAAAATAAAAAAGGTAAAAAACTAAAAAAACTAAAAAAAGAAAATAAACTAAAAAAATAAAAACAAAAAGAAAAAAAAGAAAAAGCAAAAAAAACGAGAGAAAAAGGAAAAAAAGAGGAAAAATAAAAAAAACTAAAAAAGCAAAAACTAAAATAAGAAAAAGTAAAAAAAATAAATAAAAAACTAAAAAAGAAAAAACTAAAAAAGAGAAATTCTGAAAAAATGAAAAATAAAAAAAGGAATAAAAATGTACTGCCCTAAAATCCATATCTATATATATAAAAATGTAGTGGCCGTCTGTCCGTCTGTCCGTTACACAATCTTCCATAAAAAAGGAAAAAACTAAACAATAAAGAAGAAAAAGAAAACTAAAAAAAATAAAAAAGGTAAAAAACTAAAAAGAAATAAGAAAAAAACTATAAAAACTAAAAAGAAAAAAAAGAAAAAAAGAGAAAAAACTATAAAAGGAAAATAACTAAAAATGAAAAAAAAACTAAAAAAGAAAAAAAGAAAAATTAAAAAAGTAAAAAATAGAAAAAGAAAAACTAAAAAAAGAAGAAAAAGAAAACCTTGAAAAAGAAGAAAAAAACTAAAAAAACTAAATAAGGTAAAAAAACTAAAAAAATTGAAAGAAAAAACTTAAAAAACTAAAAAACTAAAAAAAGAAAAAAACAAGAAATTAAAAAAAGAAAAAAAAAAGAAAAAGAGGAAAAACTTAAAAATACAAAAAAAAATAAAAAATAAAAAAGTAAAACAAAAAAAAAACTAAATAAAGAAAAAACTACAAAAATATAAGAAAAAGAAAAAACTAAATGAGAAAAAAACACAAAAAAAAGAAAAAAGAAAAATAAGAAAAAAACTAAAACGAAAAAAAGACAAAAGCTATTGGAAAAAAAACTAGAAAAAAGGAAAAACTAAAAAAAAAAGAAAAGCAAAACTAAAAAAAGAACAACTGAAGAAGAGGAAAAAATAAAAAAGGAAAAAAAGAAAAAAAGAAAAAACCAAGCTCAATGGCAATCATATATAAAAACCAAAAACATAAACTTTAGTTCTTTTCTATTTTCTCTACCACTCAATATTAACCAAGTATTCAATAATACTTTTTTTGAATAATAAGTATTCAAAAAAATTGAGGCCCTTTTAAAATTTTATTAAACTGCTTAAAACGTAAAAAACTTGTGATTGCACAAAAATTTCAATATATTTTGACAATAGATTAAAGTAATTCGAAAACCTTAAAACAGAGAACCAAAAGTTTGAAGCTAAGTAGAAATTGTTGAAGTTTCTGCTAAAAGAAAATTTGTCAAACTGTCAGTTAATGTCAAAAAGAAATTATTATTAAAATGCTTAAAATGTAAAAAACTGGTGATTCCACAAATATTTCAATATATTTTGACAATGGATTAAAGCAATTCGAAAACCTTAAGACAGAAAACCAAAAGATTGAAGTTTTGTAGAAATTGTTGAAGTTTAGAATGCTTGCTGCAAAAAATTGTCAAATTGTCAATTAATGTCAAAAAGAAATTATCCTGATATGTTACCAAAAATTGAACACCAGGATGAAACACTGGAGCAACACAAAACCAGGCTTACGGCTCAAAGAGAAAGGACTAGATTAGGAATGTCCAATTTACGTCAACGAAGGCGTGTCAGGGAACCACAAGAGCAGCGCGAAACCCGACTTGCAGTTGACAGAGAAAGTAAAAAATTAAGGCGTGTCAAGGAGCTGCCAGAGCAACGCAAAACCAGGCTTACCGCTGATAGAGATAGTAAAAAATGAAGCCGTGTCGAGGAGAAACGAGAGTAACGCGAAACCAGACTTGATCCTGAAAGAGAAAGTAAAAAAAGAAGGCGTGTCGATGAACTACTAGAGCAACACGAAACCAGACTTGTGGCTGATAGATATAGCAAAAAACCGAAGGTATATCGAGAAACCACGAGAGCAGCGCATAACAAGGCTTGCGGCTGACAGTAGGTAGTAAAAAAAGAAGGCGTGTCACTGTATTACAAAAGCAATGCGTGTATGATCAACTGGCATTCAAATACTTCAACTCTTCATATACTTCAATACTTCAACTGACATTCAACTCTTCCGATGATTATGGCTTCAGTCAAGATATTCAAATCGGGACTATGTCTGAGATATGTCCTTGCTGCAAGGCTTTGAAATTTAATGGTGAAACAATGGGAATGTGTTGCGCCTTAGGAAAAGTTAAGCTTCCTCAGCTGGCTGAACCCACCAGAGCCATTGAAAACTTTGCTTACTGGGTATGCGTCTAAATCGAAGAGTTTTGTATCAAACATCAGGAAATAAAACTCATATTTGATACTCATAAAATTGTTATTTACCCTGACAAATCGCCTACTGGTAAAAATGTGCTCAGACACAATGCTCCAAGCATCAACGAAGTGTCAATCGTTATGTTCGGTGATCAGTTCTTACCGCGAGATATTATTTCTTCATAGGCTAAATGCTCAGTTGACGAAAAATGCTGAAACTCATCGATGCTACGATACCCTACAATATCCTATCATTTTTTGGGATTAAGCCGAAGGCTATCATATTAATATTAAATTGATAAATCTAGCCACTAACAAAGAAACGGATAAGAAATACAGCACAATGAACTATTATGCCTATAGATTAATGATTCGTCAGGATGAAGAGAATTCTATTGTTAAATGCCGTCAACTGTTTCACCAATACATCGTTGATATCTATGCAAATATTGAATCAGAAAGTTTGCTCCGTCTGAATCAGACCAAGCTCTGCTCTGAACAAAACATTCATTTCGAGATGCATTTGTAAATGACGGTAATACCACTAACACTCGAAGAGTAACGATTTTACCTTCGTCATATACTGGCAGTCCGCGTCGTCTGCATGAGTATGCTCAAGATGCCTTTGCGTATGTTCGTCTCTATGGTCATCGAGATATATTTATTACATTTACATGTAATCCATCTTGGGACGAGATACAGCAACTATTACTTCCTGGACAATCGCTGGTTCATAGACATGAAATTACGGCCCGTGTCTTCCGGCAAAAGTTGAAATCACTGATAAATTTCATAGTAAAACTTAAATTTTTTGGGCCAGTGCGATGTCGGTTGTACTCAGTGGAATGGCAAAAGCAAAGATTGCCACACGCACATATACTAATATGCTTAGTTAATAAAATTACTGATAGTGAAATTGACGATGTGATTTCCTCTGAAATGCCTGATGTAGATGTCGATAGGGGCTTATATGACATTGTGGTAAAAAATACGATACATACACCTTGCGGTGAACTGAATGAAAATTCACTATGCATGGACTGAGGAAGGTGCACAAATCAATATTTTCGAATTTTAGTACCTAACACAATTACCAGCATTGATGGATATCATATTGATAGAAGTAGGTCTACCGAAGATGGCGGAAAATAAGCAATCATAAAGTTGCCTAACCGTTACATCAAAGAAGATAACCTTTGGGTTATTCCATATTCACCTTTATTATCAAAAACATACAATGTGCATATAAACGTGTAATATTGCAATTCCATAAAGGCAATCAAATACACAAGTAAATACGTCACAAGTAAATACGTCAACAAAGGTAGCGACATGGTAACAATATCAGACTGGGAGACATAAGCAGTAATGAAGCTCTGTGGCAAATTCTTCCGTTTCCGATACAAGAATGAAGACCAGCTGTTGTTCATTTAACGGTACAGTTACAGAATGGTCAACTTTTTTACTTTTCGGACCAACGTGCAACAACAAGCCCTGAATCCACCGCTTACAACATAAACTGCTTTCTTCGCAGTATGTCAAAATGATTCTTTTGCCTGCTGTATTCTGAAGTGCCTTCGTATTACACGTGGAATGCTAATAAGAAATCATTTGAAGGTCGAAAACGAGGTGAGTCAGTCGACGGCCAAGCTAGGATCTTCAAAGAGACCACGAAAGGAAGACTCTTCACCATTCACCCAAATCAAGATGAATGCTTCTTTATCCAGCTGCTTTTGTTTAATGTACCCAGCCCGACGTCTTTTGAGCATTTTAGAACTGTAAACGGGACTATACATGACACCTACCGTAGTGCATGCCAAGCTCTGAGTTTATTGGAAAACAACCAACACTAGGATAACTGCATCAATTACGCGTGCAAAACGTCAACTCCAAGTAACATTCTTGCATTATTTGGAATAATTTTGACAACTTGCTCTCCTTCATCTCCTGAAGAGTTATGGGAGAAATACAAATCACAAATGGCCAAGGACATACTCCACTTAACACGGTTAGAGAGGTCAGATATAACCTTGAATTTTACAACAGAAATTTATAACGTCACTTTAGTTATGATTGAAGATTTATGCTTATCTATGGCAAACAAACTTCTCAAGCATTTGGAAATGTCTTCACATAATTGTGCTGCTGCTATTTCTACATTTGTAGAATTGGATCGTGAACAAAGTTACAACACGATTGATCTATTGACGTATATACAAACAAATATTTCTAAGTTAACGCCTGAACAAAAAGGCATTTATGATCAGATAATATATCGTGTCGATAATCAAGTTGGAGGAATATTCTTCTTGGATGCGTCAGGTGGTATTGGCAAAACATTTCTAATAAGATTGTTTCTGGCATCATTTTGATCCAAAAATGACATAGCGTTGGCCCTTGCGTCGTCCGGAATAGCCGCAACGTTGTTGCCCGGTGGTAGAACTGCTCATTCCGTTTTGAAATTGCCTCTGAATATGCAATCTACAGAAACACCCACGTGCAGCATTTCCAAATCATCTGGGATGGGTAAAATATTGCAGCAATGCAAAGTTATTGTTTGGGACGAGTGCACAATGGTACACAGAAAATCGCTCGAAGCTCTTGACCGATCCTTACAGGATTTGCGAGGAAATTACAAACCCTTTGGCAGCACATTAATATTGCTTGCAGGAGATTTCAGCTAAAAATGGGCGTTCCAATAATACTTTTGTGAAATATTAATTCACCAAAGCTTTCCACCGGCACCGACTTGTGCAAAAAAAAACAATGGAAAACGCAATCGAGGCAACAATCTTGACAGGGTCTTCCGAGGGTGAGGTTGTTCTTATTCCTCGCATTCCCATGATTTCAACGGATCTGCCTTTTCAATTTCAAATATTGCAATTCCGAGTTCTATTAGCATATGCAATCACCATCAACAAAGCTCAAGGGGAATAATTAGAAAAATGTGGTATAGAACTTAATACGGATTGTTTTTCGCATGGGCAATTATATTTTGCATGCTCAAGAGTCGGTAAACCGGACAATCTCTTTATATGCACGGACAATGGAACAGCGAAGAATGTTGTATATTCACAAGTTTTACGCAGTTAAAATTACCACATATCCGTTATATGTACATATGTTGAATATCCGTAAGTTTTACTTAGTTCGAAATTATTACCTTGTATACATGTTGCTAGGGTGCGTAGCGCTAAGGCAACGCGTAGCAGGGGTGTTACAACCTGTTGCAAACACCCCCAAAAAAGCAAGCGGTGCAGCGAAAATAGCCTTATTAGATTCATTACATCAGCGAGCCCTACCGTAGAAGTTTCTAGATCCAATCTACATTACAATAATTAAATTATAATAAAAGTGCAGTAAAATAAAATTACATTGAAATTGTAATAAATATTTTGTAATGTAAGGAAGCTTTTATTTTCGCAGTTTGCAAAAGCGAAAATAGAGGCTCTTATTAAATTATATTAAACTGTTTAAAGAGTAAAAAAACTGGTAATTGCAAAAATATTTGAAGATATTTTGACAATAGATCAGAGCAATTCAAAAACCTTACAAAAGAAAATCAGAAGTTTGAAGCTTAGTAGAAATTATTGTTATAATTTGGATTTGCTTTAATAATCAAATATCTTTGAAAAAACTGCATTACGAAAAAACAGCAAATTGTCTGCGGTTAGAATACAAGGGACAATGAGAATCCATATAGTGAGAATCTCCCATGGTTTCCACCACACGTGCTACAACTAAAAATAGGCGTACCAATAATACTGCTGCAAAAAATTAACCCACCAATGCTTTGCAACGTCACGCAACTTGCCATAAGATAAACAATGTAAAACGTAAAAGAGGCAACAATCGTGACAGGGCCTTCCGAGGGTGAGGCTGTTCTTATTTCTCGCTTTCCCATTATTCCAACGGATCTGCCTTTTCAATTTAAAAGATTGCAATTCCCAATTCGATTAGCATTTGCAATCACCATCAACAAAGCTCAAGGGTAATCATTATAAAAATGTGGTATAGATCTTAATACTGATTGTTTTTCTCATGGACAATTATATGTTGTATGCTCAAGAGTCGGTATACTGGACAATATATTTATATGCACAGACAATGGAACAGCGAATGTTGTATAGAACAGTTCCACTTCCTTTAATATTCTTAGAGCAGGCCGTGTGGTCAATGTTTGAAACGGACCAAGAGTTGTGAACGAAGGATTTATCACTGTGTTTTGGGAGGATGATAAGTTTGTCATCAAAGAGTGCCCAGCGAATACAGCGTGTTTTCGAGCAGTTACACCTCCGTTAATATTCTTAGAGCAGGCCGTGTGGTCAATGTTTGAAACAGACCGTGAGTTTTGAACAAAGGAATAATCACTCTTTTTTGGGAGGATGATAATTTTGTCATCAAAGACGCCGTTTAGAAGCTGACTACGGGAACACGTGCTGTCAAGCAGGTTGCAGTTGATGTCACCCATGACTACGCATTGCAAATCTTTCTGGGTCACAGACTTCAGGCACTTCGCTAGTTTGCGAACTGCGTTCATAAGCTTTCGCTCTGATTTATCACCATGGTAGTTTGTAGGAAGATATATGTTGAAGAATGCGATACTACGTTAAGATACAGCCAAGAAGTGATCATACGGTAAATAACTCCTTACTTTCAATATACGGGAGACAAATAATCACCAAGCCACCGGAGGGGTCTCCGAAAGACCGAATGTTTGTGGGCTCGAAGTAAAAAGTAAATTCGTGCGAGAACTTTAGGAAAGAAATATTGTTAGGAGAGAACATGTATTCTTGTATAAACATAATGTCACAGTCTGCACAGTATTTTTGAATTATGGCAAGTTTGTTGGGGACTCCTCCGTTCATGTTCCATGACGTAATTTTGACACAGGCTGGGCTATTAGACATTGGGCCACTTCAGCTCACTGACGATTTTTATTATTGTGGGGTACTTGAATGAAGGGCAAGTGTGGCGTTTTGATTTGCAGAGGGCGCATGCTAAAAGGGTTTCCACAGGACTGGTCGGGGCTAGAGCCATGACCTTCTTCTCCGCATCGAGAGCAAATTTGCTGGTTAGAATAGGTAGCAGAAATATGATAAAAATTCTGGCAGTTAAAACAACACTTTGGAAGAAAGATAAATTACTCGATGGGGTACCACTCCAAGTCAATTTTACGAGAGTTTTTCATGGCGTGGTTCAGATGCTGGCGGGATGAGAAGTATAATTTGAAGGGTAATTTGAAGGGTCTGGTTTTGCCACATTGATCAGCTTTTTCACAAATTGGTATAATTCTCTTAAGCGCGTCACCATTAATATGAGCTGGGACAAAATTGATCATATCGATGAAAATGGGAGTTTTAACGCTTGCCAGTGTTTCAGGCAAATTTTCGCTAATAGATGTTGCTAGTACTGCTGCTATAGGTTTGTTCTTAGTTGCGAGGCGCCATTCGTACTTCCCTCGACGGAGTTCAAAATCGTCATCATTCAAAGCATCACCACAAATATTCGTCAGTAAGTTGATAAACTACCTTTTCTGGATATCTTATTGATCAAAAGTGAGTTCCATTTACTTTTTTCAGTTTATAGAAAGCCTACCCACAATGATAGGTATTTGAACTTTCACTCTTGCCACCCTATCTCAGTGAAACGAGGGGTTGTGATTGCACTGGTGGATAGAGCTTTCAGAATTTGTTCCCGGGAGTTTTTAGATTCTGAGTTGTTATATTTGAGGGATGTTTTATTTTGTAATAATATGAAAAAAACTTCGTTTTCTTAAAGAGTTAAAGAGGCTGCATCCCAAAGTCGAACCTTAAAACGTACAGGAATTAGAAGAGGCGAAACTTTCGGGGGGTTAAGATTTTCCTACGAAACTTTGAAGGGCACTTATTCGGAGAACTCCGCATCGAATTAGTCCTCGTACACCCAGATCTGATGTCGGATGTGACCTGTAGGCGTCGAGAAAAAAAAAGAAAATGAATTTTAAGTGGCTATGCGTGGTTTCTGGAAAACAGGGAAGGAGTTATCGGATCAAGCTGAAATTTCGCGGATAAGCTCCTGGGCCCTAGGGGAACTTAACTTGTGAATTTCAGCCCGATCGGACAACGTTAAAGGGGGGCTGGGGTTGACGGGTCACAACTTTCAGCCAGATTTTCCCCATGAAGGAAAAGTTGGAGGGGGATGAAATTTTGCAGGTTTCTTAGTTAGAGCTCGGGCTACAAAATGCATTCCTCCCCATCCCTCTGCGACCACTGTAACCGAAGATCGCTTAACATTGTCGTGTGTCGCCTCTTTATAGAGGCACGAGTGTGCCTCCTTGATAGTTACCCGATTAAATTCATTTATAAAATAATAAGAAATAGAACGCATTAAACACAAAATTTGGGTTTTACAGTGCACAGAATTGGACTTACCGAAACGTTTCATTTCTTTACCTTATGTACCTACTTTGGGGGAGATGCTTAAAAGAATTTTGGGTAAACATAACATTGATACTTGTTTCCAATCAGTGAGACCATTAGGTAGTTTTCTTAATTCTGGGAATGATTTAACCCGGGGGGATTTAGTTAGTGGAGTATATAAAATTCCTTGTTCCTGTGGAAAGTTTTATTTTGGTAGAACTCACCAACAATTTACTGAAAGATTTATTGAGCATCGCTACTCGATTGAAAAAACCCTACAACTAAGAAAGCCTCCCGAAACTTTTGTTTCGGCTCTAGCTGAACACACATTCTTTTATCCTGAACATTTTATACAATTTGATGAGGCTACAGCTATTTCTAATGATAGAGGTTTTTCTCAGTGGGCGAGGGAGGCTATAGAAATTAAAAAACATATATTTGCTAATATTTCAATAAATAGAGACACAGGGAATTTAAATATTGACCCAATTTATGATATTCTTTTAAAAAATGAACCAATAGTCGATGGGGGAATTAAAATTTTACACAATCACCAGGGGACAAGATTACCCACTAGACCAAAAAGAGTTGCTTCAATGTTAGCTTACAAAAGGATTATTTCGCAACAGAATAATTAACTAAGTTTCAATTTTCATAAATTTTCCTCAGTTGCTCTTTGATTCTCATTGAAGTAACTCGCATAGCTGCTTTTCCCTACGTGGATAAGTAGCGACAAATTGTATTTATTATATTTGGTGGTGGTTTTTATTTGTTTTTAAATTAGTTTTCTTTTAACTTTCTATCTTGTGCTGAAGACGCCTTGTTTTATACAGGCGAAATATCCGCGTTGTTTTAGTCTTTTAATTCTACTGGCCGTCGTCTCGTTTTAAGTTTTCTTTTTTAGAGTTTTATCTCTCTTGATTGTTTACAGGAAGTTTTTCCTTTCTTCTGTGGTAACAACAGTAGGAAGAGGCTTTTTCAAGACAACTGAGTAAGACGGGGGAGAAAAGGTCGTCTCATTAGCTTGAGCAGCAACAAGGTTGCCTTCAGGCCAAGGTAGTTTCTGGTGGTTTCACGGTGGTTTCTAGTTCAAACGGCCAAGCAGGCCACTGAACTTGCGATTCATCTCGTTGACGGTGGACACTACACAAGCAGCGATCACTTCATTGTAGGCGGGAACTTGTTTTTTTTTTCATTTAATTTCTGAACGTTTTTGAATTAATACAGTTTTTGATTTCGGCTGTCCGCACATGAACAAATAAAACGCAATTTGCATTTTAATTTCGTTTTGGCTAAGTGGCTTTTTCTTAGTTTTGACCAGGAGATTTTGGGGAAAAGGGGTGGGGGAGGATCGGGACACAGCGAGCGAATATATTCGCAACGTCCAGTAAGTTGTCCTCGTTCTTTACATGTTTTATTACACGTTCCCTGAAGTCCGACTTGCGATAGATACTTTCCTTCACTTCTAAAATCACTTAACTGCTGAAAAACTCGTGCATTTTAATTTCGTTTTATTTTAATTTCGTTTTGGCTAAGGGGCTTTTTCTTAGTTTTGACCAGGAGATTTTGGGGAAAAGGGGTGGGGGAGGAGCGGGATACAGCGAGCGAACATCTTCGCAACGTCCAGTAAGTTGTCCTCGTCCTTTACATGGTTTATTACACGTTCCCCGAAGTCCGACTTGCGATAGATACTTTCCTTCACTTCTAAAATCGCTTAACTGCTGAAAAACTCGTGCCCTCTCCTTGTAAAAACATTTGTTTTCAAACCTGCTATCATAGCTCTTGAGATAAAATTCAATACTGCATTCCGCACTAGGTTATCGCCCATCACAAACCGGTTTTACACGGGAAAAATCAAATGTGACTTCTCCTGTCGAGAGCCAACACTAGCGTAATCAATGTCCAATCAGAATAGTCGGGGGTGGAGCATAGGTCAACAAAAACAAGGGAATAACAAGGGATAAGCAAGGGAATCGTCAGTCCCCGTTCACCTAACCCCTGCAGTTTAAGGGAGATTCTCCCCACAGGTACAACGGCGCTTGCGACGGGGAACTGCCCCTCTTCTGCTTGCCTATTTGTGTTACTTTAAACAACTAAAAGCAATCCTTTCACTCAATCCAAATCACTGTCAAAATCAGAATAATAATCAAGCCAAAAGACTGTTCCTTTCACCAGTTAAAATAATTGATAAAAAAAAAAACTTGCCAAACAGCTTCTTAATATCCAGAAAAAAGCCATTTTTCACTTATAATATATTCCGAAACTACACGGTTAATCCGGCTTAATTCAACCTGTTGTTAACTGGCCAAATACCAAAATACCATAGTAAACAAATCTCTAAAACAAGGAATTTTGATACTAATAGATGAAAGAGTTGGATTTTTATGACAATTATAGATATATAAGTTTAATCAAATTTAGTCTTACTCATCAAAAGTTAAGAGCCTGAGAAAATTTGCCTATTTTGGAAAATAGGGGGAAACACCCCCTAAAGAGTCATAGAATCTTAACGAAAATCACACCATCGTATTCAACGTATCAGAGAACCCTATTGTAGAAGTTTCAAGCTCCAATCTACAAAATGTGGAATTTCGTATTTTTTTGCCAGAAGACCGATCACGGGTGCGTTTTTTCAGGGGTGATCGTGTCGACCCAGTGGGGCTAGAATGTTGTGCAAGGGGTCATTCTAACGGAAACTGAAATCTATAGTGCCCTTTTTAAAGTGACTGAAAAAATTGGAGGGAATCTAGGGCCCCTCCCACGCTTATTTTTTTCCCAAAGTCAATGGATCAAAATTTGGAGATAGCCATTCTGTTTAGCACAGTCCAAAAATCTAATAACAATGTCTTTGGGGACAACTTACTCCCAGACAGTCCAAGGGGGAGGGGCTGCAGGTTAAAAAATTTGACCAATGTTTAAGTGTAGTAATGGTTATTGGGAAGTGTACAGACGATTTCAGGGGGATTTTTTGGTTGGAAGGGGGATTGAGGGGAGGCGGTCACGTGAGAGGATCTTTCCGTGGAGGAATTTGTCATGGGGGAAGGTAATTTCCATAAAGGGGGCGCAGAATATTCTAGCACTATTAAAAAAAAAAACAATGAAAAAACTCATATGGAAAAGTTTTTTCAACTGAATGTATAGAGCAGCATTAAAACTTTGAGCAAACAGAAATTATTACGCATATATGGGATTCATCTCCTCCTGGATACCTCGCTCTTTACGCTAAAGTATTTTTAGTAATTTCAACTATTTATTCTATAGATAGCCTTTGTGATCCAGGGGTCTTTCTTAATGAATTGGCGCAAAATTTAAGCTTTAGCGTAAAGAGCGAGGTATTAACGAGGGGGCAAATCCCCTCATACACGTAATAAAAATATACAAATACAGAAGTTCGTTACGTAAGTTAATTCGTAAGTTATGTATATTTTCTACTAAAAAAACCTTCGTAAAAAATTAGAAGTTCTAGTTACCTTTTTAAGTAACCAAAAGATTGGAGGGCAAGTATGCCTCTTCCCCCAAATGCTCCCTAAAATGCAAATTGCGTTTTAATTGTTCATGTGCAGACAGCCGAAATCAAAAACTGTATTAATTCAAAAACGTTCAGAAATTAAATGAAAAAAACAAGTTTTTTAACTGAAAGTAAGGAGCGACATTAAAACTTAAATAAGAGGGAAAAGCCCCTTTTATATACGGAGTAATTTATGTTCGTTTTAAGTTTTACTGTCGCTCCTTACTTTCAGTTAACAACTTGTTTTTTTTATTTAAGATATGTTAGATAAAGAGTCAAGCAACAATTTTGGTCCTTTAAGTTTCAACTTCGCCAGCGCTCAATCTAATGTCCCTCAAGATCTAGGATTAAATAAAAAAAAACAAGTTTTTTTAAATGAAAGTAAGGAGCGACATGAAAACTTAAAACGAACAGAAATTACTCCGTATTTGAATGGGGCTTTTCCTTTTCAACGCCCAGCTCTTTACGCTAAAGTTTGATTCTTTTTATTAACTCTACATTTTAAAACAGGAAAAAACTTTCCAGGTCAAAGTTTGTAACTTGCAGCCCCTCCCACGGGGACTGTGGGGGAGTAAGTCGTCCCCAAAGACATATTTATTAAGTTTTTCGAGTATGTTGAATAAAATGAGTATCTCAGAATTTTGATCCGGTGACTTTGGGGGGAAAATGAGAGTTGGAGGAGGTCTAGGTGCCCTCCAATATTTTTGGTCACTCAAAAAAGGCACTAGAACTTTTAATTTCCGTTAGAATGAGCCCTCTCGTGATATTCCAGTACCACTGAGTCGATAAGATCACCCCTGGGAAAAAAAGACAAATAAACACGCATCCGTGATCTGTCTTCCAGCAAAAAAAAGCAAAATTCCACATTTTTGTAGATAGAAGCTTGAAACTTCTACAATAGGGTTCTCTGGTACGCTGAATCTGATGGTGTGATTTCCGTTAAAACTGTATGACCTTCAAGGGGTGTTTCCCCCTATTTTCTAAAATAAGGCAAATTTTCTCAGGTTCTTAATATTTCATGGGTAAGACTAAACTTGATGAAACTTATATATTTAAATCAGTATTAATATGCAATTCTTTTGATGTAACTATTGGTATCAAAATTTCATTTTTTAGAGTTTTGGTTACTATTGAGCCGGGTCGCTCCTTACTACAGTTCGTTACTGCGCACTGTTCGATCAAATTTTCAAAGAAAATTAAATAAGAATTTTCAGCTAGGTATCATGCTTATTCGTTGTTCTGGGTTTTATGAATAGCTAAGGATATGCGGACAATGAGAATCCGTAAACATTATGTTTACGGATTATGAACATTATATTCGTATGTTTTTATTGCGTATATGAGGGGTCTCACCCCTCTTCGATACCTCGCTCTTTACATTAAAGTTTAAATTTTGTCCCAATTCCTTAAGAATGACCCCTGAATCACAAAGGTCGTAGAATAAATAGTTGAAATTACTAAAAATACTTTAGCGTAAAGAGCGAGGTATTACAAGGATGTAAACCCCTCATATGCGTAATAGCTTTTGTTCGTTTTAAGTTTTAATGCTGCTTCTCACTTTCAGTAGAAAAATTTTCCTATTTATTTTTTCATTGTTTTTTTAAATAATACTATAAAATCCTGCGCCCCCTCCATTGAAAGTCTCTTCCCCCATGAGACGTTCCTCCATGGAAAGATCCTCCCCGGTAACCTTCCCCCTCATATATCCCCCCAAACCAAAAAAATACCCCTGAAAACGTCTGTACACTTCCCAGTAACCATTACTATATGTACATACAGGTCAAAGTTTGTAACTTGCAGTCCCTCCCACGGAGACTGCGGGGGAGTAAGTCGTCCCCAAAGACATAGTTATTGCGTTTTTCGACTATGGTGAATAAAATGGCTATCTCAGAAATTTGATCCGGTGACTTTGGGGGAAAAAATGAGCGTGGGAGAGGGCCTAGATGCCCTCAAATTTTTTGTCACTTAAAAGGGCACTATAACTTTTAATTTCCGTTAGAATGAGCCCTTTTGCGACATTCTAGGACCACTGAGTCGATAGGATCACCCCTGGGAAAAAAAAACAACAAATAAACATGCATCCGTGATTGGGGCTTGAAGCCCCCTCCCCCTTGGACTGTCTGGGAGTAAGTCGTCCCCAAAGACATTGTTATTAGATTTTTGGACTATGCTAAACAGAATGGCTATCTCAAAATTTTGATCCATTGACTTTGGGGAAAAAATAAGCGTGGGAGGGGCCCTAGATTCCCTCCAATTTTTTCAGTTACTTTAAAAAGGTCACTATAACTTTTAGTTTCCGTTAGAATGACCCCTCGCACAACATTCTAGCACCACTGGGTCGATACGATCACCCCTGAAAAACAAATTATCACGCATCCGTGATTTGTCTTCTGGCAAAAAATGCAAAATTCCACATTTTTGTAAATAGGGGCTTGACACTTCTACAATAAGGTTCTCTAATACGTTAAATCTGATGATGTGATTTTCGTTAAGATCGTATTACTTTTAGGGGGTGTTTCCTACTATTTTCTAAAATGAGGCAAATTTTCTCAGGCTCGTAACTTTTGATGGGTAAGACTAATCTTGATGAAACTTATATATTTAAAATCAGCATTAAAATGTCATTCTTTTGATGTACCTAATGGTATCAAAATTCCATTTCTTAGAGTTTCGGTTACTATTGGGCCTGGTGGCTCCTTACTACAGTTCGTTACCACGAACTGTTTGATAGCAGTAACGTCACCAGTCACAAGTCACTCACCAGTAAGGGTATAATGCAGTAACGTCACCGAATAACCAAACAAAAAGAAGAAAAAGCATGATATGATATGATTTTATTATGTGTGTAAACCTATACATGGTATTCCACAAACTAAAGAAAAATACATAAGAGAACTACTAAAATACAAAAAAAAAAAAAAATACGAAAAGAAAATACTAAATTACCTGGGAAAAATACACACTGATACCGACTAGGACTTAGGACTGGGCGTGGCCTCCTAATGAGTCTCAGGACTGGCCGTGGCCTCCTGCAATGGCCATAACAAGGCAATAATTATCAGACGATGTTTAAGGGCTTTATTTATTTTTATATAATTCATAACAATTGTTCTAACACTGTTGTAAAAAAACATTCCAAAATCTAGATTAAGAACAAAAGAAATTTACCTTTCACTTGTCTCGAAATTGACCTTGTAAGATCCATCCATCGCTGAAAGAAAAAAGAGAAAAATAGATTATGCTTGAAATTATAGTGTTGAGTTGAAAACGGTATGTTGTGTTCTAAAATATTCAGTATTCTTGACAGGAATCTCGTGAATCTGAAAGGAAAGCAGACTTTTCAAGCTTCTATATGTTTTCTTTTAATTAATAATTTTAAAAAATAAATTATGCATTGCTTTTATCTGCTATTACGCTGACAACTGATTTTTTTCTGGTACTTTGAAAAACTGAATTCCTTAAGACCCAAAATGAAAGTTTAGGGAGGTCTTAAAATAGAAACCTGTCCTTGAATGGTTATCAACTAAAAAAGCTATACACCTGTTAGTAAGGAGCAACATTAAAACTTAGGACAAAAAGAAATTAAGCCATATATAAGGAGGACCGCTCCCTTCTCAATGCTCCACTCTTCCCGCTAAAGTTTTTTAGTATTTGAAAAAATGTTTTTTATTCTGATTAAACGGACTTTGTGTTGTAGGAGTCGTTCTTAAAGAATTAGGACAAAAATTCAAAATTTAGCATAAAGTTCAAGGTATTGAGGAGGGGAAACCCCACCCCACTCCCCTTGTATACAGAATTTTTCTGTTCGTCTAAAGTTTTTATCTTGCCCATTACTTGTAGTTAAAAAAGCTGTCTTTTATGTTTAATTTCAAAATGTTTTTAAAAAATTACGGGAATCTGCCCCCCCACCACCCTTCATTGATGATTCCTCTCTTTAAAATCCCTCCATGGGAAATTCTACTCGCGTAGAATGCTGCTCAACTGGCAATTCAATTCTCGCTCAAAAATCCCCCCAAAATATTTTTGTCGGACTATTCCACCTGTAAAGGTCTTCTTAGTCTACTTTTATTTGTATAAAAGACAATTTATCCTTTAAATTCTTATTGTTTTCAATTCATGCTGGAAATTCTACTCCGTGTAGAAAATTTTATGAAATCCAAATCTCCTCCACCTCCCCATATGGAAAGTTTCTCCCGCAAAAAATTGTCTCAAGAAAAATTTCACACAGAAAACTCCCTCATGGAGAATCTCTTTGGTAGAAAATACCCCCTTCAGAAAATCTCCCATACAATTCCAACCCATTTTAAAAAAATATCCCTGGACAATGCTCCCAAAACATCTACATATGAAAAATTGAGTTGGCCAAGAAAGTAAGACAAATAATAATAAAAAGAGTAAAGAAATTCTTAAAAATTGTCCATTGTAAAACTTACCCTTGAAAGCTCATTCTTGTAAGCTATCCTCCCACAAAAAGTTCTTCCCGTGGGAAATATCCCCTCCCCCCTGAAGGAAAATAATCCTACCTGATAAATTTCTGTTTAATTCCCCCCCCCCAAAAAAAAATACTATATGTCAACAATGGGAAAATTTATAACTTACAGCCTTTTCCCCAGGGGTTGTTGTGAGATATGGCATCTCCAGAGGCATGGCTATGTGGCCTTTTAACAATGCTGAACATAGGGCTCTCTCAAAATTTTAATGGGAAGACTATGGGAAAAAGGAGCACGGAGGGATCTAGTTGCCCTTCAATCTTTTTGCTTACTCAAAAATGGCAATAGAACTTTTAGTTTCTTTTCGAATGTGCCCTTACTCGATTTTCTAGTACCCTTGTTCAATATGATTACCCTGGTGAAAAAAGCAAGAACAAATAAACTGGCAACCGTGACTATTGTGGTAAAAAAAAATAACGACAATAAAGAAAAAATAAATAAAAAATACAAACTCCTCATTTTTGCAGATGGTAGCTTGAAACTTCTACAGCAGCGTTCTTTGATAAATTAAATAAAAAAAAAACTAGTTTCTTTAACTGAAAGTAAGGAGCGACATTAAAACTTAAAACGAACAGAAATTATTCCGTATATGAAAGGGGCTTTTCCTCCTCTACACCCCGCTCTTTGCGCTAAAGTTTTTAATTGTTTTAAAAAGTAGAATTTTGGCAAAGAGTCAAACTTTAGCGTAAAGAGCGAGGGATTGTGGAGGGGACAACCCATTTCATATACGGAATAATTTCTGTTCGTTTTAAGTTTTAATGTTGCTCCTTACTTTCAGTTAAAAAAAAACTAGTTTTTTTATTTAATTTCTGAACGTTTTTGAATTAATGCATGTTTGATTTTGGTTCTCCGCACATAAATTATTGAAATGAAATTTGTATATTAATTTTTCTTTTGGCTAAATGGCTTTCTCTTAGTTTTGATCAGACGATTTTGAGAAATGAGGGGTGGGGAAGGAGGCATAACTGCCCACCAATTTTTCGGTTACTTAAAAAGGCTACTAGAACTTTTAATTTTTAACGAACGTTTTTATTAGTAAAAAATATGCATAACTAGAGAATTAACTTATGTAACAAACTTTTATATTCTTATATTTTTATTATGTGTACGAGTGGGTTTTTACCCTCGTTAATACCTCGCTCCTTACACTAAATCGTAAGTTTTGTCCCAATTCTTTAAGAATGACCCCTGAATCAAAAAGGCCGTAGAATAAATAGTTGAAATTACTAAAAATACATTAGCATAAAGAGCGAGGTATTTATCTCCTCCTAAATACCTCACTCTTTATGCTAAAGTATTTTTAGAACCCCTCATATGCGTAATAATCTCTGTTCGTTTTAAATTTAAATGCTATTCCTTACTTTCAATTGAAAAAACGTTTTCGTGTTTTTTTTTACATTGTTTTTTTTTTATAGTAATGCTAGAAAATCCTGCGCCCTTTTCTTTTGAATTTTTCTTCCCCCATGACATATTCCTCCAAGGAAAGATCCTCCCACATATCCCCCTCCCATCAACCTCACCCCGCAAACCAAAAAATACCCCTGAAAACGTCTGTACATTTCTCAATAACCATATGTAAATATATGTAAAATATATAATACTATATGTAAACACTGGTCAAAGTTTGTAACTTGCAGCCCCTCCCCCAGGGATTGTGGGGGAGTAAGTCATTCTCAAAGACATAGTTATTATGGTTTTCGACTATGCGGAACAAAATGGCTATCTCAAAATTTTAATCCGTTGACTTTTGGAAAAAAATTAGCGTGGGAGGGGGCCTAGGTGCCCTCCAATTTTTTGATCATTTAAAAAGGGCACTAGAACTTTTCATTTCCGTAAGAATGAACCCTCTTGTGACATTCTAGAACCACTTGGTCGATACGATGACCCCTGGGAAAAAAAAACAAAAAACAAACAAATAAACACGCACCCGTGATTTGTCTTCTGGCAAAAAATACGAAATTCCACATTTTTTATAGATAGGAGCTTGAAATTTTTGCTACAGGGTTCTCTGATACGCCAAATGCGATGGTGTGATTTTCGTTAAGATTTTATGACTTTTAGGGGATGTTTCCCCCTATTTTCCAAAATAAGGCAAATTTTCTCAGCCTCGTAACTTTTGATGACAAAGACTAAATTAATTGAAACTTAAATTTTTAGAATCAGCGTGAAAATTCGATTCTTTTGATATATCTCTTAGCATCAAAATTCCGATTTTTAGAGTTTCGTTTACTATTGAGCCGGGTCGCTCCTTACTACAGTTCGTTACCACGAACTGTTTGATCTGATGGAGCGATTTTCATTAAGATTCCTTGTATTTTCCCTTTTTTGCAAAAAATGCAGTTTTTTTTTAGACTCTTAACTTTTAATAGGTAACATTAGACATAACGAATTTTATATTTTGGAATCTGCAAAAAGCCAATAGGTCAATTCTTTCGATGTATCATATTGTTGACAAAATTTAGTTTTTAGAGTTTCGGTCCCTATTGGATAGAGCCGCTTCTTACTGTGGCTCGTTACTATTAACCAATTAATAATTAAATGGTGATTGCCCTGAACTCTCATTGAAGATTTGAGCAAAATCATTGTAGATTATACCCGAAACGAGAAACTTTACTGACGAAAGAGTTTTTCCTGCTTTGGCAGAACTCACCGAAAAGTTGCTCTACTATCATATTCGATCGCAGACTCGGAAAGAATTTTTTCTTGGATAAGTGACTTCTAGACACAAATTAAAGCGGAAACAGTTGAAAAAAAGAGAGCATTGAGGCTCTCCAGGTCATAAAATCACGACTAAGAACAGACGGTACGGTTTGCTGCAAATATGTCCCTACAGAGATTCAGATGAGACTTTACAATTCTGAAAACCAATATGAAGCCCCTTGACCTTTCAAGAAGATAAGTCCGAAAGTAAAATTGAAAAACCTCAGTTATGTGTACTGCGTTTTTCAGTTATATGTACTCAGTTATGTTGGATATGAATTAAAATTTCTATGATGAGCTTAGACACTATGTTTTCAGTCTGTCAACCACTTAGAAAACAACCTCAGTTGTTTCTATTCTAGATTTAGTCAGTGTGTTTGCATTTTTCTTTTCTTTGTATATATCCTGCTTTAGTTCCCTTTGTGAGTTAGAAATAGAATATTGTCTGATTATATTTTATTCAGAGCCTTTATTAAACTAATACAGTATTCGACTTGTCTTTCACAAGATTAAATGTTAATACACAACTGATAAACTAGTTTCAGAAATCTGGGAAAAAGAACAAAACTGTAGCATAGTTCTTCTCAAAAAAAGGCATAATTTGGGCTCGAGAAAGTAAAATTCCCACCTTCCATTTTGGCAAAACTGGCGTAGAACTAAGAACAATCAATATTTACAGAACTAAAAGCACTCATTAAACAATACATATTTTTCACAAGAATCTTTCATATCTTAAAAGCAATATTTTGTGAATGTTACAAACTGATTAAGAATTATGGATACAATTTGCAAGCCTAATGGACGATTAATGGAGATGGATTTGAAAATATAATTCTTGAAGCTTGCTAATGCAGGACCAATCGAAATTTCTTTGTACTTCTCTTACAGATTAGGAATAAATGCTGAGTGAGGAAATTTGGACCCATTTATCCCCCCCCCAAAAAAACAACAAAACCCTAATGTTTACGGATTCTCATTGTCCGCATATCCTTAGCTATTCATAAAACCCAGAACAACGAATAAGCATGATACCTAGCTGAAAATTCTTATTTAATTTTCTTTGAAAATTTGATCGAACAGTGCGCAGTAACGAACTTGAGTAAGGAGCGACCCGGCTCAATAGTAACCAAAACTCTAAAAAATAAAATTTTGATACCAATAGTTACATCAAAAGAATTGCATATTAATACTGATTTAAATATATAAGTTTCATCAAGTTTAGTCTTACCCATGAAATATTAAGAACCTGAGAAAATTTGCCTTATTTTAGAAAATAGGGGGAAACACCCCTTGAAGGTCATACAGTTTTAACGGAAATCACACCATCAGATTCAGCGTATCAGAGAACCCTATTGTAGAAGTTTCAAGCTCCTATCTACAAAAATGTGGAATTTTGCTTTTTTTGCTGGAAGACAGATCACGGATGCGTGTTTATTTGTCTTTTTTTTTCCCAGGGGTGATCGTATCGACTCAGTGGTACTGGAATATCACGAGGGGGCTCATACTAACGGAAATTAAAAGTTTTAGTGCCTTTTTTGAGTGACCAAAAATATTGGAGGGCGCCTAGGCCTCCTCCAACTCTCATTTTTCCCCCAAAGTCACCGGATCAAAATTCTGAGATAGCCATTTTATTCAACATAGTCGAAAGATTTAATAAATATGTCTTTGGGGACAACTTACTCCCCCACAGCCCCCGTGGGAGGGGCTGCAAGTTACAAACTTTGACCAGTGTTTACAAATAGTAATGATTATTGGGAGGTGTAAAGATGTATTCAGTTCAGGGGGATTTTTTGTTGTTTTTTTTTTGGGGGGGGGGAGATTTGAAGGGAATTTAAGTGGGAAGAACTTTCCATGGAGGAATTCGTCATGGGGGAAGAGAATTTCAATGAAGGGTTTTTTAGGATTTTTTAAGGATTTTCTAACATTATTTCAAAAAACAATGAAAAAATAAATATGAAAAGTTTTTTCTACTGAAAGCAAGGAGAATTATTAAAACTTAAAACGAACAGAAACTATTGCGCATATGAGATGTTTACCTCCTTGTAATACCTCGCTCTTTACGCTAAAGTATTTTTAACAATTTCAACTATTTATTCTAAGGCCTTTGTGATTCAGGGGTCATTCTTAAGGAATTGGGACAAAATTTAAGCTTTAGTGTAAAGAGCGAAGCATTGACGAGGGGGTAAACCCCCTCATATAGGTAATAAAAACATATGAATATAGAAGTTCGTTACGTAAGGTAATTCGTAAGTTACGTATATTTTTTACTAATGAAAACGTTCGATAAAAATTAAAAGTTCGAATTGCCGTTTTAAGTAATAAAAAATCGGATGGCACCTCCTCCTCCACTTCTTTTTTCTCAAAATTCCTCCGATTAAAACTGTGAGAAAGCCTTTAAGCCAAAAAAATTAATATGCAAATTTCGTTTTAATTATTTATGAGCGAAGAGCCAAAACAATATTTTTTAACTGAAAGTAAGGAGCGACATTAAAACTTAAAACGAACAGAAATTACTCCGTATATGAGAGGGGATTTTCCTCCTCAACGCCCCGCTCTTTACGCTAAAGTTTTTTACTGTTTTAAAATGTAAAGTTAAGAGAAAGAGTCAAACTTTAGCGTAAAGAGCAGGGCGTTGAGGAGGAAAAATCCCTTTCATATATTTAGTAGCATCGTTTTGAAGGACCACAACCTATTCAAGGGTATAAAGTCTCCAGCCCGTGTCCTTTTCTGTTACCAACCACCTGAAACTCCTGCAACCTTGAGTTCAAATTTTGTATGGTCATTTTGTTGAAAAGCGTTAAAAGGTCTTGTTGACGTAACCTCCACAATCCATGGGAATAATTTATACAGATTAAGGAAGAGTCAATTAGACTTACCCACACTTACCCTCATTACCTCACTTACCCTCAACTACACTTACCCTCTGTCCTCTGGTATCAACGTATCTAATTCCAAAATAATCCTTCTCAATAACTCCCAGTTCTCGGCAAACGTAATCCAATAGGAATTGACCCTTTGAGCGTGGCTAAAATAAAATATTAAAAATGTATATAGTTAAAAAAAAACTAAGAAGTTTGAAGGAAGTTAAAAAGTTATGTATATGAAACTTTGGAGAAGTTACCAAACCACCATAGCCTTAATGAAACCACATTAAAATCTTGATGTAGCTATTTTGTTCAAAATAGCCGAAAGGTTCAACAAATATATCGAAAAATGGCATGACCCTCAGAACCCTCTGAAAAGGGACCAAAAATTATGCGAGCTGCCCATTGGTAACACATAGATTTTGCAATGGAAAAGGGAGGGTTTTTAATCCTGGTTGTCTGGTTAGATCTGGAGACGATTCTCTAGGCGATTAGTCATGTATATGAAACTTTGGAGGAGTTATCGCACCCCCATAGCCTTAAGACACGCTCGTTTTATATTCAAA
This sequence comes from Artemia franciscana, assembly GCF_032884065.1. Taxonomy (NCBI): domain Eukaryota; kingdom Metazoa; phylum Arthropoda; class Branchiopoda; order Anostraca; family Artemiidae; genus Artemia; species Artemia franciscana. The sequence continues at coordinate 12,078,715 of NC_088871.1, forward strand.
TAAAATATTTTATTTTGAAACAGCCGAAAGGTTCAACAAATATATCTAAAAATGGCATGACCCTCAGAACCCCTTGAAAAAGGACCATAAATTATGTGACCTGCCCATTGGCTACACATAGATTGTTTAATGGAAAAGGGGAGGGGTATTTGATCCTGGGTGTCTGATTAATCTGGAGACGATTCTCAAGGCAAAGACTATCCTTCATTTTGTGGGGAGTGAGGAGGTCCTGAAATGATGCAACAAGCTTTTTGATCCTAGTTACTTGTATTTCAAGTTAGCTCTTACGGACTGTTTGCCGATGGAGATTCTGAGAGTTTCTTAATCTTGGTGTAACGTGGAATCAACACACGCATCTGAGTAATACAAAATCATGATGTTTCAAATTATCTAAAGTATTTTGGGAATGGCCCAATGGATCAAATTGAAACTTCTAGAAGATATTGATGGATAGAAGGGTCATGAATCTATCACTTTGACGTAGTAGGCAGGGGGATGGTTGGAGGTAAATCAAAAGACAGTAAATGTAATGAGGTACAAGAAACATGTCTGTCATACCTTGGTAACAGCTTGGGGGATAGAACGACTTTCGGGCAGTGTTGGAGGAAGGAAGCTAGGAGAGTAGGGCAAGCGTAATTCTAATTTAGCAAGAAAGGGCGAAGAAATTTATTCTCTGATTCTTATATAAATGATTGTTTTGGCTTATATATTCTTATTGAGACTTTTGATTTATGCACCGTTAAGTAACAAGATAGATCAAAAGGCATTATATAGCACCAGGTTTTTTAAATGCTATATATACAATATCTTGGGAATGACTCTGGGTAATAAATTGAAACTTTTAGGGAATACTTGGGGGTAAGTGGACGGTGAATTGTGGATTTGGAGTAAGGGTAGTGCTAAATCACAAGACACTAGTGTTAAATATTCTTCTTTTATTTCACTGATCAGTTTTAAAATTTCCGGCCACGACGTCACTTCGAATATAATTTCAGAACAAAGAATTTCTGTAAACAAAATACATTTATTTTTAATAAATGACTTCACACGCATTTATTTATACAAACAGGTAGTTACAACAACAAATAAATACAAATAAGATTCTTATAATAAATGACCGGTCAATATTCGCCTTTGTCAAAGGTAGTGTACATGCATATCAAGAAGTTTTCATCCTATCAATGTGTACAATATACATACATAATAATCTCTTTTTTTTATTTATTAAAGTCCAAAAAATGAAAAATTTTTAAATAAATTTTGTTTTCAGTAAATTATAAATAAAGAGTAAAGAACGATTTGCTACATTGCTTTTCTTACTAAAAAAAATATAGTTTAAACGTTTCACATTTTTACTTAAACAAAAAATTATCAACATTATATATTTGGCTACATTAAGCAATAAAGATCAGTACATGTATATTAAACCAGAAATCCATGGTTGTTTTTTTTTCAGTAAAGTGCAAACTATGTTCTGGTCTTGACAAGGCATAGGTCAGCACTACTCAAGTTAATTTTTGCTCGTTTTGAGTTTGACTCGGTTATTTATTACAAATTTTACTTATTTTAATTTCATTTATTTATTGATGGCGATTTGTTCTAGCTTTATGCTTGGAATATAACTTGAATGTATATCTGCTCATTTTTTGGTTTAACGGACATCTTTAAGTTACTTTGAAAAACTTGCTTTGTGGAAAAAGTTCTTTAAATTAATCGAACAGATCGCGGTAACGAACTGTAAGTAAAGATCGACCCGGCTCAATAGTAATCGTAACTCTAAGAAATGGAATTTTGATACCAATAGAAAGATAAAAAGAATTTGGTTTTTATGCCGATTTCAAATATATAAGTTTTATAAAGTTTAGTCTCACCCATTAAAATTTGCCTTATTTTCAAAAAAGAGGAAAACCCCCTAAAAGTCATAGAATCTTAATGAACATTAAAAAAAAATAAAAGCAGAAACAAAATCAAGAATAGCAGAAATTTAATAATTCAAACTTAAAACGAGCCGAAATCACTATAAATGAGTAAACCAACCAAAATAAAAACGAGTAATCAGTTGAAACTCAAAGCAAACAGAAATTATAAAAAGCAAGAGAAGGGCTGACGCCCCTTAGTTTTGTAAAGTCAAGAGCATAATTCTATGTTTAACAGGCTGTATCAACAACAGAACAAAATAAGATTAAATCTTAATATGAATAAGTTTTGCAAACAAAAGTAGTGCTACCCGTTCCCTTTACTGTCATAATTAATAGGGGTACACTTAGGTTTCGTTTCTTAGTGAATAAAATATCCTTAAAATCCATTCAAAAAATCTTATTTAAATTCTAAGACATCAAGATAAAAAGCCCGCTTTGGCCCATACAAAGCCCACTTTTGGAAAGAAGCTAACCTACTTTTGACTAGGGTTCAGGGCCCTGCCCCTTCTTTTCATCCTTCCCTATAGAGTTCTAAATGATATAAGAATACGAATAAGTCTAGCAAATAAAAGAAGTGGTACCTGTCCCCTTCACTGCCATACTTAATAGGGGTACCCTTTGGAGAAACCTACCGTTTCTTATGAAATAAAATATCCTTAAAATTCATTCAAAAATTGGCGTCCCACTTTTGGAAAGAAGTTGACCTACTTTCGAATTGGGCTTAGGACCTTCCCCTTCTCTTCATCCTTCCCTACAGAGTTTCAACTAATATCACATAATGAAATTGCATAACTAGAAAATAAGCCAATTCAGCAAGGGCGAGATTTGACAAATTCTTTTGATGCATACTCAGATGAATGGAATTTACCCATATATGTGATTAATTAAAAAAAAAAATCAGTTTTTTTAACTGAAAGTAAGGAGCGACATTAAAACTTAAAACGAAAAGAAATTGCTCCGTATATGAAAGGGGATGTTCCCTCCTTTATTTTCAGTGAGATCTCGGAGATGCTTGAATAGGCTGCCCAAAAGAAAGACATGGGCAGCCTATTCAAGGATCTCCGAGATCTCACTGAAAATAAAACTCCCACCTTGGGTCCTGTCCGGTCCAGGGATGGTGCACTTCTTTCTGACGAAGGTTCTTGTCTTGAGCGGTGGAAGGACCACTTCTGTTCACTCTTCAACAATACTGGTCCGTCTGTGCCTCCTAATGATAGTCCCAGCCAACCTTGCAGTCAAAGACCTGGAATAGATGTTCCTCCAGATGAGCCTTTCAGCCCCTCAGAAATTGGGCATGCAGTAAAAAGACTCAAGAATAATAAAGCTGCTGGTATCTGTGGCTTAAATTCAGAGCTGCTAAAATATGGAGGTCCTGCAATGCTCCTGTTTCTACACACCCTGTTCTCTACAATCTGGCAAACAGAGATAATTCCCGAGGATTGGCGGAAGGGTGTCATCATCCCCTTATGGAAGAGAAAAGGCTCAAGAAGCGACTGCTCCAACTACCGGGGAATAACCCTACTGTCAGTCCCTGGCAAACTGTTTTCAATGGTCCTGCTGGATCGATGCCGGAGCATCATTCGAAAAATCCGGCGACCGGAGCAAGCTGGTTTTATGTCGGATCGTTCAACCATCGAGCAGATTTTCACGATTCGACAAATAGTAGAGAAGACCACAGAGTTCCGACAGAAAGTATTTATTGCCTTCGTTGACTTCCGTGCTGCATTTGACTCAGTCGATCGAAAAGCTCTTTGGTGGATTCTAGAGTTGACTGGCCTACCCGAGAAATATTGCAGACTTCTCAAGGCGCTGCACCATGGGACGGAGAGCTGTGTACAAGTAAATGGTCGGCGCAGCCCGTTCTTTCAAATCACGACAGAGGTGCGCCAAGGATTTGCAGTGGCCCCAGAGCTCTTCATTGTCATCATAGATTACGTTATGACAAAACCACTTCACGTCTCAGCTGTGGGCTCAAATTTGGAGATCATACAATCACAGCTGTTGATTTTGCCGATGACTTGGCCATTTTGGCGGACTCCATGGAGCAGCTGCTGGAAGCACTCCGAATTCTGCGAGAAGAGGCTGCCAAAGTAGGACTGCATATAAACTGGAATAAAACTAAAATTATGGCCATAGACCCGTCTTTTCCTGCTGTTAACTCTCCAGTTAGCCTGGACAGCACCACTAGCATCGAGATTTTTAAAGACTTCACCTACCTGGGCTCTGTAATTTCTTCAAATGGGTCACTTCTCCCCGAGCTGCAGGTGAGATTATCTAAAGCGTCTTCTGTCATGGGTAGACTGAATCGTCACCTCTGGCGAAAACCAAACATCAGTCGCAAAACGAAACTGCGGATCTTCAACGCTCTAGTCGGCTCTGTGATGCTTTACAGAGCTGAGACATGGCAAGCATCAGCTGCAACCCTCAAGAAAATAGACGTATTTCATGCAAAGAGCCTGAGGAGGATTGAGGGCCTACGATGGTCCGACTTCGTCAGCAATGAAAAGCTTCTGCAGCTCACAGAGAAGTCTTGGTTTTCGACTCAAGCAGCCGAGCGAACCTTACGATGGTTCGGGCATCTGCTTCGAATGCCACCACATCTACCTACAAAGACGATCTACAATTTTGACCATATCAAAGTCGGTTTGAAGCGACCTCGCGGCCAACCGAAGAAACGTTGGTCCGACAGCCTGTCCGAGTTCTTGACGATGGCAAACATCAGACAGGGCGAAGAGCAAATACTCGCCATGGACCGAAGTGGGTGGAGGAGGCAGACGTCACTCTCTACGCCGAGCAGTGCCCGGCAGGAGACTTAAGTCAAGTAAGTCAAGTCCTCCTCAAAGTCCCGCTCTTTACTTTAAAATTTGGCTTTCTCTCAACTCTACTTTTTAAACGCTTTTAAATTAATGCATGTTTTGATTTTGGCTCTCCGCACAAGAATAATTAAACCAAATTTGCATTTTAATTTTTATTTTGGCTAAATGGCATTCTCATACTTTTGATCGGACGATTTTGAGAAAAAAAGAGCAGAGGAGGAGGCCTAGTTGCCTTCCAATGTTTTGGTTACTTAAAAAGGCAACTAGAACTTTTAACTTTTATGAGTGTTTTTACTAGTAAAAATATAAGTAACTTACCAATTAACTTATGTGACGAACTTCTATATTCGTATGTTTTTATTACGTATATAAGGGGGTTTGTCCCCCCGCCAATGCCTCGCTCTTTACACTGAAGCTTAAATTTTGTTTCAATTCCTTAAGAATCCCCCCTGAATCACAAAGGCCGTAGAATAAATAGTTGAAATTACTAAAAATACTTTAGCGTAAGGAGCGAGGTATTAAGAGGTGAACCCCTCATGTGCATAACAATTTCTATTCGTTTTAATTTTTAATGCTGATCCTTACTTTCAGTTGAAAAAACTTTTTCATATTTACTTTTTATTGTTTTTTTTTTAAACAATGCTAAATGAAAATTCTCTTCCTCCATGGCAATTCCTCCCTGGAAGGATCCCCGACGTAAACCTTTTCAATTCAATTCACCCCCCCCCCCCCTCAACCAACAAATCCCCCTGAAAACGTCTGAACACTTCCCAATAACCATTACCATATGTAAACACTGGTAAAAGTTTGTAACTTGAAGCCCCTCCCACGGAACTGTGGGGGAGTAAGTCGTCCCCAAAGACATAGTTATTAGGTTTCTCGACTATGTTGAATGAAATGGCCATCTGAGAATTTTGTTTCGGTGACTTTAGTGAAAAATGAGCATGGGAGGGGGCCTAGGTGCCCTCCAATTTATTTTACTTAGAAAAGGCACTAGCTTATAATTTCCGTTAGAATGATTCCTCTTACGACATTCTAGGACCACTGGGTCGACAGAATCACCCCTGAAAAAAACAACAAAAAACAACAAAAAAACATAAAAACAAATAAATACGCATCTGTGATCTGTCTTCTAGCAAAAAATACAAAATTACACATTTTTGTAGATAGGAGCTTGAAACTTCTAAAATAGGGTTCTCTGATACGCTGAATCCGACGGTGTGATTTTCATTAAGATTCTATGACTTTTAGGGGTGTTTTCTCCTATTTTCTATAATAAGGCAAATTTTCTCAGGCTCTTTACTTTTGATGGGTAAGACTAAACTTGATGAAAGTTACATATTTAAAATCAGCAGTAAAATGCGATTCTTTTGATGTACCTATTGGTATCAAAATTCTGTTTTTAGAGTATTGGTTATAATAGAGTTGGGTCGCTCCTTACTACAGTTCGTTGCCACGAACTGTTTGATTAGTTATGGATACCAAAAAGAGAAATCAAATGACTAGGCGGTATTTTTCTCTAAGTTTAGTTGAAGCTAAGCAACATTTTTGGCATACGTTCTGATGGACAGGTTCTATTGCTCTTTCTACATGTAAAGATCGGATCGGGCTTGGGCTCCCAAAATGCATTACCCGAAAACCAACCATTACTATCCAACACGTTTTGTGAAAACTTTACAGCCCCTTCTGTGAGGTGCCCTGATTATCTACCTTCCCTCTTTCCCATAAATGTAGGATTGACTCTAGACGCCAGAAAGCCAAAATAGAAAACTAGCTCTGACTTCTTACCAAGTTCTTTTGCATCTTGTGAGAAGTTTTAGCCTTATCACAAAAGAAAATTGAGGGACCCATTCCAGTGTGAAAGTTGATTTAGGCACTGACTAAAAACAGCTGAAATTTGTATGTTTGTGTATCAGCCATTTTGTTAATCGTACTTTCCATTAAGTTTACTTAAGATCCAATGTCCTTTACTGGTAAATATGTTGATGATGGAATTTTTGGGACTCCCTTCCTCTGTCCACCAGAAAGATCACTATAAACTTGGACTCTACAAAGACAAAATGAAGACACTAGGTCTTTTTCTCCTCTGAATTTGGTTATGGTTACTCCTAACAAGAAACTATGATCCCCATCCTTCTCTCCTGTGTTGCTTGAATATCCCCCTGACTGCAAAAGGCAGAATGGTGCATCAAATATTGCAACATCCTAAGACTGGCTGAGATCCCAGAGCTCATCCAAGTCATTGTTCTATCGATGAAGATTTAGGAGCTACTTTCCCCTCCCCAATTAATTTGAGATAGCTCCTGTTCCCCAAAATATATGATAAAGCTCCGTTTCTCACTGAGATTTGCCAGGGTGTAGCAAACCATCCTGGTAAATTTACAAATGACAAGTACTTAAGTACGCACTTCCTCAGGCGGGTTTGACTGGGCACTGGCGCCTGAAAAGTAAAACTAGGACGCCCTCTCTTGCTACCAACCAACTTTGTCTGGACCGAACAGCCAGCCCTGATAGATGTTTCGATGACAAGGATTTAGTGATATCCTCTTCCAAAGCAGGTCACAGTCAGGAAGGACTCCCCAAAAAATACAGCAAGGAACCTTACTCTTACTTTCAGTCAGGATCAGTTGAAAGCTGATATCTCTTATAAATGATGACCTGATAACAATAACTGGCCATTCACACAGGGCTTAGTCCATCCTAGTCGCGAATACAATTACGACTTGGCAAAAGCTTTCCGTTCACACAGGTCTAAAAGTCTCAGTCCCAGGTGAAACTATTGTTCAATAAAAGTCTCAGTCCCAGGTGAAACTATTGTTCAATTTGTATCAAATCACCACCAACGAAGACTAGATTTTAACCAATTACATCGAAAATTAGTGGCAAGAAATATTAGAGGAATCTATCAACAAGTGAAATGAAATAATTTTTACACTATTCTGAAAAAGAGTTATGCTAGCTTTGCTTTTCACTGAGACTGCTTTGCTGATCAAGCATCCCAAGTGGTATCTGAAAATGCAGCTAATAAATGCCTGGATGTTACTTTTGATAAAGTGACCTCCCAATCACCTCCCATGCATTTGCTTTAATTGAACTCTTAAAAACTTCTTAATTCTTACGAAACAAAATAGCATCCCAAGCGCGTGTTACAAGAAAAAAGGGCAGTAGATTTATCGCTTTTTGAATCATTAAAATTCGATTTGTTTTAGAAAATGTATCTAGCTTACTTTACCCAAGTGCGTGTCATAAGACGAGTTTCATTCAACCCAAATAAAAAATTATTCACGTAATTGTAATTGTCTGAATGTTAAGGAATACAAAAGATCTTTATGGTATATGAAAATGAGGTTTAGGGTGTATTCTTCAGAGCCTCAGGCTGTATACTCCGGAGTATTGCCCCTATCACTACTTTCCTCCTCTCCCATGTTACTCGAACAGCTCCCTGACTTCAAAAGGCAGAATTGTGTATTAAATGTTGCATCTTCCTAAGACTGGTTGAGATCCCAGAGCCATGCCAAGTCGTTGTTCTGCAGATAAAAATTTTGGGCCTATTTTTCCTTCCCCAATAGAGTTGAGCTTGCTACTGGTCCCCAAAATATATAATCAAGTTCTGTTTTCTTAGTGAGATTCATCAGGGGGTAGCAAACCATTCTGGTAAATTTATAAATTACAAGAACTTAAGTGCGCACTTCTCCAGGTGGGTTTGACCGGGCCCTAGCACCTGAAAACTAGGGCGCCCTCTCTTACTACCAACCAACTTTGTCTGGACTGAACAACCAACCCTAATAGAAATAATGATGACAAAGATTTAGTGATTTCCTCCTCCTAAGCAGACCACAGTCAGGAAGGACTCCCCAAAAGATACAGCAAGGAGCCTTAATTTACTTTCGGTCAGGTTCAGTTGGATGCTCATACTTCTTATGCATGATGTTTTGATCTGAAAACTTACTCGTACTTACGACGAAGTTTTGTCAATATCTCAACAATTACTGCTGGATGTCCTAGTGACAAAATTTTATTGGACTGTTTCCTTTTCTTGTCCCAAAAAATATCACATCCAGATTTGACCCCAAATGGCACATCTACGACTCTTACTCACTTCCGACAAAGTTTTGTTGAGATCAAGACATCTTTTCTGAGAGGTGATCCATTGCCTCGATTATAAGGACTCCCTTACCTCTTCACCCAGAAATGATGGGTTATTTCAGCACATCAAAAATGCCCAGCTAAAACTCTCACTTAGAATTACCCACAGTTGAGTTCACAACCAATAGCACCTTTTGCTAAATGTCTCTACAACAAGAATTTAAAACCCTCCTCCCCCTTCAATATTCTATTCTAGTAACAGAAAGATCAATATTCAGAAGCCTTTTTTGGTAAATATTCTGACAGTCGATAATATAGGACCCTTTTTACAGAGGCTGGATAAACCTGGAACTCCCCTAAAACCAGGGTTCTTATTCTTACTCCTCACCAAGTTTGGTTGAGGATCGACAACATCTTCTGTTAGATCTACTTATTAGTAGAGTTGGCTCAGGTTCAGTCGGATACTGACCCCCCCCCCTTCCCTAATTCATAGATATAGATCAGGAAGGACTCCCCGAAAGATACAGCTAGGAGCCTTAATTTACTTTCGGTCAGGTTCAGTTGGATGCTAATACTTCTTATGCATGATGTTTTGATCTGAAAACTTACTCGTACTTACGACGAAGTTTTGTCAATATCTCAACAATTACTGCTGGATGTCCTAGTGACAAAATTTTATTGGACTGTTTCCTTTTCTTGTCCCAAAAAATATCACATCCAGATTTGACCCCAAATGGCACATCTACGACTCTTACTCACTTCCGACAAAGTTTTGTTGAGATCAAGACATCTTTTCTGAGAGGTGATCCATTGCCTAGATTATAAGGACTCCCTTACCTCTTCACCCAGAAATGATGGGTTATTTCAGCCCATCAAAAATGCCCAGCTAAAACTCTCACTTAGAATTACCCACAGTTGAGTTCACAACCAATAGCACCTTTTGCTAAATGTCTCTACAACAAGAATTTAAAACCCTTCTCCCCCTTCAATATTTTATTCTAGTAACAGAAAGATCAATATTCAGAAGCCTTTTTTGGTAAATATTCTGAGATAATATAGGACCCTTTTTACAGAGGCTGGATAAACCTGGAACTCCCCTAAAACCAGGGTTCTTATTCTTACTCCTCACCAAGTTTGGTTGAGGATCGACAACATCTTCTGTTAGATCTACTTATTAGTAGAGTTGGCTCAGGTTCAGTCGGATACTGACCCCCCCCCCCCTTCCCTAATTCATAGATAAGAAAATAATTCTTACTTTTCATCTAGTTTCGTCAAAATTTTAATATAGTCAATGATGCAGTTGTAGTTCTTTACCTCTGATAATTATATTCTGTTTTCAGTGCTTAATTAAAGTAAATAATTCCTATAAAAATTTACATTATGTTAACAAAGTTTTTACTGTAGTATTATATTTGAATTGTCAAGATATTATTAATTTACGCTCTGTCTTCAGTGCTTAATTAAAATACATAATTCTTAATATTTAAATTATTAAAATATTATCATATACAAATCACCATATATGCTGATGACCTGAAACTTGAAAATCAAAATACAACAGACTAATTACGCGAAATACGTAAAATAGAAAAGCAAAATACGTAAGTAAAAAAAAATCAGAAAAAAAATAGTGCTTTCACTCGTTTTGCCAATAATTGAATCAGTTGCGTAAGTGTTTGTTTTTGTTTTGTTTTTTTTTCAAGACAATGTACAGGTCATAAATTGTATATCGCAAATAATCTTTATTATCTTTATTGTTTAAGATCAAATTACCTTATTTAAGCAGTAAAGACGGACGCTGACCGAGGGATAGGTGAAGTCCGAAATATCTGTCATGTTTCTCTTTTGTATTGGCCTAATCACGTTGGTGGTAAGTATACCTAAAGGGTGCTTATATGATATACCGTCGACCACTCAGGTTGTTCATTCATTTACGCATTGTAGAACCGTTCTTTTTTTCGTTAGTTTCTTTCAGCTTAGCGTGAGACAAGACAAAGAGAAGTGTCAGAATAGATGGAAAATACGTAATGTGGGCTATATACTTGCATAATAGGAGGGGGTGGGGTAAAAAATTTAGACAGTGTGAAGTTAGAAAATACTTCTTACTACATAATATGCGGAATAACGGTGCCTAACACATCAGGCATGCAGACCCCCAGGATTTTACCCCCCACTCCCTAATTTGCAAATATATAGCCCAAAATTGTTTCTAAAGTGTTATATTTTATCAAAATCAGGTATATTTAGTTAGGATTGAGCGTCAGAGACACTTATTAGAAGAATATTAAGTCGGGTTTATATCATACAAGTACCACCGAATGTTTAATCAATTTGAAAGCTGAATACTTTTCGATTCGCCATTCGACATTCTCTTCAAAAATTATACTTGAAATGATTGTATGAAAGATACGCCTCCACCCACAATGCCTGAGCATAGCCCTGGGTGATGAAAAAAAAATGATTTTCTTGTGTTTTTTTTTTTGCAAACTTGCATGATTTGACATTAAAAATCAACCATTGATGAGAATTGAGTACGAAGGGAGGGAGACTGAGGCGTAAATGTGACGATAGAGACTGCTATTTCTGGAATGAGTGTTGAATTATGCAGGCAAATTTTTCGAACTTTCGATAAACTTACCCCGATTGCTTCATTTGATAAAATTGTTTACCATTTCCAGCTAATTCGGTCTAAATCCCTAATCAGGGGCTCCCCGTTCCCCCCTGAGATTGCGATAAGTCTGGTAGCCCAAAACCCCAAAAAAGAAGAAAAAGTCACTTGAATGTTTGCTTTCGCTTCCAGTCAAGTCTACCTGAGATACAAACAAAAAGATTCATGAAAACATCCCTCCCTTCTCCTACCAGTGACTCTAATCCCTCATCTGTTCTTGTTTCAGCTTACTTTGGAGCCCCAGCTTTTTATTCATTAGAAATTCATTAGAAATATCAAAGAACTCAGTCAAAATCGAAAATTTGATCTTAATTGAATTTACGATTTTCAGGACAGCATTCATCGCAGGTCTCAAAGAGATCTGACGAGATTGGGGCTGACATTCTGGAGTAGGCTGACATTACATGATCCATAAGAAGTTCAATTCAGGATTTCACTTTAGAAACAAACTAATTCTATTTCTTACCCAAAAGATTCTTAGGTATTTGGTTCTTCAGAAAAAAAATTTCTTTTTTATTTCCCGATTCCCATCCTGGGAAGAATCGCTGAATTTTCAAATTACCATCTCAAACTATAACCAAGCTACACATCGCTGATAATGGTATCAAGGCAAAGAAAAAAAAAGCATTAACAGCAACGGTATAGGCTTCAGTCATCGTCTTCTTTCGTAATTTCTCAATTCCGTTGCCTTACCAAATTATCTGTACATTACATCTTTCTGGAAACTATTAAACAAATTCAGAGAAGTCGAAACTTCGTTCAGTCTTATTTTATTCCATGAAATATCTTTTGCTTTCCCCACACGAACCTTGTAATTTTTGTCAAGGAAATTTAATATTAATGACCCCATTACTGCCTTGGAAGAGCAATTTTCTATGTAGAATTTCCGATCTTTGGACTAAATAATTAATAAAAAATATGAGAAATTAGATTAATTAATTAAATTAAATAAATTCAATTATCAATTAATATAAATTTAGATACTTGTATGACATATCCACTACCACTCAAGAAGTGAAGTTAGGTTAATCCTAATAAAATATGCCTAAGTATGACCCAAATAAGATATATTTGCACAATAGGGGGAGGTGGTACGGTAAAGTGCAGCGGGTCTGCATGCAAAATGTGTTAGCGACGATTATTTCTGACTTCATTCTAATATATAGCCCAAACTATATATTTCCAATCTATTCTATCACTTCGTTTTGTCTTTTCTTACACTAAGGTGAAAGAAAATAGCAAAAAAAACTGGTTTACACTGCGTCAATGCATGAACAACTTGAGCGGTAGTGGGTATATCATACAAGCATCAAAATTTATTATAAATAATAAAAACTCCACTGCCCAATTATTAGGGTAGCTTCTGAATGGACTGTAAGAACAAGCAAAATAGCAGGCAAGAATCTGTTTAAATGCAAGGCATTTTTTTCCACCTTCAGGATATTTTTTGGCAGATAGAACTAAAAGCTGACCTGATAATCAACAATTATAATCTCTTCCTCATCATCCAATAATCTAATATTACACTTGGAACTCGACATTTCCACTAAAAAGCCACATATTTGTATATCAACTCAGATTATCCCAAAATTTCCCCGTGATCTAGTGATGATATTTTAAAACATTTCAGGACACTTCAAGCTTCAAACTAGGGAAATATTCTTCGATCGTCCTTTTCCCTGTTACTGGAACCTGCGCAAAATCATTTGCTAAATCAGAAGGCGGTAAAATTGGTCTTTTAAGTTAGGATTCCAGAGAAATAACTCGAAAGATATGAAAGAAATATCGAAACATATCCTCCAGAAGATATTTACAATGTGTTTTAATACTTATTCAAAAAAAAACTTCTAGTTTAGCTACATTTTGATGCTGTATTTTGATGTGTTCATATTTTGTAGGATTAAGCTACATTTTGAAATTTAGTTTCAAGTAGGGTAATTATTATCATTAACATCAAGGACAAAACAAAATCGAGCTTTCGAGTCATTAAATTAAGGTTTTTCAAAGAAAAATAAAGAACACGATTATACCAAAAATGAGCAGAAATAAAACAGAAAAATCTAATGATCGTAAAACTTCCACAAATCACTATCAAGGAATAAATAAGGCCCACTCTCTAGGGCTACAATGAGAGAAAGGCTGAGATGGGTAGGCCATGTTCTGCGGATGAAGGATGACATATTGTCAAAGATTGTACTTTTCGGCTTACCGTCTAGGGCTAAACAGAAAGCAGGTCGTCCGTGGTTGGGATGAGAGGATGCCATGAAGAAAGATCTTAAGGAAAATTACAGCTTCCTAGGGGAGTGTAAAGAGGTAGGCTTTGAATAGATTGGGATAGAGTAGGAGCGCACGTAGCTGTGTTGGCCTCAGGCGGCTTGGTGCTGCGGAGTTGGTATTAGCAGTAGTAGCAATAAAATTAACAGACATTAAATAAATGACCATGTCAAACTCAAAACAAGAAAAAATAAACAAAAGTGGGATTGACAAACCCAAAGTCTCCTTAAGACCAGAAGGTAATTTGTACTTAAAAAAATACACTTCTTAATTTACATAAATTGGAAATTATAAAGACTCTTAGGAATAAATATCAGCTTATGTATATTAAACTGAAAATGTACATTCATTTTGTTTCAACAGTGTGCAAATTATGTTCTGGTCTTGAGATGGCATGGGGGTTGTTAGCCCTACCTATGTTAATTTCTGCCCGTTTTGAGGTTGACTCGTTTGTTTGATGTAGTTTCTGTTTGTTTTGGGACTTATTTATTTACTGATAGTGATCTGTGGTAGTTCTACCATTTGTAGACTATTGTGCTCATTTTTAGTCCAAATTACTTTTCTTTTGAAAACCTGTTTTCTGAAAATAAAATTAAATTGATTTCCATTCATTTTTTATTGACATAATCTTTTTCATGGAAAAGGGAAATAATATTTATATCTTTTCGGTTGCTATTTCTATGTCACCCTCCAATCACTTTTGACTGTTAGAAAGGGCGCTAAAACTTTTAATTTCCAAACAAATTAGCTCTTTTAAAAGTGTCGGTGATATTACTAGCTAATATAGCGCAGCACAGCCTATGATATGTCTTATATACCTTTTTGCAAACCTGCATGTATATAGTCTTTTTGTTAAATTGAAACTCCTTAAATGTTCCCTGAAAGTTTCACATTAGTGTCATTAGTTACAGTAATCACAAAGGTAGTATTAAAGAAATACATGTAGTGTCTTCTAGCAGGTTCAAAATCCACCACAACTTACCCTTAAAGGTAGGTAGGTAGGTTTTATTTTTATCCACAAAAAAAATGACAACACTATTAAACTATTGAAGCAAAAAGAAAGTCCTAAGGACTTGTGCTGCAAAAGGTCTGATTTAACAGTTCCACTCTTGAGATATTGCTCTGTCCCCTTTTCTGGCATTCTGCATGCTCATATTTTGTTTTCATTTAGTTTAACATCCGCCTAAATGTTCCTTGAAAGCTTCAAATCAATTGATTAAGCTTAAAAGAAAGCTTAACTAGACCTACGTTGCCTGAGCAACGTGAAGTGTTGCGGCAACCTTTGTCCGGCTTCGCCGAATAAAGTGTTGCGAGAGAAACACTTTGGTTTTGTTTCTTTGCTATCGGTTAAATGCTGAAGTTGTCAGCCTATTGAAGCTTTTAAAACGTTATGTTCAAAGAAGAACGCGATCAGTAATCACATGATGAAAGGCTATTCCTCAGCGTTGAAAAACAACAATAACAAAAGAATATCGAAAGAAGGAACTAAATTGACTTTGCAGCCGTTTGAACTTTATCCTTTTCAATCGTAGACATCGTGACGGATCAAGACTTGGAACAATATCTTGCTCATATTCTTGCTCATATTCTATAAAACTGAGGACTAAAGGTGTTTCATTACTTAGGTACTTCTCAATTATCAATCTAAGAGTGAAATTTTGGTTGACACATCCTCTACCCTAACTAAAACCGCACTATTATTCTCTTAAAACTTTGTCTACTGCATCTATATGTATAAACAATATCGTCATGCTAAACAATTTACTATTTACAGAGACCAGGCTAATGCCTCTATAATTACCACACTTACTCTTATCACATTTTTTATGCAGAGGCCTAGTTAGGGTTTTCCTAAAATCGCTAAGCACTTCTCCTTTTTCAAAAATCTTATTCATAATCTTCAGTAACTTATAGCCTCATATCTACCACATTTAAGAAACTCATTTACCACACTATCACCATCTGGAACCTTATTATTTTTCAATCCTTTTAGTACTTCCAATTTCATCCAAGGTGTCATAAACTTTTTCATTTTCCTCTATAGCCTATCTTTTCCTGTAACTAACTCTATTACGGTTTAGCACATTCTCAAAATGTTCTGCCTGTCTCTCTTTAGCTCTCTTCTTATCGCTAAATGTGGCCCAGTTCCTATCTTTAACTAGGACAAGTTCAAGTTGACCTCTCTTTCTTACCTTATGAACATGTAAGTAAGATATTTTACTGTTATGTACTATAGCTGGTTCTTCAGCAGTTTTATCCATTGCCTCCGCTACACCCTCCTTGATTCATATTTTAATGCTTTTTCACTTTCTTTGCATTCCTCTTATTTTCATGTGTTCTATCGCTTAGACAATTCTTGTACAACCCCCTTCTCTTCTCTATTAAACATACAGAATTTTCACCAATATTCCTTGCTTCATTCCAAACTTTCTTACCTAAGACACCATCCTAACTTCAAAATCATTCCGTCCATCTTCTACATTGTCAAATTTTAAATTATTCTGTTTAATATTCAACTGTTCCCGTAACGTTTCTCTCAAATTTTCATCTTGGAGTCTACCAACGTCATAGCTTCCTGGAGGATATTTACCCTACCGAAATTTCAGCTTTATGGATGTCGATTTGTTCCTGTAACTGTAAGTAAAACTCATCTGAGTCATTGCTATTTCCTTCAGTAGGTCCTACAACGGCACACACTATTATGACTATTACCCTATACTTTTTAAGTAATAAAATGACCGGTTAAAGTTCTATTATTACCATATTCCCAACCTAACAAGACTTGGCAGCTTCCTTATACATTATGAGACGTTTTTTCTTAAACTTGTTTTTACGATCCGTGGATACTATGGACTCAGGCTCATTCTTTATTAGTTTTCCCCTTTGGGGACAGCCATGATTCGAAGACTGTTTTTCTAAACTTAATTCGGCGTTTAAAATCAAAAGTTTCTTATTACAAACTTTGTCAAATGCTTGGAGTTTTCTGTATTTGTTAATTTTTTTTCATGATTTAACTTAGTTTTATTTTATAATGTGTACCAAGCCTAAAAACGCTGATGGCTCCCATTCTTTCGGTTTTTCTTATAGGCTCTTTTTGTTGGACTAACTATGGTAAACGTTAGGATTGTCATAGTTTCTGCCGCTTTTTTTTACCTAGCCAAGATTCCGTTTTCAGTGCTATTACTCTTTACCCAAAACGTAAAGCTTCCACAATTTCATAGATATGTGTCATGGTAACAAACGATTATTGAATTTTCTTGTTATATTCTTGAAGATGATTTTGCACTTATCGTTAGAGTTTCGAAATGTGGAGCAGCCCTCCTACAAACAAAAACCATTGAAAGAATTGTGCAGACGCACATGTGAAGCATATTTCAGAATATGAGGAAAACGTAAAATCCAAATAGTGTTATTTAGCTGTCAAAACAAAAATTACAATAAATGCGAAAAAAAATTCCTTGATTTGTCTTTAAATGGCAGGAAGGCTTAGAAATTCTTTTTTAAACATCTAATATTGTCGAACGTTCAGTAAGTTTTGTGGTAAAAACGTGCATTTTGACGTGCATGCATTCTTGGGATAAGAAACAGCTTTACAATAATGCTGAAATTAATAGCACTTAGCTTACTACTAGTCAACATATCTACAACCCTTGGTTGCCTACGAGTTGGACCTGACAAGAAGGTGGATATAGAGATAGATCAGGATCTCCTAGCTGGAGATCGTAAACTCGTGTTTCACTTAGGAGGAATAACAGATCCTGGAACTTTCAGCGAGGCACAAATAGTGATGGGCAACAATTTCCCGAAACCAAGGTCTTTTGTTGAAGCCAAATTTCGTCAAAGACGGCCTGAAAAAGGCTCTGATGCCTCCCAAAACCTTTACTCTCACATTGAGTCAGCCATGCAAAGTAATATATCTGTCAACAAATTTGGGCGGAAGGCCGAAAAGTCTTTTACAATACTGACAACGAGTATGTATAACAGTCTTAGGCCAGGCATGTACAAGGAGTACATGGAACGAGTCGAATTTCACTTTAAGGATCAAGACGTTCATTTTTTCATTGAAAGGATGGCAGAAAAAGGGGAAAGCGCCTTTTTTATGGCAGAAGCTTCACAGGATCCAAGGAAAGTACAACTGTCGACGCTAAATGAAGAAAACCATGCAGCAACTGATATTTTATTTAATTGTCTGGCATGTCGTCATATTCGATTGGCGATGATTCGATCAGCACATACAATAGTTCGACCTAACTACCCTTTACTTAAGGCTGAGGAACCAAAAACAAAATTTGAAATTTTATTTGCTGCATCTCCAGATGAAAATGGCCTCGTCGTTTCTGCTAAACTCGATGAATTTTCTGAAAGTAATATAGACATTATCTTGAAGCCTAACAATCCATTAACTGTTAAAACAAGGGGATATACCTCTTCAGATCCGTATAACACGTATGTAGAACCACAAAATGGTGAAAACCCGTCTGATATAACTGGAAATTCGGCAATACCCTTTCAGTATTTGCTTTATTGCGTAAGTTATGATGGACACAATTTGCAAGTAACAATAAATCAACTACCGAATACAGCGTTTTCAGTTTTAACTGATGAACAGAGATTGAACATGAAGGAAAATGGTACTGAAGGAAAATTTAAAGTGGAACTGAAAGAAAACTTCAAATATGGATTTTCCTATTTTGAAATTGCTTTACCTGCTCAGGCAAATCCTAAAGCCTCTCTGATTGTAGCTGTCACAGACGACGACGAAAACTGGCCTTGCAATCCTGGTCTTTCAAATAATAATGATGATCCACGGCTCCCATCTGTTATTAGTGGCAACGAGCTGGGAAATATAAGTTATACTGAACCGGAAATTACAGAACAAGGAACAGATGAAATTTTAGAAAACATCAGTAAACACCTGACTAGTAGTGCTTCTAGAGCAAATCGACATTCAGAATTACTAATTTTTTGTATTTGTGCTCTTTTTTTAGTGGCTGGCTATGGATTTTTGTTATTAAAGTAATAGTTTCTAATAAATTAAGCTTCTTCAACATTTGAGAATTTGTCAACTTCAGAGTCCCCTTTTTAAAAAAAGGAAAACAAAAGTTATTCATTTTAATGTCAGATTAATTGAATTTTCATGAACGGTATCAAAGAAACAGGAAAGCTTGACAGCCTCTTTATTTCCATTTGTTGTAAGAAGACTCGCTAGTTTTCTTTTTGAAAGATCTCAGTGTGTCCAACTCCCTGATCATGGGCAATCTGAATTTGTAAATATATTTTGTGGTTCACCACAAGGGACTAAATTAGGCCCGCTTGCTTTTCTTATTGTTTTTAACCGTATTTTAACAACAATTGGTGAGCATTTTAAATTTGCTGATTATTTGACTGTTTTATCACTGCGACTAAGCCCTCCGACTACTGAACAGTCTGACTTTCTCGAAATCTATCATGATCTAAAAGCTGAATTAGGAAAGGTAAAACTGACGGTCAGTGAAACTAAGAGCTCTCATATGAAGTTTTCCTTCCTAAAGGGTAACAAGTACTTTTCTCATAATTCCTTACTGCCGACAAAGAAAGCTTTTAAAATACTTGGGATACTTTTGGGCGATGATTTAAGATGGAATTCGCACGTTGACTATCTGACAAAAAAAGGCGCCTCGCTTTTGCATTCATTTTCCAACCTAAAAAGACTTGGTATGCCAACTGAGGTTTTAAAGCCTGTATAGTGCAGCTATGTTGGACCTTCTCTTGAGTATGCATGTCCTGCTTGGCATCTGGAATTGAAAAAAGATCAAACTGATAGACTTAAGACGATACAAGAAAGAGCTGTAAAAATTATACTTGGACAAAACTACTCAAAATACGATGATGCACTGAAACAGCTCAATTTGGACTCACTTGATAGTCGTAGACATGGCTTAACATATAGATTTGGAATCAATTGTTTGAACTCCCTATTCATTATCGTCTACTACCCAGCCTTGAGAACCCAACGGAAGGACCAGTTACTAGACTCCGACAAATAAAAAAGAATTGTCCACAGGTACTGACTTGCTCAGCCCGTAGTACTAAGAGATATCGTAAATCATTTGTTCCATATTTTACCCGTCATTTTCATAATATTGACATGACTAATATTTAATGTTTGATTAGTCTTGTGGTGGCGCAGTGGATTTGACCTTAGCTTGGTAATACGGGACCCAGAGATCGAATCACGCTGCAGGAATGCATTGCAGAGCCGACGCAGGGACCTTAGTAGTCAAGAAGCGTCGTTAATTCTTAAATAAATAAAAAATTAATGTTTGATTAATACGTGTTTGAATAATATAATGTTTGATTAAATTTTCCTGTGAGTGTTTTTGAAGGTACCAATTGTTATTGTCATGACACACTAATGCTAGCTCCGGCTATTGTAGTGAATAAATATATTCTATTCTATCTACTTTAAAGGTGTGCCCAGCCCAAACTACCGTCAAACTTGTCGAAAAAACTTATGGGGCTCCACAGGAACCCCAGCGATTCATCCCATGTGTAATTTAGTGAACTGGACAAGATTAAACTCCCACTCATAGTTTTTATGACTGGAGAAGACTTCTAAATTGGTAAAAATACAAGCTTACATAATTTTCCCTTTTTCATATTTAATCCGGTGGAAAATAAAATAAACTGTATTCTAAAATTAGTGCACAAACTAGTGCTGATAATGACATACTCAATCAGGTTTCCGTCATTCAAATTGCCTACTGCTATAGTGAGAATGTGGTTTTATTCAATAGAGGATACGGATTATTTATCAATCAAGGCTTCTTTTTTAGGCTACTTTTTCCGTATGGTTCTTTTTATCGTCTATTTAGGGTTAATTTAGGCTACTTTTTCCGTATGGTTCTTTTTATCGTCTATTTAGGGTTATTTTAGGCTACTTTTTATGTGTAATTTTTGTATGGCCTAGGTGGTAGAGTTTGTTCTACTTAAATATAAACTAATTATTTCTCTGGAGTGAAATTTAGAAGTTTGTTCTAGGCACGTAATAAAATTGTAAGTTTGTCACAAAACAACTTTTAGTACTGGAAAAGTCGTTTCACCATAAATACTTGTAGAAAAAAATCATTAGCTTTCTCTAAATAAAATCCATTTAATTTCCAACAAATTAAATAGTCAGTTTTGAAGTCGTAAATTTTGACTTTTACTCTTTCCTAAATTTTCGTTTTTGATGCCTCTTGAATTTATTTTATACTTTATGCAAAAACCTATTTACAGGTTTGCAGTAATTCACAGTGGTTTGTAGGCTTCTGTAACAATAATAAAAAATAAAATACAATAAAAATAATAAAAAAAAAAAAATATACAACATATATGAAAATATATGATATGTAAAATATATAATATAATAAAAAATAAAACAATAAACATAAAAATATAATAAAATTCTAAATAATAAAAAGGCGATAATTAAAAAAAAAGTCTTAATGTATTTTAGCGCAACCAGACCGCTCTTGGCGTCAAATCAGCATTTAGACCAGCACAAAACTTCTATGCATTTTTCTGGACTAAAGAGACTTCGAATTCTTGTGGGGTTAGGGAATGGTGTCCAGGGGCTTCGGAAGAGACCAAATTCAGTTTATTTCTGTTCATTTTGAAACTAACGTTTAAGACTTTGATCCAAAAGGATCCGATGTACAAACAAAACCAACGTTAGGACCAAAAGTCTCCCAAAAATATGGCCTCTTATTTTTACCGGTCGCCTTGAAAGTTTTTCCTATCACTAAAAGTACTGATTTGACGGAAAAGATCAAGGCCTTTTTTGTTTTCAATAGTTAGACACTAACATCTGTAAATTCATGGGGCAAAGGAGCCCCAAGGCTTATGCCACATTTTAGGTTGGGCCAGAAAACCACACAAAAAGAATAAAAACTCATCGGAAAAAGAACTAAATGTTCCAGGAAAACCCTGGAGAGACAAAGAAGAAGTGATATCATTTTTATTCTTGTCCTTTATTAATTGCCTCCTTTACTAAAATGTAGAAATTGATACATTTTAGAGAATTGTAAACTGAAATTTTGCGTTTGTATTTTCCAGCTGTTGACAGGTTCTTCCAATGTAAACCCCCCCCCCCCAAACACCAAACTTTTGAGTATGTTTTGGGTATCCGTTCTTCTGAATACCCGCAACACAAAGAAAGTATTGAAAAAGCATTAAAATCTTAAAATAGTTCTATATCTTTCGATTCAGCTTTAAGCAATCCTATTTTTGAAAATCCAAGCCATTATGTTCTATTTGACGAAACAATTCTAATTAGCAATGACCTAGGAATCAAGCAAACTGTCCGCGAGGCAATCGAAATCAAACAAAACTTAAATATTAATACATCCCTAAATAGAGACTATGGTGAATACACACTCAACCCTATGTACACAAAATTAATCATAGAAAATAATTTAATTCAAAATAAAACAAAAATAGGAACCAATAAAAAGAATCCCAATCCCAAAAGAACTACAAGACTAGCTGCAGAGAAGGCGAGCATCGCAATAAGAAATTATTCCAATTTTTAATAAATACAGTTAGTTAAATGAATGAACCTTTTTAGCTTGTATAATGTTAGCTTTTATCACACAGTCTTGGCTAAACTTTTCGTTAAGAAGTAATGATGCCAGGCTATTTTTAAAAAATAGATTTCTAACCAAGAACTTTTATTATAAGTGTGTTACTGTTTATTATTTTCAATGCTGAAGACGGCCTTTAGATATAGGGCTGAAATATTCAAATAGGTTTTGTTCATTCACTGTCTTGGGAAAAAAAGTCCTCATTATTCTCCCTTCTGTATTTGAACTACTTGTAGGGCTAAGAGCATTGAGATGAAAATTTTAAGATGTATATGAACATACAGGTTATCAAAAGGACATATCAGCAATGTCATAGCGAGGTCTAATTGTATTGAAACTTACAGGATTTCACAAGTTGGATGTTCGACTAACCAAAAGGCAATAGGTTATTACTTCTGCTACTAGTAGTACTGCCGCTATTTAATACTATAACTATTAATATCAGTAATACTACTGTGACTGCTATTACAACCATACCTAAGGGTAAGAAGATGAAATTTTCAAGAATTTATCGAGTGAGAAAGATAAACTGAATCAGAACACGCCCTCTATAAGAGATAGAGAGAGAGGCTTATTAATATTAAATAAAAGACAATACAAAATACAATTCAAAATCTAATCACAATACACTTAATTCCCCTCGAAAGGCTCCATGGCCACGGATACAAGGGGGAAAAGAACAAAAACATAATATACAAGCAATAAATTCAATATAGGCATTATATTTATGGGGGATACAATATAAAAAACAACTAGAAGGAGAGAAAAAAAACATAGAGAACATACCTGAGGCCTTGGAGTCAAGTGCAGAGACGACAACCACACACCACGAACAGAACACTGGGGACATCAACTCCTCAGAGGAAAAAAAAAAATATCATTCTATTTGATTCTTTATTAAATGATCCTTAAGAATCCTTTTAAAAGTCCCAAACGAGTGGCATTTCTGCACTGAAGAAGATAGTAAATTCCAGACCTGTTGACAAGCAATGTGGGGAGTGAAATCTGATCGAACAGTAGGGGTAGGCGGAATGTGGATATTATTTGAAGAACGAAGGATATATGGAGCTGAATCAGAAATAAACATAGTAGTTTCCCGAAGAGATTTTGGAAGATTGCCGTGAAGTTGATCAAAGACAAAAGAAGCACAAGAAATAATGTAAATAGACCGTAGACTTAAGAGCGATGTTGGTGAAGAATGGTTGGTGTCCATAACCAGACACCGTGCTTTATTATACATGACGGAAAGTGACCGCAGCGTAGACGGAAAAGTAGACTTCCATACAATGGGGCAATAAGAAAAATATGACTGGACAAGACAGAAAAAAGAAGTTTCAGAATAGATCCAGGAAATGTGTATCTAAGTTTTTGAATGATACCCAAACTCCGTGAGACCTTAACCCTGATCATGGCTACATGGTTAGGTTCTCATCAAGTAGGATACCAAGAAACCAGACCACCCAATTCTCTGGTCTACACAAGGAGCCTTGTGACATCTGAAGGTGTGTAAGCTGAGGGAAAGCTATACCAATTCGAGAAAAAATAAGAAAATGTGATTTACCAACATTCAAGACCAAGTAATTAGCATTAAACCATGAAATAACTCTCTCGAATAATGCTACAAGATTATATTTGATATCACATTCCGTCCTCCCAATCGTCCCAAGAGTGGTATCATCAGCAAACGCAACAAGAAAATCTTTTTTAGAAGAAACATTGGAACACGATTGAGCATCAGGATGACACAGCTTGCAGCATGCCAGAGGCCCGGTGTTTTTTACAACCGAAATCAGATCATTAGCATAAATCAGAAATAAAATGGGACCAAGAACAGATCCCTGAGGAACGCCATAATATACTTCAGAAGGGCTCCGGAAAAGTGGAACAATTGAAATAAGCCTAGCAGGAAGATATGAAGCAAACCAAGAATAAGCGTCGGATCTTATACCAATATGCGATAGTTTCCAAAGAAGAATCCGATGAGTCAAGGAATCAAAAGCTTTACGAACATTCAAAAATAAAGCTGCCGGGATATGACCAGAATCTATTGCCGAATGAATGAAATTAGATAAAGCTGCGCAAGCATGCTCCATAGAGTGACCCTCTCGGAATCCAAACTGGAAACCATGCAAAAAATCCTTTGCATCCAGAAAACTAAGAAGCCTGGATAGCATAGCCTTCTCGAAAATTTTGCTGAAAACAGATAGGAGAGAAATTGACCTATAATTAGCAGGATCACTCCGAGAGCCATCTTTATAGAGTACTATAACCTTAGCCCGCTTGAAAGATTCAGGAAAAAATCCTTTCTCGAAAGACAGATTGACGAGCTTAGTCTATGGTGACAGAATAGCAGGCAGAATGGCACGGATAACCCTTGTAGGGGGATTTTATCTGGTCCTGAAGAGGATGATCCTTTAAGAGCATTCACGATACGAGCTACCTCAAATTCAGAAATAGAATTCAAGACCATCGACTTCAAACATGAGGGTCCAAGAAAGGCTATGAAATTGCAACGAGAAGTTGCAGAGCTTGCAGTGGAAGCAGTTACCTTTCCTATATTAGCAAAATAAGAGGTAAGCTCTAGCTGAACATCTACATCTCCTTGGACGGTTCTACCATCGATTATCAGCATTGATGTAACTGAAGGCAGAGGGGGAGTAGGTCTAAGAACTGAATTAATTAAATACCATGTCTTCCTAACATCCTTCCCACATTCAGAAAATCTCCTATGATAATACTGACTTTGCTTTCCGACACAGAGAATTAAATATACTCCTATAGGCCTTGCATCGTTCGTGATGAGCTACAGATAAATGAAGCCTTGAAAAGCTTCCACAAATAATTTTTCCTTTTCCAGCTTTTATGGAGACCTGAAGTCATCCATGGATTCAGTGGTGCTATCTTTTTCGAATTATGGGGCGCTGACTCTGATTGCAAATTTCTAGGATTCCTTCTTTAACTTAATCACAAAAGGAATCAAAAGAGTGGTTAAAATATGAATCAGAAACCAAACTACCCCATGGTACATCAGCCAGACGAGAATTAAGTAGACTTAGCTCAGTATTACCATAACGGAAAAATGGGAGATTAGATGGTGATGCTATACGCTGCGCTTGATCAGCACTCTTATATCGGGAAATAGCGGGAAAATGATCAGAAATATCACTAACCAGCACCATATTATTTGAGACATCTAGTGACGAAAAAATACTGTCAATAAGAGACGCTTGTGTTTCAGTAACTCGGGTTGGTATACAAACTGAAGGTAGAGTTCTCAAAGATAGCATCATTGACAAAAAATCAATAGTTGAAGCAGAAATTTGATCCAGCAGGTTTGGACTGAGTCCAAAACTTCTTCCAGAATTTTCAAAAACGGAGGAATAAATCCACTGGGGGACCTATAAACCAAACCCACAACTAAATACTTACGCATTAAATTAATCTCAATAAAAGGGATTCAAAGATTCCTTCCACATTTCTGCTCAAATCATTTCGGACGTTATATGCAAGACGATCAGCAATATCAAACAGTTCGTGGCAACAAACTGTAGTAAGGAGCGACCCGGCTCAATAACAACCAAAACTGTAAAAAATGGAATTTTGATATCAATAGCGACATCAAAAGAATTGCATTTTAATGCTGATTTTAAATATATAAGTTTCATCAAGTTTAGTCTTACCCATCAAAAGTTACGAGCCCAAGAAAATTTGCCTTATTTTAGAAAATAGTGGGAAACAACCACTAAAAGTCATAGAATCTTAACGAAAATCACACCATGAAATTCAGCGTATCAGAGAACCCTATTGTAGAAGTTTCAAGGTCCTATCTACAAAAATGTGGAATTTTGTATTTTTTGCCGAAGGCAGATCACGGATGCGTGTTTATTTTTTTGTTTGTTTGTTGTTTTTTTTTTCCCCAGGGCTGATCGTATCAACCCAGTGGTCCTAGAATCTTGCGAAAGGGCTCATTCTAATGGAAATGAAAGGTTCTAGTGGCCTTTTTAAGCGACCAAAAAAATTGGAGGGCACCTAGGCCCCCTCCCACGCTAATTATTTTCCCAAAGTCACCAAACCAAAATTCTGAGATAGCCATTTTATTTAGCGTAGTCAAAAATTTTTATAACTATGTCTTTGGGGACGACTTACTCCCCCACAGTCCCCGTGGGAGGGGCCACAAGTTACAAACTTTGACCAGTGCTTACATATAGTGATGGTTATTTGGAAGTGTACTGACGTTTTCAGGGGGATTTTTTGGTTGGGGGAGGGGTTGAGAAGAGGGAGATATGTTGGGAGAACTTTCCATGGAGGAATATGTCAAGGGGAAGAAAATTTTCATGAAGGGAGCGCAGGATTTTCCAGCATTGTTAAAAAAAACAATGAAAAAATAAATATGAAAAAGTTTTTCAACTGAAAGTAAGGAGAAGCATTAAAACTTAAAACGAACAGAAATTATTACGCATATGATGGGCTCACCTCCTTCTAATACCTCGCTCTTTACGCTAAAGTATTTTTAGTATTTTCAACTATTTATTCTACGGCTTTTGTGATTCAGGGTTCATTCTTAAGAAATTGGGACAACATTTAAACTTTAGTGTAAAGAGCGAGGGGGTGAACCTCTTCATATACGTAATAAAAACATGAGAATACAGAAGTTCGTTACGTAAGCTAATTTGTAAGTTACGTATATCTTTTACTAGTAAAAACAATCGTAAAAAAATTAAAAGTTCTAGTTGCCTTTTTAAGTAACCAAAAAATCGGAGGGCAACTAGGCCTCCTCCCCCACTTCTTTTTTCTCAAAATTATTCGATCAAAACTATGAGAAAGCCATTTAGCCAAAAAAAATAAATATGCAAATTTTGTTTTAATGATTCATCTCCTAAGAGCCAAAATCAAAACATGCATTGATCCAAAAACGTTCAGAAATTGAATTAAAAAAAACAAATTTTCTTAACGAAAAGTAAGGAGCCACATTAAAACTTAAAACGAACAGAAGTTACTTGGTATATGAAAGGGGCTGCTTCCTCATCAGCGCCCCGCTCTTTACGCTAAAGTTTTTACTGTTTTAAAAAGTAGAGTTAAGAGAAAGAGTCAAACTTTAGCGTAATATAATCAAGGTATGGATAAATAATGATTATATATTCAAGGTAAGGATAAATAAGAAAAACCAGGGAAAGAGAAAGAAAGGAAAAACTAAGAAATAAACAAATAATAAGCTCTGATAATATAAACCATTCGTTCATAAACATAATAATAATATCACTCAAACCATTATCATGCATTGGCCTCACGCCAAGGAGTACCCCTCCCCCATGCTTCCCCCACTGAAAAGTAAAGGCACTAAAATTCACAATAAATGGGTTTGTTCTAACACTACTGTTGGTGCAAAAAAACAAAAACAGATAACAATACAATAAAAAAGACACAATGTTTGTTGTAGCATAAGTCACTATTACTATTTTTATTGCATCGGACCAAACTAACTCAACAAATAATTCAAGTAATACTTTTTTCCTATCAAAACACATAAAGTGTCCGGGCTTCCACAAACTCACTAAACAAAAAAAGAAAAAAAAATATTCACTCATGTAATCCAGTCCATAGAATTGCCCCGGCCATTTCCTTGCCTTCGCTGTCGTTGCGTTTGAATCAGGCTACTAATGTCCGGTGGGATTTCATCAATCAAAAACATTTCCACTGGCCCTTCCTTAAGGCGACGAATACATAGAGATGGTGGTATGGATCTCGTAATGCAAGTTTCAAAACCTGTTTTTTCACGAATACTGGTTCGGATAGCTAAAAGTTTTTTTCGAACTTCATGAACAGACGGGGGAGAATCATCGGATAAAAAAACATTATGATTGCCCATGATAGTTTTTCCACGAAGATTTCGAGCCTGTTTTAGAACTGCCACTTTCAGCTCCCTGTTCTCCATGATAACCTTTATCAGCTATTTTTGAGGCTTAACATCAGCTATCGTGTATTTGGGTCCCTCAAGAATTCCAAGGCATGACGAAATTATGCTATCGAAAATCGCCTTAGCGTTTACAGTATCATTCGCTGTCACGTTCCATACTAGAATGTTTTTTATCTGTTTCTTTACTTTCCAGCTTCATCATTGTATGCTTTAGGCTAGATAACTACGATTTCAGTAAAGAATTTTCATCAAACAGCGCTGAAATGTGGTTCTTCAAATCTTTGGTTTCTACCTCCATGCTGATCACTTTAGGCTTAATACCTTCCACCTCCAATTTCGATTCCAATACAGATTCTTCGATCTTAGAAATCCCCTGTTCTAATCCTTTAAAATTAACATTCAGCTCAATTACCGTAGTTGAACTTTCTTTAACAGTCTGTAAAACTAGACTCAAACTATCAGCTAGTGATTTCAATGAGATTCCTTCCATAGGACTGGATGTGAGAAAAGACTCGTCAGATTTATCCTTCTTCCTCTTTCCTCCCATGATATAAAATAGTAACTGAACTCAAAGAAAAATAGACTGTAGAAATATACTACCACATAAAACTCCTTTAATTACCTCTTTGAGTAGTTTTGGCATCAGAATCTATCAAAAAAACATTCGACAGCAAATTAACCTTGCTGAACGCTAAATGAACGGTCCAACGCAAAGTAGGAGTATTTACCTCGAATGCATTCTTGTTTTATCAAAAACTTTGTGAGAGTAAATCCGGTTTAAGATGTTCACTGAATGAATGCGAACTGAAGGAATGTTCACTGAATGAATGCTATATGCGAACAGGTTCATTATTGATTTTGATTTCAGAGTGGTAACACTTGTTTTGTGATTTAATTGAACTTGAAACTCGGTTCCAACCTAAATTAATGCAGTTGACCTGTGTTAGTTAAACACATTGATACGGATACAATTTATTACGATCTACTGCCCTAGATTCGGTGGCTGTGTAATTTATAGTCGCTGACGTCATAGAACTGAGTGTTTTTGAGTGCACATAAATAAAATTATCACACATATATTGAGTGCACATAAATAAATATAAAATTTGAGCGCACAGAAATAAAATTATGCAATAAAAATTATCCGAAAACTTCGAAAAGTTCAGCTAAGGGTGCTATTTTCACTAAAGTAATCATGAAAAACTTTTGAATTTGCATTATTCTACCATTGATTAGTAAAGATTCCAACCTGGTACTCCCGTAGCTGTCCTACATTCAGCACTTGCAAATTTTTGAACCATGCTGTGGTGTTGTGTTCATCTCCACCAACATTTCCACCAATAAGACGAATTGTTGTATTTTGAAGAATCTGAACACGTTTAAAATTCACATAAAAATTGCTTGTCCATAGCATGCAGACGTGCGAAACATATGAATGATTCAGAGTGTGGTATAAAAGCAATAAGACTCTCGGAGGTAAAAAACTTTTAAAAAGTTAAATTGCTCAAAGGCCACGGGCAGTCTTTGTTGCAATAAACAAAAAAAACAAGTTTTTTAAATGAAAGTAAAGAGCAACATTAAAACTTAAAACGAACAGAAATTACTCCGTATATGAAAGGGGCTTTTCCTCCTCAACACCCTGCTCTTTACGCTAAAGTTTGACTCTTTCTCTTAACTCTACATTTTAAAACAGTAAAAAGCTTCAGCGTAAAGAGCGGGGCGTTGAGGAGGAGAAGCATCTTTCATATACGGAGTAATTTCTGTTCGTTTTAAGTTTTAATGTCGCTCCTTACTTTCATTTAAAAAAATTGTTTTTTTTTATTTCTGGACGTTTTTGAATTAATGCATGTTTTGATCTTGGCTCTCCGCACATAAATAATTAGAACGAAATTTGTATATTAATTTTTTTGGCTAAATGGCTTTTTCATGGTTTTAATCGGAAAATTTTGAGAAAAAAGGAGCGAGGGAGGAGGCCTAGTTGCCCTCAATTTTTCGATTACTTAAAAAGGCAACTATAACTTTTAATGTTTTACGAACGTTTTCATGAGTAAAAAATATACGTAACTTACGAATTAACTTATGTAGCAAACTTCTATATTCGTATGTTTTTTATTGCGTATATGAAGGGGCTCGCCCCTCTTTGATATCTCACTCTTCACACTAAAGCTTAAATTTTGTCCCAATTCCTTAAGAATGACCCCTGAATCAGAGCAATTGAAATCTAGGAATCTGAATCTAAGAATGATCAAAGGCCGTAGAAAAAATAGTTGAAATTACTAAAAATAGTTTAGCGTAAAGAGCGAGGCGTTACGAGGATGTAAACCCAACATATGCGTAATACTGTCTGTTCGTTTTCAGTTTCAATTCTGCTCCTCACTTTCAGAAGAAAAAACTTTTCATATTTATTTTTTCATTGTTTTCTTAAATAATGCTAGAAAATCATGTGTCTTCTCCATTGGAAGTCTCTTCCCCCATGAGATGTTCCTCCATGGAAAGATCCTCCCACATGACCCCCCCCCTCAACTCCCCCTACTAAAAAAAAATCCCCCTAAAACGTCTGTACACTCCCCAGTAACCATTACTATATGTAAACACAGGTCAAAGTTTGTAACTTGCAGACCCTCCCACAAAAAATGAGCGTGGGAGGGGGCCTAGGTGCCTTAAAAAGGTCATTTAAAAAGAACTATAACTTTTAATCTCCGTTAGAATGAGCCCTTCCGCGACATTATAGGACCACTGAGTCGATAGGATCACCCCGGGGAAAAAAACAAAAAAACAAATAAACACGCATCCGTGATTTGTCTTCTGGCAAAAACTGCGAAATTGCACATTTTTGTAGATGGGGGCTTGAAACTTCTACAATATGGTTCTCTGATACGCTGAATGTGATGGTGTGATTTTTGTTAAGATCGTATGACTTTTAAGGGGTGTTCGCCATATTTTCAAAAAAAGGGGCAAATTTTCTCAGGCTCGTAACTTTTATAGGTCAAACTAATCTTGATGAAACTTATGTATTCAAAATCAGCATTAAAATGCAATCCTTTTGATGTAACTATTGGTATCAAAATTCCATTTTTTAGAGTTTTCGGTTACTATTGAGCCGGGTCGCTCCTTACTACAGTTTGTTACCACGAACTGTTTGACAACATCACTGTGGCGTTTCCACGAAAGATTACAATCAATGTAAAAACCTAAATAACGGTTTTCTGAACCTGAACTATATGCTTATTATCAAACAATTCTACCGGACAGACGGACAGTACATTTATATATATATATATACTAGCTGTTGGGGTGGCGCTTCGCGCCACCCCAACACCTAGTTGGTGGGGGCGCTTCGCGCCCCCCCCAAGCCCCCCCGCGCGCGTAAGTCGTTACGCGCCATAATAGTTACGCGCCATTGTAGTTGTGTCCCTATGTCCCACCTGTGAATATAGATATATATATATATATATATATATATATATATATATATATATATATATATATATATATATATATATATATATGGTTTTAACTACGTAAAACTTGCGAATATACAACATTCTTTGCTGTCCCATTGTCTTTGCATATAAATAGATTGTCAGGTTTACCGACTCTTGAACATGCAACATATAATGGTCCATGGGAAAACAATCTGTATTCAGATCTATACCTCATGATTCTAATGATTGCCCTTGAGCTTTGTTGATGGTGATTGCTAATCGACCATTCCCTGTCCCGGTGTCCCGGTCGTCATTTATATCCCCCTGTTTCCCCCGGTGTCCCCGTTGTAGTTGTGTCCCTGTGTCCCGGTCGTCATTTATATTCCCTGTGTCCCGGTCGTCATTTGTATCCCGGTGTCCCGGTCTGTATATACATTCGTTTTTTAGTTTTGTTTTTCTCCTTTATTTTTTTCCTTTTTTTTTCTTTTTTAGTTTATTTAGATTTTTAGATTTTTTAGTTTTTTTATTAGTTTTTAGTTTTTTTTTCTTTTTTTGTAGTTTTTACCTTCTTTTTAGTTTTGTTAGTTTTTTTTTTACTTATGTCCTGGTCGTCATTTATACTCCCTGTGTCCCGGTGCTTTGTTGATTGCTAATCGAACATTCCTTTTGTCCTGGTCGCTTTCTCTTTGAGTGTCGTCATTTATTTTTTTCTTTTTTAGTTCTTTTAGTTTTTACCTTTTTTAGTTTTTTTTAGTTTTTTAGATGAAAATTTTTTTTAGTTTTTTCCTTTTTTTCTTTTTAGTTTTTTATTGGTTTTTACCTTTATTTTAGCTTATTTTTCAGTTTTTTCCTTTTTTTTAGTTTTTTTTTATTTTTTATTTTTTTTAGTTTTTTACCTTTTTTTAGTTTTTTTAGTTTTTTTAGTTTTTTAGATTTTTTACTTTTTTTATTAGTTTTTAGTTTTTTTTGTAGTTTTTGCCTTTTTTTAGTTTTTTCAGTTTTTTCTTAGTTTTTTATTGGTTTTTACCTTTATTTTAGCTTATTTTTCAGTTTTTTCCTTTTTTTTAGTTTTTTTTAGTTTTTAGTTTTTTTAGCTTTTTACCTTTTTTTAGTTTTTTTAGGTTTTTTAGTTTTTTAGCTTTTTTATTTTTTTTATTAGTTTTTAGTTTTTTTTTGTAGTTTTTGCCTTTTTTAAGTTTTTTTAGTTTTTTAGCTTTTTTATTAGTTTTTAGTTTTTTTGTAGTTTTTGCCTTTTTTTAGTTTTTTTCTTTTTAGTTTTTTTGTAGTTTTTACCTTCTTTTTAGTTTTGTTAGTTTTTTTTTTTTACTTATGTCCTGGTCGTCATTTATACTCCCTGTGTCCCGGTGCTTTGTTGATTGCTAATCGAACATTCCTTTTGTCCTGGTCGCTTTCTCTTTGAGTGTCGTCATTTATTTTTTTCTTTTTTAGTTCTTTTAGTTTTTACCTTTTTTAGTTTTTTTTAGTTTTTTAGATGAAAATTTTTTTTAGTTTTTCCTTTTTTTCTTTTTAGTTTTTTATTGGTTTTTACCTTTATTTTAGCTTATTTTTCAGTTTTTTCCTTTTTTTTGGTTTTTTTTATTTTTTATTTTTTTTAGTTTTTTACCTTTTTTTAGTTTTTTTTAGTTTTTTTAGTTTTTTAGCTTTTTTACTTTTTTTATTAGTTTTTAGTTTTTTTTTTGTAGTTTTTGCCTTTTTTTAGTTTTTTCAGTTTTTTTTTTAGTTTTTTATTGGTTTTTACCTTTATTTTAGCTTATATTTCAGTTTTTTCCTCTTTTTTAGTTTTTTTTTAGTTTTTAGTTTTTTTAGTTTTTTACCTTTTTTTAGTTTTTTTAGTTTTTTTAGTTTTTTAGCTTTTTTACTTTTTTTATTAGTTTTTAGTTTTTTTTTTGTAGTTTTTGCCTTTTTTTAGTTTTTTCAGTTTTTTTTTTAGTTTTTTATTGGTTTTTACCTTTATTTTAGCTTATATTTCAGTTTTTTCCTCTTTTTTAGTTTTTTTTTAGTTTTTAGTTTTTTTAGTTTTTTACCTTTTTTTAGTTTTTTTAGTTTTTTTAGTTTTTTAGCTTTTTTATTTTTTTTATTAGTTTTTAGTTTTTTTTTGTAGTTTTTGCCTTATTTTAGTTTTTTTAGTTTTTTAGCTTTTTTATTAGTTTTTAGTTTTTTTTGTAGTTTTTGCCTTTTTTTAGTTTTTTTAGTTTTTTAGCTTTTTTATTTTTTTTATTAGTTTTTAGTTTTTTTTGTAGTTTTTGCCTTTTTTTAGTTTTTTCAGTTTTCAGTTTTGTCACCTGATCCAGTTTTTTCAGGTGACGTCACCTGATCCATCCACAGATCCACACACAGACAACTTATTTTTATATATATACTAGCTGTTGGGTAACCCCAACACCTAGTTGGTGGGGGCGCTTCGCGCCCCCCCCCAAGCCCCCCCGCGCGCGTAAGTCGTTACGCGCCATAATAGTTACGCGCCATTGTAGTTGTGTCCCTATGTCCCACCTGTGAATATAGATAGATATATATATATGGTTTTAACTACGTAAAACTTGCGAATATACAACATTCTTTGCTGTCCCATTGTCTTTGCATATAAATAGATTGTCAGGTTTACCGACTCTTGAACATGCAACATATAATGGTCCATGGGAAAACAATCTGTATTCAGATCTATACCTCATGATTCTAATGATTGCCCTTGAGCTTTGTTGATGGTGATTGCTAATCGACCATTCCCTGTCCCGGTGTCCCGGTCGTCATTTACATCCCCCTGTTTCCCCCGGTGTCCCCGTTGTAGTTGTGTCCCTGTGTCCCGGTCGTCATTTATATTCCCTGTGTCCCGGGTCCCGGTCGTCATTTGTATCCCGGTGTCCCGGTCTGTATATACATTCGTTTTTTAGTTTATTTTTTCTCCTTTATTTTTTTCCTTTTTTTTTTCTTTTTTAGCTTATTTAGATTTTTAGATTTTTTAGTTTTTTTATTAGTTTTTAGTTTTTTTTTCTTTTTAGTTTTTTTGTCCCGGTCGTCATTTATATCCCCCTGTTTCCCCCGGTGTCCCCGTTGTAGTTGTGTCCCTGTGTCCCGGTCGTCATTTATATTCCCTGTGTCCCGGTCGTCATTTGTATCCCGGTGTACCGGTCTGTATATACATTCGTTTTCTAGTTTTGTTTTTCTCCTTTATTTTTTTCCTTTTTTTTTTCTTTTTTAGTTTATTTAGATTTTTAGATTTTTTAGTTTTTTTATTAGTTTTTAGTTTTTTTTTCTTTTTAGTTTTTTTGTAGTTTTTACCTTCTTTTTAGTTTTGTTAATTTTTTTTTTTACTTGTGTCCTGGTCGTCATTTATACTCCCTGTGTCCCGGTGCTTTGTTGATTGCTAATCGAACATTCCTTTTGTCCTGGTCGCTTTCTCTTTGAGTGTCGTCATTTATTTTTTCCTTTTTTAGTTCTTTTAGTTTTTACCTTTTTTAGTTTTTTTTTAGTTTTTAGTTTTTTTAGTTTTTTACGTTTTTTTAGTTTTTTTAGTTTTTTTAGTTTTTTAGCTTTTTTATTTTTTTTATTAGTTTTTAGTTTTTTTGTAGTTTTTGCCTTTTTTTTAGTTTTTTTAGTTTTTTAGCTTTTTTATTAGTTTTTAGTTTTTTTTGTAGTTTTTGCCTTTTTTTAGTTTTTTTAGTTTTTTAGCTTTTTTATTTTTTTTATTAGTTTTTAGTTTTTTTTGTAGTTTTTGCCTTTTTTTAGTTTTTTCAGTTTTGACGTCACCTGATCCAGTTTTTTCAGGTGACGTCACCTGATCCACGATCCACAGATCCACAGACAACTTATTTTTATATATATAGATAGTTTTTTTTTTTTACTTATGTCCTGGTCGTCATTTATACTCCCTGTGTCCCGGTGCTTTGTTGATTGCTAATCGAACATTCCTTTTGTCCTGGTCGCTTTCTCTTTGAGTGTCGTCATTTATTAGTTTTTTCCTTTTTTTTTTTTAGTTTTTTATTGGTTTTTACCTTTATTTTAGCTTATTTTTCAGTTTTTTCCTTTTTTTTAGTTTTTTTTTATTTTTTATTTTTTTTAGTTTTTTACCTTTTTTTAGTTTTTTTAGTTTTTTTAGTTTTTTAGCTTTTTTACTTTTTTTATTAGTTTTTAGTTTTTTTTGTAGTTTTTGCCTTTTTTTAGTTTTTTCAGTTTTTTTTTTAGTTTTTTATTGGTTTTTACCTTTATAGTTTTTTTAGTTTTTTAGCTTTTTTATTTTTTTTATTAGTTTTTAGTTTTTTTTGTAGTTTTTGCCTTTTTTTAGTTTTTTCAGTTTTGACGTCACCTGATCCAGTTTTTTCAGGTGACGTCACCTGACACATCCATCCATCCACAGACAACTTATTTTTATATATATAGAAGATATATATATATATATATATATATATATATATATATACTAGCTGTTGGGGTGGCGCTTCGCGCCACCCCAACACCTAGTTGGTGGGGCGCTTCGCGCCCCCCCAAGCCCCCCCACGCGCGTAAGTCGTTACACGCCATATTAGTTATGCGCCATTGTAGTTGTGTCCCTGTGTCCCACCTGTGAATATAGATAGATTTATATATGTGTTTCAAACTACGTAAAAATTGCGAATAAACAACATTCTTGGCTTTCCCATTGTCTGTGCATATACAAAGCCGTATGTACTAATAATGACGTCATATGCAAACGCTCTTTTTACAAACAAACAAACATGCATCCACACAACTCGTTTTTATATAGATAGATAGATAGATAGATACAATACAAATTAACTGCGTAGAACTTGCGAATATACAACATTCTTCGCTGTCCAATTGTCGCTGCATATAAATACAATGTCAGGTTTACCGACCCTCGAACATGCAACGTACAATTGTCCATGGGAAAAACAATCAGCATTAAGATCTATACCACATTTTTCTAATGATTGACCTTGAGCTTTGTTAATGGTTATTGCAAATACTAATCGAATTGGGAATTGCAATCTTTTAAATTGAAAAAGCAGATCCGTTGGAATCATGGGAATGCGAGGAATAAGAACAGCCTCACCCTCATAAGGCCCTGTCAAGATTGTGGCCTCTATTAGGTTTTCCATTGTTTTTTTACGGCAAGTCGCGTGCCATTGCAAAGCTTTGGTGGGTTGATATTTCTTAAAAGTATTATTGGTACGCCTATTTTTAGTTGTAGCACGTGTGGTGGAAACCCTGAAGGATCTATGGAATTTAAAAATTCAGATGGATAATTAACCGCTTCATTTGGTTCCAAAACTGTGTCGACTGACTTGTACAGGACTGCCTGGTCTCGAATCTTGGTCAAAACAATATTGTTGATTTCGTGGACGTCTATATTTTTGGGTGCGAGAATCGCTCTTTCACTTAGCCATTTATTATTTTTATAATTTTTTAGAATATTCGGAAATACTTTTTCAATCAATTCATTTTTGGACGTCACTAATTTACAGAAATCAGCAAGTAGTTGTATACGTCCTGAAATTGAGTCTACTGTTTGACCAGAGTCATCGTTTTGCAATCGGACACGCATATTTGTAGTTAATTTTAATATTTTTACTACTGCCCATAAATTAGAATTTTTTAGGCAAGCATTCATTTCGTCTGCAGGAGTTAAACTACGTAAAAATTGCGAATATACAACATTCTTGGCTTTCCCATTGTCTCTGCATATACAAAGCCGTATGTACTAATAATGACATCATATGCAAACGCTCTTTTTACAAACAAACAAACATGCATACACACAACTCGTTTTTATATAGATAGATAGATAGATAGATACAATACAAATTAACTGCGTAAAACTTGCGAATATACAACATTCTTCGCTGTCCAATTGTCGCTGCATATAAATAGATTGTCAGGTTTACCGACCCTCGAACATGCAACGTACAATTGTCCATGGGAAAAACAATCAGTATTAAGATCTATACCACATTTTTCTAATGATTGACCTTGAGCTTTGTTAATGGTGATTGCAAATGCTAATCGAATTGGGAATTGCAATCTTTTAAATTGAAAAGGCAGATCCGTTGGAATCATGGGAATGCGAGGAATAAGAACAGCCTCACCCTCAAAAGGTCCTGTCAAGATTGTGGCCTCTATTAGGTTTTCCATTGTTTTTTTTACGGCAAGTCGAGTGCCATTGCAAAGCTTTGGTGGGTTTATATTTCTTAAAAGTATTATTGGTACGCCTATTTTTAGTTGTAGCACGTGTGGTGGAAACCCTGAAAGATCTATGGAATTTAAAAATTCAGATGGATAATTAACCGCTTCATTTGGTTCCAAAACTGTGTCGACTGACTTGTAAAGGACTGCTTGGTCTCGAATCTTGGTCAAAACAATATTGTTGATTTCGTGGACGTCTATATTTTTGGGTGCGAGAATCGCTCTTTCACTTAGCCATTTATTATTTTTATAATTTTTTAGAATATTTGGAAATACTTTTTCAATCAATTCATTTTTGGATGTCACTAAATTACAGAAATCAGCAGGTAGTTGTATACGTCCTGAAATTGAGTCTACTGGGAGCTTTCCGTTTCCAATTGTCAGCAATTGATCTGAAAATGTTTGACCAGAGTCATCGTTTTGCAATCGGACACGCATATTTGTAGTTAATTTTAATATTTTTACGTGTGCCCATAAATTAGAATTTTTCAGGCAAGCATTCATTCGTCTTCAATGGCTCTGGTGGTGCAGCCAATAGAGGAAGTTTAACTTTTCCTGAGGCGCAACACATTCCCATTGTTTCACCATTGAATTTCAAGGCCTTGCAATAGGGACAAATTTTAGACATTGTCCCGATTTGAACACATCTACTCAAGCTATAATCATCGACTGGGTTGTACCTGAATGCCAGGCGATAACTTTCAGGTTGCTCTGATTCCTCGGCACGCTTTCTTTTCTTACTTTCTCTATCAGCAGCAAGCCTGATTTCTTGCTGTTCTTGTGATTCCTCGGCACACTTTCTTTTCTTACTTTCTCTATCAGCAGCAAGCCTGATTTCTTGCTGTTCTTGTAATTCCTCGGCACGCCTTCTTTTTTCAATTTCTCTTTTAGCAGCAAGTCTGCTTCCGCGTTGCTCTGGTAGTTCCTCGGCACGCTTTCTGTTCTTTTCTTCTCTATCAGCCTCAAGCCTGTTTCCTTGCCTGTTTTTTCCTTGCTGCTGATAGAGAAAGTAAGAAAAGAAAGCGTGCCGAGGAATCAGAGCAACCTGAAAGTTATCGCCTGGCATTCAGGTACAGCCCAGTCGATGATTATAGCTTGAGTAGATGTGTTCAAATCGAGACAATGTCTAAAATTTGTCCCTATTGCAAGGCCTTGAAATTCAATGGTGAAACAATGGGAACGTGTTGCGCCTCAGGAAAAATTAAACTTCCTCTATTGGCTGCACCACCAGAGCCATTGAAGACTTTCCTTACTGGAACTACGTCAGAATCTAAGCGTTTTTTGTCACAAATCAGAAAATACAACTCATGTTTCCAAATGACGTCGTTTGGAGCCCAAATCGAAAATCCAGATCAATTTATGTCTACTTTCAAAGTAAAAGGGCAAATTTACAATAGAGCAGGGTCCCTTCTACCATTCTCAGGCGAGAATCATAAATTTTTACAATTGTACTTCATCAGTGATAGAAATTCTGAATTGAATGCACGTTGCGAAATTTCTCCCAACGTTGAAAGGACAATCGTTTCCCAATTGCAACATCTTTTCCACGAAAATAATAATTTAGTGCGTCTGTTCAAAACAGCCATCGATTTGATGCCTACTGATATGCATAAAATTGTTATTTCCGCTGACAAAACGCCTCCT
This sequence comes from Artemia franciscana, assembly GCF_032884065.1. Taxonomy (NCBI): domain Eukaryota; kingdom Metazoa; phylum Arthropoda; class Branchiopoda; order Anostraca; family Artemiidae; genus Artemia; species Artemia franciscana. The sequence goes on from NC_088871.1 coordinate 12,118,262, forward strand.
GGCCAACATGTGCGTAGATACAATGCTCCAACTATCGACGAAGTGGCAATCGTTATGGTCGGTGATCAGTTTTTTACCTTGAGATATTATTCTTCATAAGCGAAACGCTCAGTTGTTAAGAATTGCTGAAACTCATCGATGCTACGATGCCCTACAATATCTTATCATTTTTTGGGATGGAGCCGACGGCTATAACTTTAATATTAAATTGATGAATCCAGCCACTAACAAAGAAATGAATAAGAAATGCAGTGCAATGCATTATTATTCCTATAGACTAATGATTCGGCAGGATGAAGAAAATTATATTTTAAAATGCCGTGAATTGTTTCACCAATTTGTCGTTAATATGTACGCTAAAATTGAATCAGAACGTTTGCTATATATCCGCCTGAATCAGACCAAGCTCCGCTCTGAATACATTCATTTGCGAGATGCAGTTATAAATGACGGTAATACCACAAACGTTGAAACATTAACAATTTTACCTTCGTCATATGCTGGCAGTCCCCGTCATATGCATGAATAAGCTCAAGATGCTATTGCGTATGTTCGTCTCTATGGTCGTCCAGATTTGTTTATTACATTTACATGTAATCAATCTTGGGACGAGATACTGCAGCTTTTACTTCAAGGACAATCGGCGGTTCATAGGCATGACATTACGGCCCGTGTCTTCCGGCAAAAGTTGAAATCACTGATAAACTACATAGTAAAACTTGAAGTGTTTGGGTCAGTGCGATGCTGGATGTACTCAGTGGAATGGCAAAAACGAGGTTTGCCACATGCACATATACTAATCTGGCTACATAAAAAAATTACTTCGAACGAAATTGATGATGTGATTTCCGCTGAAATACCTGATAAAAATGTCGATAAGGGGTGACATGATATTGTTGTAAAAAATATGATACATGGACCTTGCGGTTCACTGAACGAAAATTCACCATGCATGTCCAAAGGAAGGTGCACAAAGCAATATCTTCGACTTTTAGTATCCAACACAATTACTGGCAATGATGGTTACCCACAATATAGAAGAAGATCTACTGAAGATGGCGGTAAAACAGCAATAATAAAGAAGCGTAACGGTACCACCATCGAAGTAGATAACCAGTGGGTTGTTCCATATTCCCCATTATTATCAAAAACATTTAATGCACACCTAAACGTTGAATACTGTAACTCCGTAAAGGCAATCAAATACATATGTAAATACGTCAACAAAGTCAGTGACTTGGCAGTTTTTGGCTTGCAGCCCGAAATCAAAGATTTCGACGAAATCGTACAATATCAGGCTGGAAGATACATAAGCAGTAATGAAGCCGTTTGGCGAATTCTCTCATTTCCGATACATGAACGTAGTCCAGCTGTTGTTCACTTAGCGGTACATTTACAGAATGGTCAACGTGTTTATTTCTCGGAAACCAACGTGCAACAAAGAGCCCTGAATCCACCGGATACAAAATTAACAGCTTTTTTTCGCTTTGCAAAAATGATTCTTTTGCAAAAAAACTGCTGTATACTGAAGTGCCTTCGTATTACACGTGGAATACTAAAAATAAAGTATTTGAACGTCGAAAACAGGGTAAGTCAGTCGACGGCCAGCCTACCATCTTCAAAGATACCACGATAGGAAGACTCTACACCGTTCACCCAAATCAACATGAATGCTTCTTTCTACGCCTGCTTTTGGTGAATGTACCCGGTCCGACATCCTTTGAGTATTTGAGAACTGTAAACGGTACTATACATGACACTTACCGTAGTGCATGCCAAGCTCTGATTTTATTGGAGAATGACCAACACTGGGATAACTGCATCAATGACGCGTGCGAAACGTCAACCCCAAGTCAAATTCGTGCATTGTTTGGCATCATTTTAACAACTTGCTCTCCATCAGCTCCAACAGAGTTATGGGAAAAATATAAGTCAAAAATGTCCGAAGATATACTCCATCGAAAACAGTTAGAGACGTCAGATATGACTTTTGATTTTACATCAGAAATTTATAACTACACTTTAGTTATTATAGAAGATTTGTGCGTACGTACGGCAAACAAACCTCTTCAGGATTTGGGAATGCCTTCACCTAACCGTATCGCTGCTGTTTCGACATGTATAGAATTGGATCGTGAACAAAGTTACAGTACGAGTGATCTATTGTCGTATGTACAAAATAATATTTCCAAGTTAACGTCGGAACAAAAAGACATTTATGATACGATAATGCATTGTGTCGATAACAACGTTGGAGAAATTTTCTTTTTGGATGTGCCAGGAGGTACTGGTAAAACGTTTGTGATAAAACTGATTCTGGCATCAATTCGATCAAAAAATGATATAGCGTTGGCAATTGCGTCGTCCGGAATAGCCACAACATTGCTGCCTGTTGGATGAACTGCTCATTCCGCTTTGAAATTGCCTCTGAATTTGCATTCTACAGAAACTCCCACGTGCAATATTTCCAAATCATCTGGGATGGGTAAAGTATTGCAGCAATGCAAACTTATTATTTGGGATGAGTGCACAATGGCACACAAAAAATCGCTCGAGGCTCTGGATCAATGCTTGAAAGATTTGAGAGGGAAGTCGAAACCCTTTGGCAGCACATTAATATTGCTTGCGGGAAATTTTTACGTAGTTTAACTCCTGCAGACGAAATGAATGCTTGCCTTAAAAATTCTAATTTATGGGCACACGTAAAAATATTAAAATTAACTACAAATATGCGTGTCCGATTGCAAAACGATGACTCTGGTCAAACATTTTCAGATCAATTGCTGGCAATTGGAAACGGAAAGCTCCCAGTAGACTCAATTTCAGGACTTATACAACTACCTGCTGATTTCTGTAATTTAGTGACGTCCAAAAATGAATTGATTGAAAAGGTATTTCCGATTATTCTAAAAAATTATAAAAATAATAAATGGCTAAGTGAAAGAGCGATTCCCGCTCCCAAAAATGTAGACGTCCACGAAATCAACAATATTGTTTTGATCAAGATTCGAGACCAGGCAGTCCTTTACAAGTCAGTCGACACAGTTTTGGAACCAAATGAAGCGGTTAATTATCCATCTGAATTTTTAAATTCCATAGATCTTTCAGGGTTTCCACCACACGTGCTACAACTAAAAATAGGCGTAGCAATAATACTTTTAAGAAATATCAACCCACCAAAGCTTTGCAATGGCACGCGACTTGCCGTAATAAAAACAATGGAAAACCTAATAGAGGCCACAATCTTGACAGGGCCTTTTAAGGGTGAGGCTGTTCTTATTCCTCGCAATCCCATGATTCCAACGGATCTGCCTTTTCAATTTAAAAGATTGCAATTCCCAATTCGATTAGCATTTGCCATCACCATTAACAAAGCTCAAGGTCAATCAATAGAAAAATGTGGTATAGATCTTAATACTGATTGTTTTTCCCATGGACAATTGTACGTTGCGTGTTCGAGGGTCGGTAAACCTGACAATCTATTTATGTGCAGCGACAATTTGACAGCGAAGAATGTTGTATATTCGCAAGTTTTTACGCAGTTAATTTGTATTGTATCTATCTATCTATCTATCTATATAAAAACGAGTTGTGTGTATGCATGTTTGTTTGTTTGTAAAAAGAGCGTTTGTATATGACGTCATTATTAGTACATACGGCTTTGTATATGCACAGACAATGGGAAAGCCAAGAATGTTGTATATTCGCAAGTTTTACGTAGTTCAAAACACATGCTATCTATATTCATAGGTGGTACACAGGGACACAACTACAATGGCGCGTAACTAATATGGCGGGTAACGACTTACGCGCGCGGGGGGCTTGAGGGGGGGGGGCGAAGCGCCTCCCCAACAGCTAGTCAATAATACAATCCTTATTAATAGTTACCGCAGTACATTGGCTTTAATGCTCTCATTCGAATACAAAAAATAAAAAAATTAAGAAAAAGGAAAAAAATCTAAAAAAATTAAAAAAAGAAAAAAATCTAAAAAATAAATAAACAAAAAAAGAAAAAGAAAAATTAAAAATCAAAATAGATAAGAAATTTAAAAAATAAAAAATAAAAAAAAGTAAAAAAAAATCTACATATAAAGTCATGTCCATAATGACGTCATTGCAATATAAGGACGCTTTCATATTAATACATGATGTCATATAAAACATGATGTCTTATTCAATATAAATGTTTGCGGCTCAAAGAGAAAGTACCACTAATTCTACAATGACATCAAAAAGAGCACACCAAGAGGAAACACCGGATCTAGGTTACCGCAAATTGACTTGAACCTACATCCTTTAACTTCGAAAGAGGGTATCAAAGCCAATGTGCTACGGTAACTACTTATTTAGATTGTATTATCGAATATATGATTAATATAGAGTGATAGAGAAAATGGAGAAGAACTGAAACCTGTTGTCCTATTTCTTTTTTTTAGTTTATTTCAGTTTTTTCCTTTTTTTACTTTTTTTTAGTTTTTTAAAAAAATTACATTTTTTTATTATTTTTTATTTTATTTTATTTTTTATTAGTTCAGACGGACAAATGGACAAAAGCTGCATATTCTAACCGCAGACAATTTGCTGTCTTTTCATATTGCGGTTTTTTCAAAGATATTTGATTACTAAAACAAATCCAGTTTATAAGAATAATATCTACTAAGCTCCAAAATTTTGGTTTTCTTTTTTAAAATTTTGAATTGCTTTAATTCATTGTCAAAATATATTCAAATATTTTTGCAATTACCAGTTTTTTACTCTTTAAACAGTTTAATATAATTTGATAAGAGCCGCAATTTTTGCTTTTGCAAAATACTGAAATGAAAGCTTCCTTATTACAATTTTAATGTAATTTTATTTTGCTGCAATTTTATTGTAATTTAATTATTGCATTTTTAATGTAATGTAATTTAATGCAATTTTTATCCAAAAAAAGAAAAAAAACTAAAAAATATAAAAACTAAAAACTATAACTACTAGACTAAATACTATTAGAGAGTCTTTGTTAGGTTTTTGGTTTACCAAAACCTAAATTCAGTTGCTTCCATAGAATCCATTCCGACAATCGTCTACAAAACGAACCAACTTAGTATTGGATCGCTTCTATGGGGTTTTAAATTTGATATATTTTCTTTTTTTATACTTATTAGTTCAAAACTAACCTTGTCGGAGGTAAACATGACCTACCCGACGAACTTTCTTGGGGATACTCAGACTCCTATGAATACGCTAATCGGTTTTTCCCGTAATGCTAGGTGTTGGGTGGCGCGAAGCGCCACCCCAACAGCTAGTATATATATATATATATATAATTATATATATATATATATATATATATATATATATATATATATATATATATATATACGACCTCAAGTTCATGCAAACAAATTGATAATAGTCATTAAAAATACTCAAAACAATAGCAGCTATACAATAAATAAAAACTGTCTTCATTGGGACTGAAAGTAAACTGCGCAATGTATTCTTATAATCTCGCTGATAATATACCACAAAATATTAAGTAATTGATCCCAAGCCACGAATGCTAATTTGTCATACCTCAAGTACCTAGAAATTTTCTAGCATACGTGCCTTCACGTTTCTTTTTATAAAACATATTTTTCGCTTCACTGGTTTTAAATATAATAAAAAAAAAGGTAACAGGAACTTCTAGAAAATTAAGAAACAAAATAAAATACTTTTTTGCACAGAAACAAGCCAATAGTAACAGAATTAGTCTGTCATGACCCATTGTTTAAGTTACAACCTTTTAGTTTTTAACACTGGTAATTAAGAAAGCATAGCGGATTATGCCAGAAAAGGGAACTGTGGTTACATTATTAGAAAAGTGGGAAAGTCACCCAGCTACGCAGATTTCAGGAGGAGGGGCAATGACCTCACTTCCCAAAATACTCCTCTAACGGATTTCTAAAAATCATTTTTTTTTATATTTCATTGAAAATACCACTTTTGATATTTTCACTGAAAAAATTGATACAAAAAAAAATTACCCTTCTCCCATCTAAGATTTGAAAGCACTCTAAAAGAATAGTCAGTTCTGAATGAAAATATAACACAATTTGAACTTACCTAAGAACCCTAGATCAGGAGAAATTTAATAAGACAATCTTGTCTAATATATGATCTTCTATGGTAAAACATATAACATAGTATATACTATATTATATACAATATATATGTTACCGTGAAATTTTGCTGCGTTTTGTATGCTATTTTTGTAACCCCTTTCCCAAAATAAAAATGGGGAAAAATCTAAACATAGACCCTCAATATGACCTTGCCTAGTGGTAATTACCTTAAGTAAATGATAAATATAAAACAAGTTTTTTCAACTGAAGGTAAGGAGCAACATTAAAACACAGAAATTATTGCGTATATGAGGGGACTCTCCCCTCGTCAATACTTCGCTCTTTACTCTAAAGTTTGAATTTGGTCCCAAATCCTTCAGAATGACCCCTGAATCACAAAGGCCGTTAATTAGAATAAATAGCTCTTTTGAAAGGACTAAAGAAAACTTTATTCCCTCGTTTCTGATATACCTTTTTTTTAGAGATAGGAACCCATTCGAGAAACGGAGAAAAGATTATTCAAAAATTATTTTCTTTTATTCTTGTGTTTGATATAAAAAGCAGCCGATTTCCTATTGACAAATCGAAAATACCTAAGCGGTATATCTGATGAAAATGATGTTTTTCCTTTTATTTTTTAGGTGGGCCTCTCTTGAGTTAGGAGAGGCTATAGGCACACTGCTATCATATTTAACTAAATTTATGAGAAAGACTAGAAAATATATATCAAACAGTTCGTGGTAACGAACTGTAGTAAGGAGTGATCCGACTCAATTGTAACCAAAACTCTAAAAATGAAATTTTGATACAAATAGCTACATCAATAGAAATTGTTTTTTAATTCTGATTTTAAAGTTAAGTTTTACCCATCAAAAGTTACGAGCCTGAGAAAATTTGCCTTATTTTAGAAAATAGGGGGAAACGCCCCCTAAAAGTCATAGAATCTTAACAAAAATCACATCATCAGATTCAACGTATTAGAAAACTCTATTGTAGAATTTTCAAGCTCCTATCTACAAAAAGTTGGAATTTTGTATTTTTTGCCAGAAGGCAGATCACGGATGCGTGTTTATTTGTTTGTTTGTTGTTTTTCCCAGGGGTGATAGTATCAACTCAGTGGTTCTAGAATGTTGCAAGAGGGCTCATTCTAACGGAAATGAAAAGTTCTAATGCCCTTTTTAAGTGACCGAAAAAATTGGAGGGCACCTAGGCCCCTTTCCCACGCTAATTATTTTCCCAAGGTCAACGGATCAAAATTCTGAGATAGCCATTTAAATTTAGCATAGTCGAACAACCTTATAACTATGTCTTTGGGGACGACTTACTCCCCCACATTCCCCGTGGGAGGGGCTACAAGTTACAAACTTTGACCAGTGCTTACATATAGTAATGTTTATTGGAAACTGTACAGACGTTTTCAGGGGGATTGTTTGGTTGGGGGAGGGGTTGAGAAGAGGGGGATATGTTGGGGGAACTTTCCATTGAGGAATTTGTCATGGGGGAAGAGAATTTCCATGAAGGGAGTGCAGGATTTTCTAGCATTGTTAAAAAAAAACAATGAAAAAATAAGTATGAAAAAGTTTTTTTTTCAACTGGAAGTAAGGAGCATCATTAAAACTTAAAAAGAACAGAAACTGTTACGCATATGAGGGCTCACCTCCTTCTAATACCTCGCTTTTTACGCTAAAGTATTTTTAGTAATTTCAATTATTTATTCTACGGCTTTTGTGATTCAGGGGTCATTCTTAATGAATTGGGACAAAATATAAGCTTTAGTGTAAAGAACGAGGTACTGACGAGGGGGTGAACCCCCTCATATACGTAATAAAAACATGAGAATACAAAACATGGTTACGTAAGCTTATTTATAAGTTACGTATATCATTTCCTAATAAAAACATTCGTAAAAAATTTAAAGTTCTAGTTGCCTTTTTAAGTAAGCAAAAAATCGGAGGGCAGCTAGGCTTCCTCTCCCACTTTTTCTCGAAATCATTCGATCAAAACTATTAGAAAGCCATTTGGCCAAAAAAAAAAAAAAATATGCAAATTTTGTTTTAATTATTCCTCTGCGAAGAGCCAAAATCAAAACATGCATTGATTCAAAACGTTAAGAAATTAAATAAAAAAACAAGTTTTTTTTAACTGAAAGTAAGGAGCAACATTAAAACTTAATACGAACAGAAATTACTTCGTATATGAAAGGGGCTGCTTCCTCATCAACGCCCCGCTCTTTACGCTAAAGCTTTTTACTGTTTTAAAAAGAAAAGTTGACAGAAAGAGTCAAACTTTAGCGCAAAGAACGGGGCGTTGATGAGGAAGCAGCTCCTTGCATATACGAAGTAATTTCTGTTCATTTTAAGTTTTAATGTCGCTCCTTACTTTCAATTAAAAAAAAAAATAAATTTTATTTAATTTACTTAACTAAAGTGTGATTCCTGGACATTCATATGGGGACTAACTTAAAGCAGATCGTGGTAAGCAGAGGATATTAGGCAGGATATAAATGAAATTGGAATGAAGCTCATGCGAAAGGATAAAGAAAATTTTTTTTAATATGATGGGGTAGAGGAGGAACGTGCCTGGCTATTTTGCTTTAGGTGGCTTGGTGCTGTAGAGTGTTGCTAGCATTAGTTGTAACTAAATTATGGTTAAGTTGCTATCATAGAGGTGCAAAGAGGAATAATATGCGTACAATTTGGAGTTCTTATTTTCCCTTCTTAAATGAAATCCTTCGAGAGGAGTCGTTTTCTTCATAACATCTGTCTGAAACACACTTCATGGCAACTCGAATTTTTGTCAAAAATCTGTTCGATCGGAGATATTTGAAATAATGAAAGAATTCTAAAATTCTTTTTTCCAATTGAATAATTTCAGCTATTCTAGACCAATGTAAATTTTATGAAATTTCAAGCTTAATTTGTGGTAATGAATAAAATTGAAAAAATTGCTTCTCAGTTAAATCACTCGTTTTCAGTTCTATAAGTTTGATTCCTGGTTTTGTTTACTTGGACGGCTGTTTGGGAATCTGCCATATTAGATTCGTGCTAACATGGAGTCTTCAGTAGCCAAAACGGTTTTCCTTGGGATCTAAAATCGACGGTGGGAGTGCTGATTCTGTTGCCTGAGGAAATCGAATAAACAAAATAGCATGGCAGGGTAGAATACTTCTGCATTTGAGGAACTCCTCTGCTCCTTAGTTTTTAGACCTAGTAATTTAGCAACTTGGATTCCGAGAGGTGAAGTCTCTTGGAAATCCTCAAGCTTTTTCTCTTTCCGAGAGCAGCCAGGGATGCTTCATAGGATAAGGAAAATTGTAATCCTTTTTACTTTATATTTTAATTTCTGGGTAGGTGAGGGTGGAGGTAGTACATCAATAAATATTTCTTCTGTATTTCTCCTGTCTATATTGTTGACTTAAGATTTCGTAGCATAAGAACCATAGCAAGTGAGGATCCCAGGTATACTTTTTCTTTGGAGATAATGTGGCGCCATCTATTTTATTTTTTTGAATATTAAAGCTGGCAATTGACTTTCTTGATTTGAAAAAGAAGGATAAAGATCCTCTATACTAACTGACTGCGCATAGGGTGTCAAACAGACGCTTCAGTTACTGGGGTTACTTTACAAGGACAGGTAGCAAACCTGTCACCCAGACATGTGGCAGCTGGAACCGAACTGTCAAACAGAGTATCAATCCACTCTGCTACCACGGGATATCCACGATTTCAGAAACTTTTTGATTGTTTGTGTGTCAAAACTAGCAAGTCACTGCCCAGATCAAAATGAGCCACAATAGGTACCGAAGAACGAATTTTTATTCCGCCAGTCACCCGGATGTTGATGTCATGTTTATTAAAATTTCCGATCTGTTAAAATTAAACTGAGTGCATTTCAAAATTAAAACGTTTTGGATCTAGGACACCGCGCAATAGGCAACACACCGAGTACAACACTTTAAACTTTTTTCCTATGGTAAACCTAGGTTAAACCAATATAAATCACTTAGGCTACCACAAGTTTGATTGGAACATTTCCCCAATTGGGACAGACAACGGTGAACTACGCCATGGCTCCGATTATTTGTGGCATAAACATTGCAACATACAACAAGAATGCCTACTTTTATTAGATGCCTTCTAGTTCCTTATCATTGTTTTGGTTGGGACAAAAGAGAATGAAACATATAAACTTTACAGATATAAGCCATCAATGAGGTAGACTCAATAAACGTATGTAAGTGATTCAGAATCCAATTTGAGCAAGTCCAATTTCAAGCTCTTGGTTATCTTAGCGTTGGTGTACTTCATATCCACTCTTGACAGTATATAAGCACAATGACGTTCAGTACAAAAATTAATACAAAAAAAAAAGAAGTCAAGTATGACCGGATACCGATGATTAAGGCTTTGGCTGCCAAATCTTGATTATGTTGGATCAAGATTGAAAAACCAAAACAAATTCTTTTGCTGGACACGATAGTCAAGATAGGCTAGCTTAGATGAATACACTTTGTGCCACAATCCGTAACACTCAGGGATGTCCTGTAGCATCGCAGTGGATTTGATTTCAGCTTGGCAATATGGGAACAGAGTTCAAATTCAGCCGCAGCAACACACTACAGGGCTTGAAATTTGTTTTTGGTGATGAGTTTATACGAAACCATCTCACTACTTATCCACAACATGAAAAAGAAGAAGACACTCAGGGCTACCACCCACTGGGTTAATACATCATTTATGGTAAATTTTTATGGAATATGGCAGTTGTTTTTACTAGCGGAGTCTTTTAGTTCTGCTTCATCAAATTCTGTTCTGCAAAGTGTTTTATGGGTCTTTCCTGTCAAGGGCATTTACAAATTATTCATATTTTAGTATCCATATCTTCCTTATTTTCCAATTATCCGTATATTAATTAATCATTTACATATCCTTCATTTGGAAGGTTTCACGCTGAAGACTTGTGGATCTGAAGAAATTACTAATTTTCACTGTTAACATATGTCATGCTCCCTAAAAATACCACTCAAACCCTTCCTATATTCTCTAAATAAGTCCTGAAACCACAAACGCTAAATATAGTAAACAAACCAGGAAAATTAAAAGCGCAATAGACAAAATGGAACATGAAAACAAAATTAATCTAATGCAAATATTAATAAAGAACTTTTAACTCTGCGTTAAAATGATTAAGAGGGTAAGTGGCAGGTAAATGGTAGCTAGAATAATCCCACATGTACTCAATAAACATAAAAGGGATGCATACACAATACCTCCCATCGGCTATACTTTTCTTTATTCCTTTTGTATCTGACTGGGCTTTTTTCCCTTTTTGAACTACTAATTTATTTTTTTGGTTCTTTAATTCCTATGAACCTGGCTACTCTAAACATTTACTTCGCTGTTCTTGAGATTAATAGTTGTTATTTACTTTTCAGTTGTTGCTTAATTTTTAATGGCGTCATTTTGACGATCGTCTATTGTTTTTAATAATACCACCCTGGACTTCAGAAATACTAAACGCTATCAACATGATGAAAAACAATAAGTCACCTGGCGAAGATGGTCTCCCTCCTGAGGCCTACAAGTTATCGCAATACTTATAGCGGATCAACCAGAACTTCTCTTCAGTACGGGAGAAGAAGATTTTTTTTGTCTGATTGGTTGGTATAGTAATAATCCCGGGGTTTAAAAAGGGGATAATTTGAGAGAAACTTAGCAGGATCATTTGAATACTAAACTTGAGAGTTTAAAATTTGACAATGTGGAAGATGGTTGGAATAATTTTAGGAAAATAATTTGTGAAGTTGCTGATGGTGTCTTAGGGAAGAAAGTTAAGACTGCAGCTAGGAATTTTAGTGAAAAACTTAATGTCTATTAAATAGTTTGTACAAGAATCATCTGATCGATAGATCATATGAAAACAAGAGGAATGTAAAGAAAACGGAGGAATCATTAAAATATCAACTAAGGAGGTGTGAAGTGGATGCCATTGATAAAATTTCTGAGGATCTGGAAGATGCAGCTAGACGGCATAGTATAAATATGCTATTGAAGATTATGAATAGGATTTTTGACAAAGGGGAAGTACCTAACGATTTTAGGAAAACCTATATTAAATCACTGTATAAGAATGATAATAAGAGTGAGTATTGTAATTATCGAGGTTTTTGTTTAGTCTATGTAGGTAGCAAATTACAGAGTAATATGATGCTCTTTAGACTGAGTGATGGTATAGACAAAGTTCTAAGAGAAGAGCAGTGCGGAGAGGTTGTGTCGACCAAATTTTTACTCTTAAGTTAATAATTGAGAAGTTTTATAGATTATGAGCAAGTGTTCGATTCTGTTGATAGAAGAGCCTTAGCAATTTTCCTTATATGGTATACCAGACAAATACATTAAAGTGACTATTGATATGTACGAGAATGATACTGCTGTGGTTAAGGTTGGAAATGAGGTTAGCAGCTGGTTTTGTATTAAATCAGGAGCTAAGTAGGGTTGTGTTCTATCCCCCTTTATATGGATCATTTTGATGGACTTTGTCTTGAGGAGCAGAGGAAAGGCAATCGGAGACCACGGAATTAAATGGCGAGGAAAAACTCTCCTTAGACTATGCTGACGATTTAAGCATCCTAAATAAAAGTGTGAGTGAAATGAAGGAACTCTTAGAGGTTTTGCGAGTTCAGTGTGCTAGAATAGGTTTGAAAATTAATATCAAGAAGACTAAGTTACTATGGCTAGGAATAAGTGAAGATGAAAAGGTGACGTTTGGTAGCGAAAAGATTAATCAAGTGGACTGCTGCACTTACCTTGGTAGTATTATTAATAAAGAAGGTGGGAGCAGTGAAGATGTTAAAAATAGAATAGGCAAGGCTTTGGGTGTGTTTTCACAATTAAAAAGGTTTGGAAGAATGGGAAAATAAGTCTGTAAACCAAGATTAGAATATTGGAAGGTACAATGATGACAGAAGTCAAATGTGGCTCTGAAGCATGGGCGCTCCAAAAAGTGGATGAAGATTTACTAGATGTTTTCCAGAGAAATTGCCTATGGATTGTTCTGCGTACTCGGCTGACTGATCGTATTTCAAACAGTAGGCCTTACGAAAAAGTTTGGTTCAATGCAGCTCTCTAGGGCTATAATGAAAGAAATGTTGAAATGGATAGGGAGCCTTTTGCAAATGAAGGATGAAAGACTGCCGTAGATTTTCCTTTTCAGCCAACTGTTTTAGGGTTAAACGGAAAGCAGGTCGTCATCGCCTGGGGTGGGAGGATGCAACAAAAAAAGATTTAAAAGAAATGGGAACTTCTTGAAAATGGTGTAAAGAGGGAGGCTCTGAATGGATTGGGATGCAGGAGGAGCGTGCTTAGCTGTGTTGGCCTCATGATGCTTGTCACTGTGGTGAGTTGCTAGTAGTTGTAATAATAGTAGATAAATGGGACAGTCGCAACTACCAAGGAATATCACTCATTGATATTTCTACCGAAGTATTTGTGATGATTTTACTGAAAAAGGTTCGAGGAGCTAGTGATGAGTGGAAAGTGAAATCAACGAGGATATCAAAAAGGGAGAAGGTGCACTAACCAGATCTTAGTTCTACCTCTTATTCTCAAACAGTGCGAACGCTAAGGTCTTCTTATAATTAACCAGTTTTTGCATTTTGTGGCTGCTTTCAACTCAGTAGCCTGAAAAAGCCTTTGGTGAATCATGATAGAGGATGGTACGCTGGTTGAATTCATAAGGCTGGTGAAGGCCTACTATGTTGAATTATCAGCTTGTAATGTACAAACTGAAAATGGAAAAGGTCGATAGTTTCACTAATCTTAGCGCACTAATCGACTCTAGTGGAGGCTGTTGCCTTGATGTGCAGATCGTCAAGCCTGAGATATTTTTTCACAGGTTTGCTTTCATTTGTGGTTACCAGCAGGTGATCGGCATGAAGACAAAAATTTGTATGAATAAAACGGCTATTAGATTTTTTTTCATCTATGCAGTCGAGGCTTGGCCACTGAAGGTACTTTACTTCCAACATATATACGTCTTTGACCACTCTTGTCTCCATAATATCCTGAGGATTTGATGTTATAACAAAATTCCAAAATCTGAAGTGCGCCACCGCTGCTTTAACATCGAGCCCCCCACCATGATTGTCAAATAGAGAAGATTACGTTAGACCGGCCATTTCCTGAGAAGACTGTATTACATGATCAAGCAAGTGCTTCTGGCTGCTCCTTTGCCAGGAATTTACAAGAATTAATGGAACTGTAAAAAAAACAGCCTCAATCCCATTTGCAGATTTTTAAGGCTAGGTCGGGCTTGACAGAACTACTGGCTTTGGTTTATTAAACAGCCGGCATAACATTGAAACAAATGGGAGTCAACCATGTGGAACCTTCTAGGTGCCGGTAGAAGCGTCAGCGTCTGCCCCCGCAGCCATTACAAATAAAAGTAAGTAAAATATGATTTTCTCTAGTTTCCAGGATGAAGGAAGGGAAATCTGCAGCTAAGGATTTTATAACCCTAGCAATTCTAATGGTGTTCTTTTAGTTTGATCGATCTATTTTTTAAATTAATTTCAAGCTCTTCATCGTAAATCCCAAGAGTATTCTTTCGCGAAACCTTTTTTGCGTCTTTTCTTTTTTGGCTTTTTACTTATCATTTATTACTATGACATATTTGCTACCACCTACTATCTATGAAAAATACACTAGGCTATTTTTAATCCTACGTACACGCAAGGGAAAGATCACCCTATAACGTCAGTCCTAGTGACTGAGCTGTTTCTTTGCAACTGAATTCTTGAAGAAGTGTTGAAGATTCATTTGGTATCCTCAATTAATGGTGTTTATTTGCCACTGGAAGGTGGGGGCAAAGTTTTTGGTTAACTTTAAGAAATGATAATAGTAAGTATTTTAAAGTGTTTCAAAACCATTCTAGAGATTTTATAGTTTTCTTTTTGGAGAGTGGGAATACAGAACTATTAATGAGGAAATCATACTGTGCCTTCTGTGAGAAAAGAAAATATTAACTGAAGAAATTACAAATTCTACTTCTAAAAACTTACACAGCAATCCTTATAGTTGGTAAATCGGCTCGTTTGGCTGGTTTGAAAAGTATAATATGTGTGTGAACGGAGTCTTACACCTTTGTCCCACTATGGCCTCTATTAAAATTTGAAAATAGGTGGCAGATAAAAACCGATTGAGCGGTGAATTTTGACATGCAAAAAACAGGAGACTTTGGAGAGGCCTGTTTTTGAGGTACTTGTCTGAACAATACGTCTAGAGGCACCATGTATTCCACATCGAGTATGGCTGCTCCAACAAGTGTTGTTGTTCTGGATAGAGGAAATAATACAACCTGTACTATCAATTTGCATGGTATGACCTTTGTTTCTCCTTGGGCTTGGTGGGCTAACCTTGTGCCAGGATTACTTTTCTGAACTAGACTAGACACTATAATAATGAAGTATTGTAGCCTACCATTCAAAGTGGTTTCCACATATAGGGGCTGTTACTAGGCCTAAGGCAATTGTTGGTTTAAGCTTAGGCAATTTTCACCTAGGAATCAGATAGAAAAAAGGAAGAAAAAGGGCTTGGCTATACCAATATGTTATCCATCTAATGCTCTTTCCAAATACAACAATTACTGATGTTGCATGCGTCCTCCCTCCATCCCTAAAGAGGCCAGATTTAACCCTAGGCTATCTACAAAAGTTTGCTGATTTTCATAATGCCAACATATTGAGTTAAAGAAATAATTAAGTCTTTTAGAGAAAACTACATTCTGAAGAAAATACTATGGTAAAAATAGGGTAAAATTTTAGCTAATTGACTTCTTGCCATCTCAGAAAGGGTTTAGGTTAGGAAAAAGAAACTTTCAGGATGAGTCTACAGGCTAAAGTTTGTCCTGGGAAGGTATTCTGAAGTGCTTACCTCCACTCCTTCTCCCTCTAGAGGGCTCTGAGCTTTGATGACCTTGCAAAATAGATCATCTGCTTAATTGAAGTACAACAAAATTTTTTTCAGCTTCATAACTTTGCTCAATCCCATTTTATAAGGTTTTAAAGATATGCAAATACATTTCCTAAATTTTGAAAAAAATATTGATGTGGCTCAAAATTCAACTCAAATAACAGGAATTGCACATTCAGACCTAAAAGCAGAGAAAAAGCAACTAGTAACTGAAAATTAAGGTTAAATATTGTTTTGTCAAAATTTCAATAGGTATAGACCTGTCATGTAGGCAAATTTCAGGGCCCTCTAGAGGGAGAAGGAGTAGATGTGGGTACTTTAAATTATCTCCCCGGGACATATTTTAGCCTGTAGACCCATCTTTGAAAGTTTTATTTTCCTAACCTAAACCCTTTCCAAGATAGCAAGAAGTCAATTGACTAGAATTTTACCAATGGTAAAATTCTAGTTGAGTGACTTCTTGCTATCTCAGAAAGGGGTTAGGTTAGGAAAATGAAACTTTTGGAGATGGGCCTACAGGCTAAAGTATATCCCAGGAAGGTATTTTAAAGTACCCACCTCCACTTCTCCCTCTAGAGAGCCCTGAAATTTGCCTACATAACAGGTCTATACCTATTGAAACATTTTACTTTAATTTTCAGTTACCATTTGCTTTTTCTCTGCCTTTAGTTCTGAAAATACAATTCCTATTATTTGAGTAGAATTCTGAGCCATATTAATGTTTTGTTTTCAAAATTTAGGAAATGTATTTGTATATATTTGAAACCTTATAAATTGGGATTGAGCAAAGTTGTGAAGCTGAAAACAATTTTGTTGTACTTCATTTAAGCAGAAGATCTATTTTGCAAGGTTTCACTTTTATAACATGCATATTTTTGAAGGCCATCAAAGGTCAGGGCCCTCTAGAGGGAGAAGGAGTAGAGGTAGATACTTCAAAATACCCTCCCAGGACATACTTTAGCCTGTAGACCCATCCCTGAAAGTTTTATTTTCCTAACCCATTTCTGAGATAGCAAGAAGTCAATCAACTAGAATTTTACCAATTATAAATCACAGAATGTTTCTATTAAACACATTGTTGCTTTGATTGTTATCCATAGACCATTTAAGGTAATATTTGATGCTAAACAGAACTAAAATTCTTTGAAATTAAGGCTAGGTCTAATAGTTTTAACTGGTCATAGAACCAGTTCACAGAGAAAACAAAGCATCAACAGATGCAAAACAAACAGAAAATATATTAATTAAAGCTATATATAAGACTATTATGAGGGGGTAGGGTGCTTTTGTGAGTGAAAAGGCTAGTGGGTTCCTTGTTCTTATAGTTTACATACTTAAAGTTGTTCAGTGCCATCTGGCAGTTGACCTGCCTGTTTGGTGCCCTCTGTTTGCTTGATGGGTTTGTAGTTGGTTGATTTTTAAGTTATGTTGACCACTCAGCAAATGCATTGAATTTGTTGTTGTGTTTCTCCCAGGACATGTCCACTCTGTTTTCGAAGCTATTGATGTTTGGTGCTTTGATGGCATGTTCAGACAGGTTGTTCCATGTGTAGACTCCTTGCACTGAGAAAAAGTTTGCACAGGTGTAACATCCTCCTGCTTGCTATGTTGTGCATATGCTTTAGCTTATGTTTTGCTATGCTATGCTTGTGCTTATATTATGCTTTACTTTGCAGATTGTTGTAACCTGGGTTTCTAATATACTGCTTAACAATTGATGAGATGGAAATTTCTACATGGTGTCAGAAAAATGGAATCCAGCTTGGAATAGATTCAAAAGCCATGCAACACTCATGTTTGCAGGCCCCTTGAGTGGAAAGACATAGAATGTTCAATGTGCATTTTTACTAATATGGCTTGGTGAGAAAGGACGGGACACCTTCAGCACCTGGTCTCTCACCAAGGCTGAAAAAACTGTATTGCAGTGTATACACAAAAGTTCAATGAATACTTTAGTCCATCTGCAAATCCAATCTTCTCATGTTATGTTTTCCACAAACAGGATCAGAACAACATTGAAACTGTGGAACAGTATGTGACAGATCTAAAACTTTTGGTTCATGATTGCAAGTACAGTGCTGCAATCCGTGATGAAATGGTACGAGATAGACTTATCTGTGGAGTTAAGTCACCAAAGATACGTGAAAAACTACTGCAGATGGGACCAACACTAACTCTTCCCCAAGCAATCACTACTGCTCGAGCCCACACAGAAACCCAGGCACAACTAAAGTTGATGTCAACAGCAGCGACATCCAACCACAAAATACAAATCAAGCAGAAAATCGACTTTGTCCAGTATAACAAACAATCCAAAGGACCTGCCAGACCCAACATGGCGAGAAGACAAGATTGCTATTTGTGTGGTGGGGATTATTCACCCATGCACAAATGTCCCACAAAAGGGAAAATTTACAGCAAGTGCAACAAAATGAACCATTTCGCAAAAGTATCTATCTTGAGTTTGCACATACGTCATGCAAACTCAAGATATGAAAGCATATCGTTGAAACCGAAAATACCTGAGAATGTCCCCAGATGACACAGATCTAGAACAATATCAGCATACCAACTCAAATGGGGTACCACAGTTGAGTTCCACATCATCTCCAAACGCGTTCTCAACCCCGTTAAAAAGCCCACCCCCAACTGTCCTTATTCAAGCCCCAGGGTCAAGCCCAAAAGTCAGTAGCCACATTCAGGACAAAGTACCACCACCCGCCATGACACATCTTGGGAGAATAATCAAACCTCCAAAAAGGCTTAATTTATAAGTTGTCATTGTTGTTGTTTTTTTTTGTTTCTTTTTTGTTTTTATTTCCTTTCTTTTCCCTTTTTGGGGAAGAAAGGGTGGATACACGTAAATGGAAGATTTTGGCTAAGTTTTGTTGTCATGTTAAAGTGTCCAGAAGAAAGGAGATGTAACATCCTCCTGCTTGCTATGTTGTGCATATGCTTTAGCTTATGTTTCGCTATGCTACACTTGTGCTTATATTAGGCTTTACTTTGCAGATTGTTGTAACCTGGGTTTCTAATATAGAGTGGCCTGTGGTTTGGTTTATAGCTGTTCTCCTGAAGAACATTTTGGAGGGCAGATTTTCTGTTTTGGCTTTCATCTTGAACAACTGGATGACATTTCCTTGCTTATGTTTGTACAACAGACTTGATAGCTCAAGAGTTTTTAGGCAGGCTTTGCATGGCTTCCCTTTTAGATCTGGCATCATTCTGGTTGCTCTACATTGAACCTTTTCCATTGCTGTGCATTCCCTGTTGTAGGATGGCCCCCAGGCTATGTTTCCATATTCAATGATCAGCCAGACTAGAGTTTTGTACAGCTGGGTGAGTGTCGTACTGCTGAAGTACTTGAAGGATTGGTGGATCAATGACAGTACCCCATTAGCTTTATTGACTGCTGAGTTGGTTTGGAGGTGAAATTTGAGCTTGTCATCAATGATGATGCCAAGGTCTTTTTCCTTGTCTTTGACTGGTATAGTGTGTGTCTAGCCCAGCTTGTCTTGAATCATTAGACGAGGGGGGCAGCTGTCTTTTGGACTTCCAATCCACATTACTTTGCAGCTCATGATGTTGAGTTTGAGGTCAAGATTTGAAAGGTTTGAAGTGAAAATGTTGATGTCTCTTTGCAGGATGTCTACATAGTCTTGGCTGTTGTACATACAGTAGATCTTTTGTGTCCTCTGCATAGATTTGTGGGGGCTGCTTAGCCCTGTGGTGGCAGAGTTTATGTGGAGTAGGAACAGTGTGGGTCCAAGGGTGCTGCCCTGGATGGCACTGCTTTCTATGTGACTTTGCTCAGAGAAAATCCCATTGATTCTTGTTTGCTGGGATTGGCTTTTGAGGAGATCCTCTATCCAGGTGGTAATGGAGGGTGCCAGGTTGAAGATTTTGAGCTGGTTTAGTAATTCAGAGCGGGGGACTGAGTCAAAGGCCTTTTCCACATCAAAGAATACAGTAAGAACAGACTTTCCACTCTCCAAGGCTTCTGTCCAGTCATTTAAAGCTTCAAGAAGTGCAGTCATGGTTCCCTTTCTTGGTAGAAAGCCAAATTGGCTGGGGTTGATCAGCTTATTTTCCAGTACATGTTCAATGATGCCATCTCTAAGAATTCCCTCCATGAGTTTACAGACCAGTAGTTTATGTCAGTAAGGGAATCTTGTATATATATTCCTAAAACTAAAAGGACACACAAGTTAATTGAATTTTTCCTTTAGTGTGTGCAGCATTGTTGTATAAATCAGATTGTCATGTTTTCTTCCATATTTTTAAATTATCCAATTGATCTAAACTCTCTTGCATTAAGACAATAGCACTGAGAATCCTATGGAAACTAAGCCCAGTAACAAAAACATTTGACTTATCAAGCATTGAAAAACAATGGAGATTTGGGCTATGTTATTTATGACTATATCTAGGACAATCAATGGTATGAGGTGCATTGTTAGGGTAGCAATAGATAAATTTTTCATTGTTCATATTAGTGACTTATAAATAAAGTTAACATACCACTCAATGCCTTTTTTTTCTCTGCAAATATAATATTTGCTTCTATTGCAAATTTTGTTTGTTTTAAAGGTTAGATTGTTTGTTTTAAGTTTGAAACCAATGTTTTAATCCTTTTTTAAAACTAGAAATATTTGTCATTTTAAAGAGCTCTAAAAGGGCTTAAATTTGCAATAGAAGCAATTATTATATTCATAAAGACCTTAAAAAATGCATTGAGTGGTATGTTGACTTTATTTGTAAGTCAATAATATGAACAATAAAAAATTTACCAGCAAATATGATATTTGAAAAGAGTATCAGTTTGGGAATCAAATAGTAGCCCACTGCTTTTTTTATTAGAGTATCTCCTAGACTTCTACAAAAATTTAACAGCAGTATCAGCAAACATTTCTAATCTACATACCCCAGGGCTATATGTATCTCCATTATGGGATGGGGGCTAGGATGCAATTAAGTAAAAAAGTTTTTTTAACTGCAAGTAAGGAGCAACATTAAAACTTAAAACAAATAGAAAAAGTATTCCATACATGAAAGGAGTTTCTCCTCCTCAATGCCCTGCTCTTTACACTAAAGTTTGACTCCTTGTCACAATTCTACTTTTTAAAACAATTAAAAACTAGAGCTATTTTAAAGGCAAAGATTTACTAAAGAAAACTGACCCGTTTCTCTGGATGCTTGAATTATTTTTGAAGAAACTCAGCTAGTGGGGCAAACTTGTGTCTGGGAGGTAACCTTAGGTCTGGGAGGGGCAATTGCCCCTCCCTCCTGTCCCATAACAAATGATGCCCATAGTGTTCAGTAGTTTTGGAGTTATTTAGTTTCGAAAGTTGTCTAGAATTAAAGTAAATTAAATCGTAGTTCTTTCATTTTCCAAATAAGCTTATGAAATATTTATTTCAATTATAGTCTTCAGCCAAGACGGATTGCATTAAAAAAAAGTTTAAGAGGATATATATATATTGCAGATTTCTCATGAAATTGCTTATACTGATTTCTAAATATGTGCTAATTACTACTGATTAATAATTACCTGTTAAAATGTATCTTGATAAAAGTCAATGTACTCGGCTAAGATTGCCATGTGCTATTGCAGAAGGTTGTGTGTCTGAAGAGTGCAACTTACCTTTAAATGAGTCTTTTAAAAACGATAAATATTAGATAACTTCGAAGACCACAATGCCTTTCCATGACGAAAGTAAAACAGTTCAAAATAGGGATGATACCTTTTTATTGACGGTGAAATATAAAATTATTTAACTGGATATTTCGAACACATATACATTGTTCATCATCAGCAGTAAAACTAAAAGACATGAATAAAAATAAGCAAAATTTATACCTAAATGTAAATATACATATAGGTAAATATACCTGATTGTATCAATCAGATTTGCAGTTGGAGTTGCCCATCCCTGTCATTACCCATAATGTATGCCTCAATGAAGTATATATCTCCAAATGAAGAAAGGTCAGTGGTAAACCACTTTCACAATAACTTGAAGCACTACTGATAGAAAGCTACTGTTAGAAAGTTACTGATAGAAAGCACTACTGATATATTATCTGATATATCAGTTAATATATCATTACTGATATATTATTTCTATCAGCACTTCTGATAAAAAGCAATACTGATAGATTAGCACTACTGATAGAAAACACCCTTGAAGCACTACTGATAGAGAATTTGGCCCGAAAACACCCTGTCTTAGACCTTAGGTAACCCCCTTCCTTACCATAAAAATCCATTCAGTTTGTATACAGCTATGTAATGCTCTATATCCCTCAGTTCTATTGGATAAACACTCCATAATAATGGTTAATTTTCTATATACTGCATATATTTTTAGGGCCAAATGTGCCACCCTGTGTTAGTTTCTCATCTGGAACTGGGTGTTTATTTACATATTTTTACTGTATGGCTTGTCTCTTTTATTTCTTAAAGCTGCTCTAGTGTTTTAAATTCCCGTTTGAGCGAGCCCTCTGCTAATAATTTGTGACCGCTTTTGTCCCCTGAAAAAAGAAAAGAAAAGACATGCATCTATGACCATCCATCTCAGGAAAAAATACAGAATTCTGTAATTTTTGTAGATAGGGGCTTCAAGTGTTGGTAGCAGGATTTGCTGATATAATGTAATTTTTATATTTTATCAAGATCACTGTGTGTTTTATGTGTGTGTGTGGGGGGGGGGGAGGGGCTTACTTTTCAAAATTATTGAAAGTATCTCAAAATATTAAGTTTCAATAGCAAATTTCAAACATACAAGCTTTTATATATCTGAAATCACCATTGAAAGCCGATTCTCTTGAAGCATATTTTGTTATCAAAACTCTTTTTTTGGAGTTTCAATTAGTTACTACCTACGGCCAAACCAATACTGTCCTGCCCTGAGTGAATTTTTCTGCTCCTAAGATCCTTGGTATTTTGTGGGATCTTGACGTGACCAAGGCCACAGGTCCTGACAACATACCAAATGTTGTCCTCAAATCCTCTAGTGCTGAACTAGCTGAACCTTTGCCGTTGCTTTTCTGGACAAGCTTTCGCCCCGGAACCTTTCCACAAAAATATGAATGTCCGCTCATGCTATTACCTACCGTAAAACCAGATGGTTGTACAACGAGCGTAGCCTATTGGCCTCCTCTTCTGCGTTGGTGAAAAATTTCAACAGTTCCTGGAATCTCAAAACGGACAGAAATTGTGATAAATAATCCGAGTCAAACTCAAAACGAGCAGAAATTAACATGACTAGGGTTCAAAACCCCTATCAAACAGTTCGTGGTAACGAACTGTAGTAAGGAGCGACCCGGCTCAATAGTAACCAAAACTCTAAAAAATTGAATTTTGATATCAATAGCTACATCAAAAGAATCGCATTTTAATGCTGATTTTAAATATACAAGTTTCATCAAGTTTAGCCTTACCCATTAAAAGTTACGAGCCTGAGAAAATTTGCCTTATTTAGGAAAATAGGGGGAAAACACCCCCTAAAAGTCGTAGGATCTTAACGAAAATTACACCATCAGATTCAGCGTATCAGAGAACCCTACTGTAGAAGTTTCAAGCTCCTATCTACAAAAATGTGGAATTTTGTTTTTTTGCCAGAAGACAAATCACGGGTGCGTGTTTATTTGTTGTTTTTTTTTTTCCCAAGGGTCATCGTATCGACCAAGTGATCCTAGAATGTCGCAAGAGGGCTCATTCTAACGGAAATGAAAAGTTCTAGTGCCCTTTTTAAGTGACCAAAAAATTGGAGGGCATCTAGGCCCCCTCCCACGCTCATTTTTTTCCCAAAGTCAACGGATCAAAATTTCGAGACAGCCATTTTGTTCAGCATAGTTGAAAACTATAACAACTATGTCTTTGGGGATGACCTACTCCCCCACAATCCCCGGGGGAGGGTCTGCAAGTTACAAACTTTGACCAGTGTTTACATATAGTAATGGTTATTGGGAAGTGTACAGACGTTTACAGGGGGATTTTATTTTGTTTTGGGATGGAGCTGAGGAGAGGGGGTTATGTTGGAGGATCTTTCCTTGGAGGAGTCTGTCATGGGGGAAGAAAAATTCAATGAAAAGGGTGCAGGATTCTCTAGCATTACTATAAGAAAACAAAGGAAAATAAACATGAAAACGTTTTTTCAAATGAAAGGAAGAAGTAGCATTGAAACTTAAAATGAACAGAGATTATTACGCATATGAGGGGTTCTAAAAATAATTTAGCATAAAGAGCGAGGTATTAAAGGAGGAGATAAATACCTTGCTCTTCATGCTAAAGTATTTTTATTTTTAGTAATTTCAACTATTTATTCTACGGCCTTTCTGATTCAGGGGTCATTCTTAAAGAATTGGGACAAAACTTACGATAAAGTGTAAAGAGCGAGGTATTAACGAGGGTACAAACCCCCTCGTATAAATAATAAAAATATAAGGTTATGAAAGTTTGTTACGTAAGTTAATTCTTAAGTTACGTGTATTTTTTACCAATAAAAACGTTCGTTAAAAATTAAAAGTTCTAGTTGCCTTTTTAAGTAACCGAAAAATTGGAGGGCAACTAGGCCTCCTTCTCCACCCCTTATTTTTCAAAATCATCTGATCAAAACTAAGAGAAAGCCATTTAGCCAAAAAAAGAATTAATATACAAATTTCATTTTAATAATTTATGTGCGGAGAGCCAAAACCAAACATGCATTAATTCAAAAACGTTCAGAAATTAAATAAAAAAAACTAATTTTTTTAGCTGAAAGTAAGGAGCGACATTAAAACTTAAAACGAACAGAAATTACTCCGTATATGAAATGGGTTGTCCCCTCCGCAATCCCTCGCTCTTTACGCTAAAGTTTGACTCTTTGCCACAATTCTACTTTTTAAAACAATTAAAAGCTTTAGCGTAAAGAGTGAGGGATTGCGGAGGGGACAACCCATTTCATATACGGAGTAATTTCTGTTCTTTTAAGTTTTAATGTCGCTCCTTACTTTCAGCTAAAAAAATTAGTTTTTTTTTATTTAATGCTTTCTAAAAGCCAGAATATAATTTGCGCTTTACTGAAAAAATTCAAATGAATGTGCATTGTAAGTTAAATATACATATGCTTATATTTTATCCTTAAAATCTTAATTAATTTTTGACTTCTTAAAGTTATAAAAGTGAAAACATTAAAAAGAATTTTTTCCTTAAAATGCAAATTATATCCCGGCTTTTAGAAAGCATAGGGGTTTTGAACCCTACTCATGTTAATTCCTGCTCTTTTTTAGTTTGACTCGGGTTATTTATTGCAATGTTATTTATGCAATGGGTTTTTTATTATAGGATCTTTGGCCTATTTTTAATAAAGTGGCTGTCTCAGATTTTTTATTCGATGTATTTCGGGAAAACACGACGTTTTTTGGGGTTGGGGCTGGGGGGCTAACTGCCTTTTCATCACTTTAACTCTTAAAAAGGGCACTAAAAATTCAGAATACTAATCCAATGAGTCCCCTCCGAAGTATATACAAGCACCCTTTCTATAAAAAACCGTACATGCCCCTGGGGCATAACTTGCATTCCTTGCCCTGAGAGCTATGGTGGCAGGGATGTCTTCCTGAAAGTCATAATTTTACGACTCTGCTACTACAATAAACAAAATTTATACCTCCAAATTTTGATTGGATGTCTTTGGGGAAATGATGAGTTTTTTTGGGGGGGGGGGTGCTCTCAAATCACTTTGACTCTTAAAAAAGGACATTACAACTTTCAATTTAAAATCAAATGAGCCCCTTCTCAAGTTTATGCGGCCACCCATTACATACAAACCTTATATGACCCTAGGCCATGATTTACAACCCTAAACCGAGGGCACTGGTGGTTGTGTTAACCTTAGAGGCATTGTTTTAGTTCTTTGGATAATTTTGAGCAAAATTGCTGTCTCACAATTTTAATCAGATTCGTTTGGTTAAGATGGGTTGTCGGAAGGGGGAAGGTTAGCTGCTCTCCATTACTTTGACTCTTAAAAGAGAACTAGAAATTCCAACTTTTAATCAAATGAGCCTCCCCTAAAGTTTCTACAGCCAGCCCTTTCATAAAAACCTTAAAAACCCCCTGGGCATAACTTACAACCCCTGCCCATCGGCTCTGGGGTTTGTTTCAAACCTAAAAGCCTTGTTATATGATATTTAGACTGTTTTGAATAAAATGGCTCTCTCAAAATTTATATTAGATGCATTTCGGAACAATACTTGTGTGTGTGTGGGGTAGCTGCCCTCCGATCACTTTGACTCTTAAATAGCGCTAGAACTTCTGATTATCAATCCAATGAGCCCCTTCCGAAGTTTATGTGACCAAGCTTTCTGTAAAAAAAAACTATATACCCCCAGGGTATAACCTACAACACTTGCCCTGAGGGCTCGGGGGGATTTGTTATCCTCAAGGACATAATTTCTGGACCCTTCAACTACGTTGAACAAAATAACAATTTCAAAATTGTGATTGGAAGTGTTTGGGGAAATGGTTGGCGTGGGAGAGGGGTTAGTTGCTCTTTAATCACTTTTGACTCTTGAAAAGGACACTAGCTCTTTCAGTTTCCAATCGAATGAACCCTTTTTGAAGTTTCTACGATAACGCTTTCTATAAAAACCTTATATGTCCCAAGGGCATAACTTACAACCCTCGTCCTTAGGGCTGTGGGGGGATGCCATCCTCAAAGACACAATTTCCAGACCTTTCAACTACATTAAACAAAACGGCTGTATCATCATTTTGATTGGAAGTGTTTGGGGAAATGATGGGCGTGAGGGAAGCATTCGCCCTCTGATCAAATTCGACTATTAATAAGGGCACTAGCCCTCTCAATTTCCAATCAAATTAGCCCTTTTTGAAGTTTCTACGACAACACTTTCTATGAAAACTTTATATTCCCCGAGGGCATAAATTACAACCTCTACCCTTGAAGATTCTGGGAGGGCATCATCCTCAAAGACATGATTTCCGGACCTGTCAACTACGTTTGACGAAAAGGTTATCTCAAAATTTCGATTGAATGTGTTTGGGGAAATGGTGAGTGTGGGAGGGGGTTAGTTGCTCTCCAACCACTTTTGACTCTTGAAAAGGACACTAGCTCTTTCAGTTTCCAATCGAATGAACCCTTTTTGAAGTTTCTGCGATAACGCTTTCTATAAAAACCTTATATGCCCCAAGGGCATAACTTACAACCCTTGTCCTGAGGGTTGTGAAGGGGGATGTCATCCTCAAAGACCCAATTTCCAGACCTTTCAACTACGTTAACCAAAATGGCTATATCAAAATGATGACAAAAAGTGTTTAGGGAAATGATGGCCAGGGGGGGGGATTCGCTCTCCGATTACCTTTGACTATTTATAAGGGTATTAGTCCTCTCAATTTCCATTCAAATGAATCCTTTTGAAGTTTCCACGACAATCCTTTTGAAGTTTCTACGACAATATTTTCTATAAAAACCATATATGCCCCCAGGGCATAAATTACAACCTTTGCCCTTGAGGACTTGGGGGGGGGGTCATCTTCAGAGACATAATTTCCTAGCCTTTTAGCTATGTTTAACAAAATGGCTATCTCAAAATTTTGATTGGATGTTTTAGGAAAATGGTGGACGTGAGAGAGGGGTTAGTTGCCCTCCAATCAATTTCGATTATTAAAAAGGGCCCTAGCTCTCTCAATTTCCAATCGAATGAGCCTTTTTTGAAGTTTCTAAAATAACACCTTCTATAAAATGCTTATATTCCCCCAGGGCATAACTTACAACCCTTGCCCTGGGGGCTCTGGGGAGGGAGTTCACCCTCAAAGAAATAATTTCCGGATCTCTCAACTATGTTGAACCATATTGCTATCTCAAAATTTTGGTTTAATGTGTTTGCAGAAATGGTAGGCGTGAGAGGGGGTTAGTTGCCCTGCAATCACTTTTGACTATTAAAAAGAGCACTAGTCCTTTCAATTTCCAATAGAATGAGCCCTTTTTGAAGTTTCTACGACAGCTCCTTTCGATACGAAGTGCATGTCTAAACAAAAATAAATAATACATTGTGCCAACATGGTTCTTTACTTAGGCAGCGCAACAACTATGCTTTAAATATTAACTTTGTAGTCCTACATGATTTGAGTTTTATCGACAAGTGAGATTATATGGTCCGGGCAAGACCATATCCAGAGGGATTGGGTTATTGATTTTTGACCCCCCCTCCCCCGTGAAATGTCTCTCTAATTCGTGAATGGATGGTTAAAATGCAGTTGAAAAGACTGGGTTTCTTAAGAAACTCAACCTGATTAGTAAATTGGTCTTGGAAATGCATGTAAAAAATTCTTAACCCTTAACCGAACAAAAACCTGGATATGGCCCTGGGAATAATTTCGAGCAAGATTTTATTTTACGCTACAAATTCGGAAACGGAGTGTCCCCTATTGTCAAAATATACTATCTTTGGTGATATTCATCTTTCTGCATCATTCAGTAATATAAATGTCTTAATCGTATAAGTTAGAATTACACAATCATGTCAATAACCACATGAGTGATTAGACATAAAAACTCATTTGCAAGATACATAGCTTTCAAGTTGAATTAGGCTTAATCAGTTATGGCCTGCCAACTCTGCAAAGAGCCCGGAGAAAAACTAAGCAAAAAACATATGCAGACGAGACTGGTCGAAAAAAAGAAGACGCAAAAAAAGCATAAGCCAATCCTTCTCCGGGCACAGAACTAAGGGGAAAAAAATTGTGACGTCGCCACTGAGGAAGACGATGAAAAAAGGGGCGCCAAGACGCTTAAGATTGATTTTTGTTTTCTGGCAATATTTTGCTACTTGACAAGTCTAGCTGTAATTTTGCCTTCGATTTTTATGGTTTTGTTCTATCTCAGAGAACAGTTATTTTCTTGAGTAATTAGTTTTGCATAGCTTGACAATAACTGGTTCGCATTTAAGTATTTTTGGAAATGTATATATCATGAGTTGTGAAATGAAGGATTCGGGCTATATTAATGAAGAACTGTAGATCGGATAGCCTTTGCTGATATAAGCAACTTCATAGCCTTAGATGTAATGAGATAACTCTTCTAGGTAATTTGGTGGGATAAGGGAGGGGGTATTCTATCAGTAAAACTGTGTATGGGTGGGGGAGGGGGTGAGAGAAGGATAATAATGAAGATTGTGGCACTAGGGTCATCATCATTTTTTAGTCCCCTCAGCTGTTTTCCTACAAAACCTTGTCTCTGTTTCCATTAATCTTTTATTTGGAGCTGTTTCACTGCTTTAAGCACGCATATTACGCAAATTTTATTTTGAATGCTGCCTTAAAAGTAACTCACTATCTAGATAGGAACAAACAAAATTGTAGTTGTTTTGGGAGTAATGTTAATCTTAGAAATTGTAGTGATTTTCTTACACTGCAAAGAATTCGACGCTTTCTGCTGCGGTTTTTAAAGAGTTGTTGAAAGAAAGCGGAAAACGGATGTAGTGAATGTTCAATCCATTTCTTGTAATTTCATGATTGTACAATTTGCATTTTGAACAATTATCTCTATTATGTTTGGGTCTCTGCCCCTTCCTCTCTCTCTCCCTCCCCCTCTTTCTCTCTCTCTCTCTCTCGTTTTATTGACAAACAAAGAAGTGAAATTCAACAGACTTAAACGAACAATAAAGCTCGTTTTTATTGTCAGAAATAACATTCCTGGCTTAATTCGCTGGTTTAAAAGGTAGAAAAAAAAAAAAAAAAAAAAAAACTAAGAGGTTTCCGGAATCGGGTAACTTTTACATGAATGATGCTAGCGTGACGTAAAAGTTTTTTTTATCATCAACTTAAAGAACAATATTAAAACTTAGAACTGGCTGAAATTCTTCACAATATGAGTGAGACACCTGTTCCCCTCAATAACCTGCTTACTCTTTTCTCGTTCTATCAGGGGCATGGGGGTAGTTTTTGGTATTTATTGAAAAAAATAGAAAATTACAGCAAAACTGGCTTCACCAAGATTTTGAAATAACCTTTTTGGTATCTTTTGTTAATCCTCCTCACCCCCAAGTTTCCGTGAATTGGCGTCCCTGCAAATTTTCAAATGGTTTTTTTTTAATGCTTTT
The DNA here is from genome assembly GCF_032884065.1 of Artemia franciscana. NCBI lineage: Eukaryota > Metazoa > Arthropoda > Branchiopoda > Anostraca > Artemiidae > Artemia > Artemia franciscana. The sequence goes on from NC_088871.1 coordinate 12,148,419, forward strand.
TTATTTGGAAAATTTGTTCATTTAGGCGTATTTTCTAAACAATGTAGGGTTTCACCGACAGTGAAGACAGTATAATTTTCAGTTCAAACGTTTGAAAGGTAATAGGTTAGTAAACGTTGGAATTTGCCAATGGCCTATGTTTGTTTCGAAGGAGTGCCCACCTTCTGTCACTTGGTGTAGATTTCAAAATGCCACGTGTGCTGCCAAATTCCACCAAGCTTGCTATAGTTTCTGCCACGCTTGATACTGTTCCCGCCATGCTTGGCACACTTTCACCAGGCTTGGCACGCTCCACCTGGTTTACGCGATTTCTGGAAATGGACTCCCCTTGTTCTGTTTAAGCCGTTTATAGTTACGGACGGTAGTTAAAGAGCGATCTTTATCAGTAGAAAAAAAAGAAAAAAAAAGCTTGATTACAATACAAACATCCAGTGGCTTCAATTGTGGGGAGGGATGGGGGCATGTGAATCCTAGATTTTGAAATATATCTATTTTGGAGTATTTTCATTTAAAAAGGCTTTCTTTGGTATTTCGTAGAACAAATGACAAATTGGCCTCCCCCTAAATTTTCGTGAAATGAAGCAGCTGTATACATCATAACAATCCGGTCTTGCACGAATTATATTACAAATGTTTTCTTTTGTACTTATTACAACGTTGAACACAAAAAATACAGTGAAATAAAATCGTGAACTGATGAGCTTTCAGCAATTCAATATTGTTATATATATTATTTATTCACTTTAATTTTATTAGTTCTTTTCAGGATAGTTAAAGAGACATATAGTTTTTAGTAAAGCGCTAATGACAGAGTAGGCTTCAGACCTTTACAGTCAAGGAAGGGGACAGTTACCAAACCCTTGTTTGTAGTGATTTTTGTTCGTTCTAAGCTTGGTTTGTATTATTCAATATTTATTCATTTATATTAGTGCCTTTATGATTGTTTATTTAATTTCTGCTCGTTTTGGGTTTCATTAATTCTTGAATGGTAATTTCTGTCGTTCTTAGTTTCAATTACTATAGGAATTTACTTCTGCTGGTCTTAGATTTAATAGGCTATGGCCTTTCAAACAGTTCGTGACAACGAACTGTAGTAAGGAGCGACCCGGCTCAATAGTAACCAAAACTCTAAAAAATGGAATTTTGGTACCAATAGCTACATCAAAAGAATCGCATTTTAATGCTGATTTTAAATATATAAGTTTCATCAAGTTTAATTTTACCCATCAAAAGTTACGAGCCTGAGAAAATTTGCGTTATTTTAGAAAATAGGGGGAAACACCCCCTAAAAGTCATTGAATCTTAACGAAAATTACACCATCAGATTCAGTGTATTAGAGAACCCTACTGTAGAAGTTTCAAGCTCCTATCTACAAAAATGTGGAATTTTATATTTTTTGCCAGAAGGCAGATCACGGATGCGTGTTTATTTGTTTGTTTTTTTTTTCCAGGGGTGATCGTATCGACCCAGTTGTCCTAGAATGTTGCGAGAGGGCTCATTCTAACGGAAATGAAAAGTTCTAGTGCCCTTTTTAATTGACCAAAAAAATTGGAGGGCACCTGGGCCCCCTCCCACGCTAATTATTTTCCCAAAGTCAACGGATCAAAATTCTGAGATAGCCATTTTATTCAGCATAGTCGAAAAACCTTGTAACTATGTCTTTGGGGACGACTTACTCCCCCAGAGTCCCCGTGGGAGGGGTTACAAGTTCAAAACTTTGACCAGTGCTTGCATATAGTAATGGTTATTGGGAAGTGTACAGGCGTTTTCAGGAGGATTTTTTGGTTGGAGGCAGGGGTTGAGAAGAGGGGGATATGCTGGGGGAACTTTCCATCGAGGAATTTGTCATGGGGGAAGAAAATGTCCATGAAGGGAGCGCAGGATTTACTAGCATTACTTAAAAAAAACAAGGAAAAAATAAATATAAAAAAGTGGAAGTAAGCAGCAGCATTAAAACTTAAAACGAACAGAAATTATTACCCATATGAGGGGCTCACCTCCTCCTAATACCTCGCTCTTTACGCTAAAGTATTTTTAGTAATTTCAACTATTTATTCTGCGGCTTTTGTGATTCAGGGGTCATTCTTAATGAATTGGGACAAAATTTAAGCTTTAGTGTAAAGAGCGAGGTACTGACAAGGGGGCGAACCCCCTCATATATGTAATAAAAACATGAGAATACCAAAATTCTTTACGTAAGCTAATTTATAAGTTTCATATATCTTTTACTTATAAAAAGATTCGTAAAAAATTAAAACTTCTAGTTGCCTTTTTAATTAACCGAAAATCGGAGGGCAACTAGGCTTCCTCCCCCGCTCTTTCTTTCTCAAAATCATTCGATCAATATTATGAGAAAGCCTTTAGCCCAAAAAAATAAATATACAAATTTCGTTTTAATTATTCCTCTGCGGAGAGCCAAAATCAAAACATGCATTGATTCAAAAACGTTCTGAAATTAAATAAAAAAAAAAACAAGTTTTTTAAATGAAACTAAGAAGCGACATTAAAACTTAAAACGAACAGTAATTACTCCGTATATGAAAGGGGCTTTTCCTTCTCAACGCCCCACTCTTTAGGCTAAAGTTTTTTACTGTTTTAAAATGTAGAATTAAGAGAAAGAGTCAAACTTTAGCGTAAAGAGCGGTTCGTTGAGAAGGAAAAGCCCCTTTCATATACGGAGTAATTTCTGTTCGTTTTAAGTTTTAATGTCGCTCCTTACTTTCATTTAAAAAACTTGTTTTTTTTATTTAATACTTTAGGGAACGGTATAGCGTTGCTTCTGGTAACAAAAGAGATCGTTCGACCACGCCGATTGGCGATAACACCAGTTCTGAGATGGTCAGTCGGTTTAGAGCTATTTCAGGACTCGCGTTTTGAAGGCCTGCTTTGTGGGGGGTGGGGGCTTATTTATCCCTAAACTTTGCTGCTAAAGTTTGTTTTTCATCACAATACTTCCAAAAATGAATGCACTAACGCAAGAGAAAAAAATGATAAAAATCCCTATGTAACTACTTAACCCCCCTGAAAAAGATGTGCCCGCGAGGTCTGGTATAATCCCGCTAAATGTGGCGTAAACATATCCCCGCTGTTTCTTTCGTTTGAAAAGTTCTTCCGTTGAATGCCTAAACTGTTGCTGACATTAAAACTTCGTATGATAAAAATTAATATTCTGTTCGTGAATTTTACGTCTGTTTCAAACAATCAATCCTTTAAAATGGAACAATCAGACAGGGCCTAGAAACTTAGAAATATTTGTTTCTCAAATTTAAAAATTTCAACCCCTCTCATTCTGTTTACCTCTACCAAAATGTTTTGCATAAACAATTAATTTTTTTTTTAGTGTAGGCCTAAGCCTCGTGAGACTCCCTCTGAATTAGCATAATTTTATCGTTATGATTATTTGCATATGTTTGTGTTACCCCTTTGATTAGTTTGAATACATGGAAGGGGATATAGACTGAATTGGATAGTCTGGGATTTTTGAATAAAACGCAGGGGGAGGTGGTATTGTTTAAATTGTGTTAATGTATATGTAAACCACGGGGGAAATTATATAAATTATGCTAAAGTGAATCTAAAGGAACCTAAGAAAAATAATAGATTGTTCGCCGCACTCAGTAATTTTGATTAATAGACCCCCCCCCCCTCCCCTGTGTTCACATCGATACTGCATAGCAACGCGCATTTCGAGAAATCTGTACTTTTGGCTATGTGTATTAATTTGCCCCCACCCCTCCCCCAAGGTAATTACTACTTATGTGCCTGGGAGAGCATGCAAATGTTTTTTTTTCTGAAAAATGTTGAAATTAGTAGATTTTAGGGGAAATCTTCAATAATTGGCAAGGAAAGTTTTAGGTTAGAGAAAAGCCAAATATAATACAAATACACATACAAATTCAAATTTTTATTTGACACTCTTAAATAGAAGTGCCCAAAAAATCAAATATATTCTGGATTCCAGGGGTCCCTACGCAGTTTTCTTGTGCTTAATTGGGTAATTTCCTTTCCGATTTGTCCATGGTTCACCAAATAAAAACGAGGCTCTACTAAAAGATAGGGAATGTCACATTAGTCTTGACTGGCCTATTTGCTATTATCTTGTTGCCAAATTAAAACATTCTTATACTTATGAAAATATTGATGTATGTCATGGTTGTACGGGAGGGGGGGGGGAGGGATCCAGAGGTCAAGCCGTAGTTTGTTGTTCTAAATAAAGCTCTTTTAATCTTTTGTATTTTTCGTGAGAAAGAGAAAAAGTCAACACCGGTGGATTAGAAACTAATCCCTTGAGACAAAAAAATGAAAGGTTATCGCTAAGTTGAAAGGAAAGGTCTCATCCTTAACTGTAGGGGAATTAAAAAACAGTTTTCTCCCAAGAATAATCTAATTGAGAAAATAGTTTTTATAATGCTCAAGGAAATAAGTTTCCAGAAGGCTGTCGGAAGATAGGAACCAAGTTCACGATTCATCAATTGATCAGTCTAATTTACTAATTGTGAAAGGCCCTTAGGTACTTGTTAATTATTCAGAACACACTCAAGTTCTTGATCTAAATGTAAGATCTGAGAAAACCGGATCTTAGCCACAAAGACAAGTGACAAAATGCATTGGAATTTGGGCTACATTTTTGCACGTTAGGGGGTGGGGGTAAAGTATTTGGGCACCGTGAAGTTGGAAAACAATTTTTTCTTCGTAATATGCAGAATAATTATAGTTAACACGTTTTGGATGCAAACCTGCTATGTTTACCCCCTCCCCTCCCTAATGTGCAAATATTAAGCCCATGAGTCCGTTTGAACCCTGAGCTACGGTAGTTGTTACGTAGTTGAGCTACGGTTATAGTCGGATCTACCGTAGCTCTGTTGCTTCTTTTCATTGTGGCAAAATGTTTGAAAATTTATCAATTAATTCCGAAAATTGTCAGAGGAACTTAAATGGGGTTATTTTCGAATACTCTAAGACTGCCTTTTTCAAAGAATTCCAGGATCCACGAGTGATCTTTTCAACGTCCTGAAATGACTATGCGCTGATTCTACTCTGTGTCAGGTGTGTCAACTACAGTTCTAGAGTGAAACGGTCAGTCAGTCCGTATAGCTGTGACGACGGGGGTAAATAGTTTGAAGTTTACTGTACGTTAACTAAAGTCTAAGGTCCTAGCGCACTTTAAGTTGGACGGTTTTCGATGAAATAATTCAGTTTACAAGTTTTAGTGTCCTCAAGTCTGGTATCGTTATTGAAGTTGGATGCACATGATACTGGATATAATTGCCATCAACATGCATAGGAACTTTTCCTGGGTGGGAAGGGGGGAAAATAATAAAAAGGAGTAATAAAAAACTACTGATCACTTTTTAAAAGTATGAAGATTACCAGAGGGGGAGGCTATATGGCCCACTTCTTAATTCTGTTCTACATAAACCTCTATACCTCCTGTTTCTATGCCACATTAAAATTACTCGTAGTTCTTTATTCCTTGAAAAATTCCTGGAGCCAAATTGACCTTACCAAGGTTACTGTTTTCGAAAAAGTTTTCTTCCGGGAATAATGTCAGGCTATTTTTTGATGGACTGGGAAACAAATGTTATTTCATAAAGAATGTCATTAACCAATTTCATTAATTGGTTATGGATTGACGTAAATGGTAGAACAACCGGTCTTTTGATGATTTAAGAGTGACTTGGAGGAGGGGTCTAACGAGAACTGATTGCGTTTTCGTGTCTTACTTTTCATTAGAGTCAGGATTCAGTAACTAATTGTTGAATTCTTTTTTTGACGAGTTCTTTGTAGTTTCCTAAACCACTCTTTTTAGGGGGAAGCTTACGATATGGGCTTAGAATCCCCCCCCACTGAATTTATGTATAACCCTGGATCTTAGTAGTATGCTGGATCTTAGTAGTACTTAGGTATTTCGACTTGATGGTAATCGTACAAAATGTATTGAAGCTAATTTAACCATTTTTCAGATTACTTCCTTGTGTGGGTACGAAATAAAGAGCGAATCTTAACGTGAAGAATGATTTACTTACGATGCAACTTGCCGGAATACCTCCAAACTATGCAGAACAACCATAAAATGAAGACTCTTAAGTTGGTCCGAAGGACTTCCCCCTCTTGGAGAATATCGTGTTATTGGCATAAAAATACACTTTTCCAGATTTTATACCCCCCCCCACTTATTTCTAGGTTTTGACCTGTGTGTATATATGGTACACCGTTGAAATTACCGCTTAATATTCCCTCCTCTTTCCAAAGTCGAGCTCAACTTGCGCTCTTTGCATAAGGAAGTTTAAACGTAGATATAAAGGCTTGAGTGTTGGTCCTTCATTCTAAACTTCCCGAGTTATGTCGTGTCTTCATTATGGCTTTTTCAGGGAAAGTCGCCCGTGCTTTTTAATTTTTCAGGCATCCCCAATCTCCATTGATACTTTTTAAGGCTCAAAAAGGCAAATCTGGTGGAATTGAATTGGCTTTTTTCAGAAAAGTTTGTTTTTTGATGAACAAAGCAGTTTTTACTCGGCCAACTTCGCCTCAAATACCCATAATAAAGACAGGACTTTTACAATTTTAAGCGCTTTTCACCATTTTTTTTCCTATGTTATAATTTACCCGTTTTGGGGAGTGAATTGATGACCTCCGCTCCCTACAGAATAAATCCCCGTATAGGCGCCTATAATTACTGTGATTATCAATTTCATCCTTAACCATCTTAGCACTTCGATCACAGGGTTCGAAAGGCGGTGCGTAGATCTTGGGAAAAAGATCTGTATAACATGTCTCACGATGGTGATACCACATTTTTGGGGCTAGTAGGGATTTTACCTGTAGTCGAGGAAAGAGTCTGATTTTTTTTTCGGAAGATACATAGCATAGCCTAATCTTAGAGTGCATTTCAAAGGGATTCTTGGAATCCCGTTAATCTAGATAAGCTTTTGATGTGCTTCAATCAGCCGTCCGCATGGTAAAAAACTAAAGCTTCTTTGAAACCAGTTGTTGAGTCACTTGAAGTTCCATTATTTTTTTTTAGAATTGGCAGAATTTAACGTAGGAATTAAGATGCCTTAATGATATAGTATGTTTAGCTCATTCGTGACTTACACTATTTTAATGGTTTGTTTCCTTTTGTTTTAGGTGCTACTGTGGTTTCATGGAGGGTGAATAACCAGGAACAACTTTTTGTCAGGTAAAAATAGTCACTTATGTTGGTGCTTAAGTTACGCTAAGGGTTAAATCTTTGGTATAAATATTCAGTTAAGCTAGCGCTAACTCAAGTTTTATTTTAGGTACTATTGTGGTTTTATAGAGGGTTAATTGTCGGGATCAACTTTTTGTCAGGTAAAAAAAAGTTGGTTAACTTAAGCTGGTGTTTAGTTTAAGTTATTTAGGTACTATTGTGGTTTCATGGAGTGTTGACAATGGAAAAAGTCTTTTTAGTAATGAGTAATTTATATTTGTGTGTACAATATTTTCCATGCCTTGTAGGGGGGTTCAAAACCCACTACCCTGACTTCGGTGAGGATTTTTCTATTCTATATATAGCCTAAAGAAAACCTGGACGATGTTGGTCACGTTGCTTTTATCTTATTATTAATTAAAATAGATAGCAGACACTTTTTCCCCTTTCCTTATGGAAGGGAGTTTTCTATAACCGTCCAATATGCTTTTGTTTTGTTTTTTTTACAATCAGTTTGCTTTTTATTTCCTAGTCTCTCATATTGGCTTGATTGTCAGTATGGGTCAATAAAAGAATGAATTAGATATTTTCCCTTTCGACTAATGAAGAGATGGAAACTTCCGAAGCCACGAGAATTTTATTCAAGGACTCTAATGTGAAGAGATTATCCTTAGATCATGCTTTTATTCCTTTATACAAGGGTGGAGATGCGGTGGAAGAGTCCCTCTTCCCGGCTAAATGAACAGTCTAAATGTAGATGTATGTATGGCCACACTTGTACACAGCTGAAGTAGAAGTCTTTCCTTTCAGGTGGAAAAAAAATTCGACCGAAGATATTTTCCTTGTTTTTTTTTTTTACCCACCCCTCTTGAAAGCAGCCCATCTGGTACCTCTCAGAGTGTTGGATATGTGTTCACCAGCGTATGTAGTTTGTATATTGGTTTTGGCAACTTGTAAGCTGTTAAGTTAAACATTACATTTTTAAACCCATAAATTTAAAGGGGAGAGCGAGAAACACATGTTCGAGCTGTTTATTGGTTGACAATGGCTAGTTCTTCTTAGGAAGATGATTCCTTTCGGGTTGTCAGGTAAGGCTAAGCTCTGACTTTGAAAAAGGCCGAATTGCAGTTTGGTAGCTGGATTTCACATCCTCCCTTACTTAGCCTTAGTTCCTCAAGTGCCTCCATAGGTAAGCAGGGCTCAGAGAGTAACCTCAAATCTTCCTTCTAGTGGGACGCTGCATAGGTGTCCTCCCACTCCGGAATGAGACTCACCTGATGTGCTCTTTTGTTACATTCGTGCGTCCTATGGAGCGCGTTCTTTGGTCTTCTTCGGTGACGGATGCCTACCAGTTCCTTGTGGTGTGCGGTGATCTGGCATGTGGACGATATGTCGGGCATTGCCAACTTCGTTGTCTCAAAACAGAGGTCATGTCTGGTTAACCTGTGTGTGTACGAATCTTGTTGTTGCTGACTTGGTCTCTCCATCTGTTCCTTTGCATCTGGTGGAGACAATTTTGTCTCAAAGGCGGCAATGCATCTTTGTGTTCCGCAGTTAACTTTAGGGATTTCATTGAATATCTCAGAACAGACAAAAATTGCACTGGGACAGCCCGTGTGTCAGCATCTGTGAGTTACTGTGCTCTTCAGGCTGCTTGAAGTGTTTGAAGCTGTCACCTGTTTAATGTCTTCGCCTTCTAGTTGGATTCCTATGGGTGAGTTGCTAATTGACATATCTTTAGTCGTTGGAACGTTGATGCGTAATCTGAACTGTTCAGCTTTCTTCTCAAGTTTGTTTAGGAGTTTCTGAAGCTTCTGGCTGTCGTCTTCTATGAGCCGGACATCGTTGGTGACGTAGACGTCCTGGAGAAGCTTTCCTGTATTTCGGATTCTATGTCCGTTTCCTTGTATAAGGATATAGTCTACAATTAGGACGAAGAGAAGAGGTCACAGTACAACACCTTGCTTGAGGCTGGTTATGACTTTGAAGTAGCGCGCGTTGCCATGAGATGTTATAACACACCTTCCGTCTCCATAAACAGTATATACAAGCGCTATTTTCATTATTTAAATTTCTCCAGAATCGTGCGTAGAGCACAGGTCAGGTCGAAAAACCTTCGTTTTGGCTGCAATCCATCCTGTTCTTCACACAAGTTGGAATCAAGGGCAGTTTTGAATCTTCCTAGTATTATAGTCGAAAAATCTTTGCCGGGATCAATCCAATATTGATGCTCCTATAGTTGTCGCATTCTTTTGCATGTGCTTTCTTAAATAGTTCGACTATAATTCCTGTTCTTCATTCTCTGAGGAACCTTTCAGTCTGCCACGGGAACCAGAATAAGGATAGCCAAATGGCTAAGGTTCGTCGCATGCTGGAATCGATCATTGCAGTTAAAATGCGGTCCGTACTATGGGCCTTCCCTTTTTTCAGTTTTTAGCTACTGAGAGTATTTCGTCAGCTGTCTGCTTGTCGTCACTGATACAGAGATAGAACAGAGGCTGGTCTGGTGTATCAGGAGAAACTATAGTTTCAAAACAACTGGCTAATCGTTCCATTTGTTCTTCCACGTTTGTCAGGAGCCTCCTTCCTTCATCCTTTATTGGACATCTCTCCTTACTTGACCTGCCAACTATTTTTTTAACACGATACACGGTTCGTGTGTCTCCACGGCTTGCTGCTTCTTTGGCTTGCCAAGTCCACATATTACCGTCTGTCAGACCTTGCACTTTCTTTACATTAATGTCAGCTTCTTTGTTTGCCAAGCTGGTCAACATTGCGTGACGATTTACCCAAGAGATTGAACAGATGCTGGTCTAGTGTATCAGGCGAAACTATAGTTTCAAAACAACTGGTTCATCGTTCCATTTGTTCTTCCACTTTTGTCAGGAGCCTCCTTTCTTCATCCTTTATTGGACATCTTTCCAAACTTGACCTGCCAACTATTTTTTTTTAAACGATACACGGTTCGTGTGTCTCCACGGCTTGCTGCTTCTTCGGCTTGGCTAGTCCACATATAACCGTCTGTCAGACCTTGCACATTTCTTTACATTTATTTAAGCTTCTTTGTATGCCAATCTGGTCAACATTGCTTCAACGTTTACCCAAGAGAGTTCTGCCTTAGTTTCTCACGATTTGCTATGAGATCTGGGGCCTTTGTGCGTATCCACTGTTGCTTAGCCGGTTTTCTAATCTCAAGAATTTCTTCGCCTGTATCTATGTAGTTTTTGTGAATTACCTCCCAAGGTTTCTTGACGTCTTATGGTAAGTCAACTAGGGCTTTAAATTTACTGGACATTTTTATACCAAACAGAGATTGGACGCCCTTGTCACTTAGTATGTCTACGGCACTCGTAATTTGAACCCCCATCAGTGCTTTTAAAACTTCGTATGCCTTTTAAGCTCGTCCGCCATCTCTGGCAAATTAGGGAGCGGTTAATTTGCTGAAAAAAACGTACCGCCGATCAGCAAATCGTTCCCTGTGGCCAAGCTTACAAGTCAAGCACCATTTTGGCTTATAGGTTATAGGTTACTGTTATAGGTTACTGTAAAAATCATCTTTAATGGAGTCATTTTCAAGATCGGGTCCGCTTCTGTTTCGGAAGTTGAAAATTTGCTTTTTATGCTTAGGTAAATTCTGTGTTGATAAACAAATCCTTTGTTTTTGAAACACGTTTTGTTGAATTTATAACACAAAAAACTGAAAAATACAAAACACCTAGAAATACGATGCTAACAGCAAAGTTACAATATGCATTACCAACAAAACAAAACATTGAAATTCTTCTAATTTTTTTCAGAAAACATTCTAAGGGGGCTTTTCACAGTGAATTTTCTAGGAAGACATCAGGGAATTCTGCTTTCAATTGGACACACAAGCCGGAAATCACTTAAATATATCGCTTGATAGTTTTTTCTTAACAAAGTTTGCTGTCTTTTCCCAGAACTTAGCTTAACACATTGTAAATACAAGTTAAATTTTCCATCGACTCTCCAAAGAAAACTCCAAAAAAATTAAAACAAGTTTCATTTTCGAACTGAAACACTTGGTTCTAAAAGTGTTTCTGGTAGCAAAGGAGAAGAGTAAAGTATTTGAAATTTCGACATTTCGAAACATTTTTCGACATTTCGAAATTTCGAAGACCCACTCCCTGATTCATGTTACAAAGTTCGTTGAGGTGTTAGCACGACTGTATCTCTATGTTAGGTTGATGTGAAATGTAATGTGACAATTTGTCACGAAATGCAGCTTATTTAATTTTTAATATTTTTGTTAATATAGCATACTAGCTGTTGGGGTGGCGCTTCGCGCCACCCCAACACCTAGTTGGTAGGGGCGCTTCGACCCACCCAAGCCCCCCCGCGCGCGTAAGTCGTTACGCGCCATATTAGTTACGTGCCATTGTAGTTGTGTCCCTATGTCCCACCTGTGAATATAGATATATATATATATATATATATATATATATATATATATATATATATATATATATATATATATATATATATATATATATATATATATATATATATATATAAATAAGTTGTCTGTCTGTGGATCAGGTGACGTCATGTTTCTGTGTTGACTGACGTCATGTTTTCGACTGACGAAATTACGAAATTATATTGGGACACAAATGACGACCAGGACACCGGCACATAGGGAATATAAATGACGACCGGGACACTCAAAGAGAAAGCGACCGGGACACAAGGAATGTTCAATTAGCAATCACCATCAACAAAGCACCGGGACACAAATGACGACCGGGACACAGGGAGTATAAATGACGACCAGGACATAAGTAAAAAAAAAACTTAAAAAAAAGGTAAAAACTACAAAAAAACTAAAAAGAAAAAGACAAACTAAAAACTAATAAAAAAACTAAAAAAGCTAAAAAAATAAAAAAACTAAAAAATAAAAAAAAAATAAAAAAAGGAAACAAAATGAAAAATAAAGGAGAAAAACAAAACTAAAAAAATAAAAATAAAAAAAAAGAATAAAGAAAAAAAAACTAAAAAAACTAAAAAAATGTAAAAACCAAAAAAAAAACTAAAAAGAAAAAAAGGGGAAAAATACAAAAATTTATTTCATCATTTACCATTTCAAAAACGAATGTATATACAGACTGGGACACCGGAATACAAATGACGACCGGGACACAGGGAATATAAATGACGACCGGGACACAGGGACACAACTACAACGGGGACGCCGGGGGGCACAGGGGGATATATAAATGACGATGGGGACACAGAGAATGTTCGATTAGCAATCACCATCAACAAAGCTCAAGGGCAATCATTAGAATCATGAGGTATAACTAAAAAAACTAAAAAAAAGGCAGAAAACTAAAACCTAAAAAAAAGACCAATTCAAAAACGAATGTATATACAGACCGGGACACCAGGACACGAATGACGACCGGGACACCGGGACACAAGGAATATCAATGACGCCCGGGACCCTCAAAGAGAATTCACAGACTGGGACACCGGGACATAAATGACGACCGGAACACATGGAATATAAATGACGACCGGGACACCGGGGGGCACACGGGGATATATAAATGACGACGGTGACACAGGGAATCGTCGATTAGCAATCACCATCAACAAAGCTCAAGGGCAATCATTAGAATCATGAGGTATAGATCTGAATACGGATTGTTTTCCCATGGACCATTATATGTTGCATGTTCAAGAGTCGGTAAACCTGACAATCTATTTATATGCACAGACAATGGGACAGCAAAGAATGTTGTATATTCGCAAGTTTTACGTAGTTAAAAACATATATATATATATATATATATATATATATATATATCTATCTATATTCACAGGTGGGACATAGGGACACAACTACAATGGCGCGTAACGACTTTCGCGCGCGCGGGGGGCTTGGGGGGGGGGGCGCGAAGCGCCACCCCAACAGCTAGTATATATATATATATATATATATATATATATATATATATATATATATATATATATATATATATATATATATATATATATATATATATATATATATATATATATATATATATATATATATGTATATGTTTTTAACTACGTAAAACTTGCGAATATACAACATTCTTTGCTGTCCCATTGTCTGTGCATATAAATAGATTGTCAGGTTTACCGACTCTTGAACATGCAACATATAATGGTCCATGGGAAAACAATCCGTATTCAGATCTATACCTCATGATTCTAATAATTGCCCTTGAGCTTTGTTGATGGTGATTGCTAATCGACCATTCCCTGTGTCGCCGTCGTCATTTATATATCCCCCTGTGCCCCCCGGCGTCCCCGTTGTAGTTGTGTCCCTGTGTCCCGGTCGTCATTTATATTCCCGGTGTTCCGGTCGTCATTTGTGTCCCGGTGTCCCGGTCTGTGATTTCTCTTTGAGTGTCCCGGGTGTCATTTATATTCCTTGTGTCCCGGTGTCCCGGTCGTCATTTGTGTCCCGGTGTCCCGGTCTGTATATACATTCGTTTTTGAATTGGTCTTTTTTCTTAGTTTTTAGTTTTTTACCTTTTTTTTAGTTTTTTAGTTATACCTCATGATTCTAATGATTGCCCTTGAGCTTTGTTAATGGTGATTGCTAATCGAACATTCCCTTTGTCCCCGTCGTCATTTATATATCCCCCTGTGCCCCCCGGCGTCCCCGCTGTAGTTGTGTCCCTGTGTCCCGGTTGTCATTTATATTCCCTGTGTCTCGGTCGTCATTCGTATCCCGGTGTCCCGGTCTGTATATAGTTTTTTTTCTTTTTTCTTTTTTTTTTTTTTTTATTTTTTTTAGTTTTGTTTTTCTCCTTTATTTTTCATTTTTTCCTTTTTTTTTCTTTTTTAGTTTTTTTTAGTTTTTTAGCTTTTTTATTTTTTTATTAGTTTTTAGTTTTTTTTTAGTTTTTTTGTAGTTTTTACCTTTTTTTAGTTTTTTTGTAGTTTTTTACCTTTTTTTTATTTTTTTTATTTTTTTTTTACTTATGTCCTGGTCGTCATTTATACTCCCTGTGTCCCGGTCGTCATTTGTGTCCCGGTGCTTTGTTGATGGTGATTGCTAATCGAACATTCCTTGTGTCCCAGTCGCTTTCTCTTTGAGTGTCCCGGTCGTCATTTATATTCCCTATGTGCCGGTGTCCCGGTCGTCATTTGTGTCCCGATGTCCCGGTTTGTAATTTCGTCAGTCGAAAACATGACGTCAGTCAACACACAAACATGACGTCACCCGACAGACACACACACACAGACAACTTATTTTTATATATATACTAGCTGTTGGGGTGGCGCTTCGCGCCACCCCAACACCTAGTTGGTGGGGGCGCTTCGCGCCCCCCCCCAAGCCCCCCCGCGCGCGTAAGTCGTTACGCGCCATAATAGTTACGCGCCATTGTAGTTGTGTCCCTATGTCCCACCTGTGAATATAGATATATATATATATATATATATATATATATATATATATATATATATATATATATATATATATATATATATATGGTTTTAACTACGTAAAACTTGCGAATATACAACATTCTTTGCTGTCCCATTGTCTTTGCATATAAATAGATTGTCAGGTTTACCGACTCTTGAACATGCAACATATAATGGTCCATGGGAAAACAATCTGTATTCAGATCTATACCTCATGATTCTAATGATTGCCCTTGAGCTTTGTTGATGGTGATTGCTAATCGACCATTCCCTGTCCCGGTGTCCCGGTCGTCATTTACATCCCCCTGTTTCCCCCGGTGTCCCTGTTGTAGTTGTGTCCCTGTGTCCCGGTCGTCATTTATATTCCCTGTGTCCCGGTCGTCATTTGTATCCCGGTGTCCCGGTCTGTATATACATTCGTTTTTTAGTTTTGTTTTTCTCCTTTATTTTTTTCCTTTTTTTTTCTTTTTTAGCTTATTTAGATTTTTAGATTTTTTAGTTTTTTTATTAGTTTTTAGTTTTTTTTCTTTTTAGTTTTTTTGTCCCGGTCGTCATTTATATCCCCCTGTTTCTCCCGGTGTCCCCGTTGTAGTTGTGTCCCTGTGTCCCGGTCGTCATTTATATTCCCTGTGTCCCGGTCATCATTTGTATCCCGGTGTACCGGTCTGTATATACATTCGTTTTTTAGTTTTGTTTTTCTCCTTTTTTTTTTCCTTTTTTTTTTCTTTTTTAGTTTATTTAGATTTTTAGATTTTTTAGTTTTTTTATTAGTTTTTAGTTTTTTTTTCTTTTTAGTTTTTTTGTAGTTTTTACCTTCTTTTTAGTTTTGTTAATTTTTTTTTTTACTTATGTCCTGGTCGTCATTTATACTCCCTGTTTCCCGGTGCTTTGTTGATTGCTAATCGAACATTCCTTTTGTCCTGGTCGCTTTCTCTTTGAGTGTCGTCATTTATTTTTTTCTTTTTTAGTTCTTTTAGTTTTTACCTTTTTTAGTTTTTTTTAGTTTTTTAGATGAAAATTTTTTTTAGTTTTTTAGTTTTTTTAGTTTTTTTACTTTTTTTACTTTTTTTATTAGTTTTTAGTTTTTTTGTAGTTTTTGCCTTTTTTTAGTTTTTTCAGTTTTTTTTAGTTTTTTATTGGTTTTTACCTTTATTTTAGCTTATTTTTCAGTTTTTTTCCTTTTTTTTAGTTTTTTTTAGTTTTTAGTTTTTTTAGTTTTTTACCTTTTTTTAGTTTTTTTAGTTTTTTTAGTTTTTTAGCTTTTTTATTTTTTTTATTAGTTTTTAGTTTTTTTTGTAGTTTTTGCCTTTTTTTTTAGTTTTTTTATGTTTTTTAGCTTTTTTATTAGTTTTTAGTTTTTTTGTAGTTTTTGCCTTTTTTTAGTTTTTTTAGTTTTTTAGCTTTTTTATTTTTTTTATTAGTTTTTAGTTTTTTTTGTAGTTTTTGCCTTTTTTTAGTTTTTTCAGTTTTGACGTCACCTGATCCAGTTTTTTCAGGTGACGTCACCTGATCCACGATCCACAGATCCACAGACAACTTATTTTTATATATATAGATAGTTTTTTTTTTTTACTTATGTCCTGGTCGTCATTTATACTCCCTGTGTCCCGGTGCTTTGTTGATTGCTAATCGAACATTCCTTTTGTCCTGGTCGCTTTCTCTTTGAGTTTCGTCATTTATTTTTTTCTTTTTTAGTTCTTTTAGTTTTTACCTTTTTTAGTTTTTTTTAGTTTTTTAGATGAAAATTTTTTTTAGTTTTTTCCTTTTTTTCTTTTTAGTTTTTTATTGGTTTTTACCTTTATTTTAGCTTATTTTTCAGTTTTTTCCTTTTTTTTAGTTTTTTTTAATTTTTTATTTTTTTTAGTTTTTTACCTTTTTTTAGTTTTTTTAGTTTTTTTAGTTTTTTAGCTTTTTTACTTTTTTTATTAGTTTTTAGTTTTTTTTTTGTAGTTTTTGCCTTTTTTTAGTTTTTTCAGTTTTTTTTTTTTAGTTTTTTATTGGTTTTTACCTTTATTTTAGCTTATTTTTCAGTTTTTTTCCTTTTTTTTTAGTTTTTTTTAGTTTTTAGTTTTTTTAGTTTTTTACCTTTTTTTAGTTTTTTTTAGTTTTTTTAGTTTTTTAGCTTTTTTATTTTTTTTATTAGTTTTTAGTTTTTTTTTGTAGTTTTTGCCTTTTTTTAGTTTTTTTAGTTTCTTAGCTTTTTTATTAGTTTTTAGTTTTTTTTGTAGTTTTTGCCTTTTTTTAGTTTTTTTAGTTTCTTAGCTTTTTTATTAGTTTTTAGTTTTTTTTTGTAGTTTTTGCCTTTTTTTAGTTTTTTTAGTTTTTTAGCTTTTTTATTTTTTTTATTAGTTTTTAGTTTTTTTTGTAGTTTTTGCCTTTTTTTAGTTTTTTCAGTTTTGACGTCACCTGATCCAGTTTTTTTCAGGTGACGTCACCTGATCCATCCATCCACAGACAGACAGACAACTTATTTTTATATATATAGAAGATATATAGATTCATAGTATAGTATACATATATATATATACATATATATATATATATATATATATATATATATATATATATATATATATATATATATATATATATATATATATATATATATATATAACGAATTGTAATTATATATATTAATGATTAGTTGTGTTTACACCTAGGACGTATTTGCGAGTGAGTCTCGTCCTGAAGAAGTAGTGCGTAAAGATAAAAAACGAAAATATAGATGTTTTGATATGAAAACATGCTTTCAAATATTAAGTCCCCTCCCCCCGTCCAGCATAATTTTATGATTCTGTTAGGTTCTGACACTTTGACTCACGTCTTGTATTGACTCACGTCTCCAACAAGTACATTGGATCTCACATTTTCAATGCATAAAACGAAATAAAAATTTAGGAATAGTGTGTAATATTTCAATTAGAAAATAACTGAAGTCATAATATTTCGGCTTTTGTCCGGAAGCCTATATCAGCAAAAGACAATAATAAACTAAACTGAATGGAAAATTAAATGTATGAAAATTATTTGCTTTTGAGGGGTGTGTCCGTAGCTTCTCCGTAAGTCCGTGTCTGTTAGCTTTCTAATTTTACAATGGACAACAGTGCTTAATTGAAAAATTCTTAGTGTTAAGTCACATTTTCCCTTTTAATCTTCTACTTGTTCTTTCACCTTATTTGAATTATCTTTCGCCAGTATCTCCCCTCTTTTTTCCTATTTATTGCCAGAGCCATCTAACTTATTCCTTTTCTTATCGAGCGTGAACCGAAAACACTAAAGTGCGTATGGGGAAAGCTATCTTCGCTTAAAGGCTGGTGAAACGCAACGTCTTTCAAGCTAAAAGCAACAATATTTAGTTGATATGGGTGTTTTATTCCAGCTTTTCAATAAAATGCTTTAAAAAAAACTTTAGGATGCTCTGATACAGGTACGTACCCAGGAATTTTGTCTGTGGGAGGGGGCGAAACTAAAAAATCAAGGGGTCAAATGATAAGATTAAATTTTATTTAGTGATGTGAATAAGAAGGTCCAAGAAACTCAAGAAAACTTAGGACTTCAGGGGGGAAGAGGCCCTCCCCGTGTGTACGTCCCTGCCCTGATGATTTTTTTTCTAGGAGACTGACTTATTCTGTCGTTCAGTGAACTAAGACTACATATCCTCTATACAGGATTGCTTGTTGAGGGCTTGGCCAAATGAATTTTGTTCTTTTTAACGTCCAAGTTTATCGAACTTAGGTTTTCTGAAACAAGCAATGTCTTATCTGTAAAAATACCGGGTTAACGTTCGCACGGATGTGCTCTTGAAGCACTGGACAAAGACGCTGCATCGTTCCAGCCCTCTAAGCGTAGGTCATACTTCCCTTGAAAGGCAGCTTTTTCGGCGAAATGAAATTTTTCTTCCTCCATGTGATGGGTTGGTGTTGTATTTTACTCAGTACGAAAATTTTACTGATAAACCTACTTCTTAAAGCGAATTTGGCCTTAAGATCGGCCAGACTTATTATTATTATTCTTTACTTGTTTTTTTTTTGTCTTTTACTAAAGACTGGCCATGTACAATGCGGCTGCAGGAATGCACAAAGCGTCGTATGACATTCCTCATGAAATTTCATTTTATATTCCAGTCCTCAAACAGAGGAAATTCTGTTTTCTTCTTAATTATTTAGTTCCCAAGATATTTTGTTTCTAATTTTACAAAATCTATTTTGTCATCTTTTATCTCTCAGAAAGATTGTTGATATGATAAGATATTTTCATAAGGAATTAAACAGAAAATAAATACACAGTGCTAATCCCCACAAAGGCTTAATGGCCTGCAAAAAAGGGGGATGACACACGTGCCATTTAACTGACTCGAAAAAAAATGAGTGGGCTATAAGGATTATAAGATCGCTAGGCAAAAACGATATTTTCATAAAGTATCTTACTCAATCAATCTGAAGTTCAATCATTCTCCAAATCAATCAACTAAACTCGTGTATTAGAGCTTCTTGGTGTCAAAATTGTTTTTGCCGTGACAAAGATTCTTTTAAAAAAATCTTGCTGTCACAACCAACTGCTTTTTATACTATCAACAGCCAAAAACCCGAAATACATATTTTTATTTTTGGTTCCTTACCAGTAAAATCTATGTTTTATCACATGTTGCAATTTGAATTACCGCATCCAAAGGGCTTTCCTATTTGATTTTTTTCATGGAAAAATTCAGATTCGAAAAAATCGCTATTCGGAAGACTTTTTCTGATTCTAAAAGCAGCTTTAAAATCAGCTTTGGGTGATTGAACAGAAAATCTGTACATCTGAATGAACTATTAAAGTTTATGATCTTAGTGCAAGTTTTTGGTATGTTATATTTCTGCAATCCTACCGTTTTAATATTTATACCTAAGATGCAAATTTTGCTTTCAATCCATAGCTAAGATTCAGGTTACCCCATATACCAAGTTACGTTTATACCAAGTCCATTATGTTGTACCAATATACCAAGTTTACGTTATGTACCAAGTTGCGTTTTTAAAATTTACATTTTTTATGAACAATGCTTAAAAACTGGCTGGAAATCGTTAAAACAAGGAAAAACTTTCCATTTTTTGGGAATAGTAATAATTTTTTTTTTCAACCCGTCTTTACAAGCATGAAATGCACTTATAGGAGTACAAAAATACAGGAAAATAAAACAAAATGAAAATACTAAGTAGAAAAAACAATAACCTCTCAGCTGCTTAGTCAGTACCATTAAGCTATACGATTAAGTGGAAAGTTGACAATATTATCTTAGCGCTTAGGGGACTTGTCCACGAGGTGGTCTACTTTTGAAGAAATAAAAAACTCCATATCTTCTCGAAATGTACCAGTTGCGTGTCCAAAGCAGCAACTCAGAAGATATTTGCAAAAACAGAAGAATATAAAAATATTTATGTCGTTCTTTAAGAAACAGTCTAAGTAATACCATTATATGATCTATCCAATAAGTGAAAACCTTTAAGAATTTTCCTAATATACATGCCTGAATAAAGAGATCGTACGCTAGTTCACTTTGTGTGTAATAAATAGCGCGCAAATTGCTCTGAGACCCAAGAAATGATATCTAATATACATTTATGGCAGATAGTATACAATCCTTTCTGCTCAGCCTGTTTTGGATAAATCTGAAATTAATCATTTCTAACGATATAAATATATCGTCCTTTCGGTACTGGTTATGACTGTGTTGTTGCAAACTTTTTCGCGTTTTTCGCGGGTAACATAAGCCTAAGAACAGCAAGCATATCATAATAAAAATATTTTATGCCCTCTAGGCCTATCCTAAGTCTATTCACACTCAGAAACTTTTCTTTCGATTGCTTGAAATTATGAAGTTTTTAGGTCAGTATCACATTTTGTCTGTATTGCCACGTTGAACCGTAAAAATAAAGATGGAAACTAATTGATTAATTGCAGCGATTTTCGTCTGCAAAAATGGTACTTGTGTATTATTCAGAAAACACTCAATAAGTGAAGTTAGGTTCTTTCGTAAAACAAACTACAATGCAGGTACATTTTAATTAAATATTTGGCACTTGTTCATTATTCATTTTCAATGCAATTCAGAACACACTGAGGAATTTTGCTGAGAAAATCCGGCTTCATAGCCACGAAGACAAAACTCAATTTAGTTTGCTACGCATAGTGATAGAAGATAGTGTCTGTTCATTATTCATTTTTGTATCTGGGTACATGATTATAAGTTGTAATTTTACAATTTTCCTAATAAATTGTTATATTTTCATCCTATTTTGTTTTATTTCAGTAGCTTTATCAAATGTTTGGGCTATATATTTGCACATTAGGGGGGGGGGGGCATTATATGAAATACCTAACTTAACCTAACCACCTCTGTATATAAAATGTTTCACTAAAATGTACCTGCATCGTAGTTTGTTTCATGAAAGGACCTAACTCTACTTATCGTTTGGGTTCTGAATAATACACAAGTACCTCGAAAATTTTAACTTTAACAATCTATTGATTCCTAAGGACAACCACATCCTCAATGGGAAGCTATACCTTCTTAAGATGTTTCACACCATTTTTTACTGATTTGTCTGACTTTTACTGATTTTTGCTGATTTTTCTGATTCTTGCTGATTTTTCTGATTTTGTTGGTTTTTCCAATTTTCCTGATTTTTGCTGATTTTTTGTCCACGCATCTTTTCCTTAAATTTGATGCCCACTACTGACAAAAACCGCAGAACCGGATATGAAGGTCTTATTCATTAAAAATGTAATCCCTGATTTTTCCTAATTTATTAAGATGTATGGTTGTACAAGTTTCCATTAAACTAATTCAAAGAATAAAATGTAATTTTCACCGTCCTT